>NW_024342473.1:4741397-4983166 GCF_902729225.1 Pteropus medius | reverse complement strand
TTCTGAATAATATAGTCAACAAATGTTATCAAAGCACAGCTAAGGATACACAACTTAAATCAATCATCACTCAGAATTTGGAAGGCAGAAGAGAAAGTGAAACTGCATTCTTCATCAATGGTTACAGGAAGATAGGTAGGCAGATGGCAAGAATGAGATTCACAGTTTCTCAGAACTCCTGGGAATTGCCTTCTTGAGAGGGGCAAGCACCTGATCTGTCCTTGATGATTTTCTTTCAGTCCTGCTAGTTCTTGATTCCATGAATCTTAGTGGAGGCTTCCTAGACCTTGACATTTCCAGCAGTTCCAGTAGACATACAAGCCTCCAATTCTCCTATTAAAACTATTCCTACTTTGAAAAACTAGATTGCCTTTTAATTTTCTCTTTGAAATATATCTGATAAGATAGGCTGAAAGGAAATACTTGAGTCCCATCATAGGTAATTTGAAGGTTTGTTATTTTTTATTAGGATTGTATCGCTTATATGTTAAATTATATATTATACTTAGTTCTAATTAAAGACTATTGGGTGAGTAATTCCCATTTCATCCTATTGTTTCTATAAATCTCCAAGTTGATGTCATCTCAGTATGGTTATAAATTTGTAGCCTCCCTTTTTTTTTGTTTCCTCATCAGTTAAAATGTGATAGTCTTGGGACCTTAGTAAGCCAACTGGATAAGCAGCACAAGTAAAAGTCGTATTTGGCAAACAATATAGGTCCTTGACCTTACCAAGGAAAGGGATGACATTTGTGTCCCTTTCCTATACAACTAGAGTAACTTATGTAAGCTTTTATTTGAATAAAAGATGACACTGGGATGAGGTAAAGGAATAACTATGTGCTTTACAAAATCATGTTTATTGGCTCCCAGCCCTTTCTATGTGTGCCTCCTTAATATGTTATACCAGTTCCATATTGTGTGGTGTGTGTGTGTGTGTGTGTGTGTGTGTGTGTAATAAAGATATACTTTATTTTTATAAGAAGAAAATGTTGCTACTAATCTAGATATTGGCAAACATAAAATGATTTCTGAGCATTTCTGATCTGCTAAACATCTGATCTATACAGCAATCAAGTACTTTAGTTTCATTATGCAGCAAAATGATATGTTAGTTCAGTGTTTCAGTGGGTACAAAGATATTATCGAGCATGATCTTTCTCTTAATTATCTTTGGACCATATTAAATCAGTCAGATATTTATAAACATGGAAACTCTGTTGTACTAATAATAGATAAAATAGTCAATTAGATAAAAGAGAAACAAGTGATAACATATTTAACAGTATCATGGAGAACACAGATTTTTTATTTTTCTTCTCATTGAAATAATTACTTCAATAATTATTTTTCAAAGAAATCAGAAAGTCAATTCATATTAGTTATATACACTTTCTCATCTAATATTTCCATTATCTTAGAGATCTGCCAGTATATCTTTCCTTATTTAGCACATGCCATGGAAGTTAACTGACTTTTGGGATCACTTGATCAGAAGCACTTTTAGGTCTTAAGAGTACATCTCTAAATTCCCAACCTCGCGATTCCTCCCATATATCACACTGTTATTTATGGGGGGAAAAAATTCTACCTATTATATATGAGATTTAGCAGATAAATTTTCCTCCCCTTTTAATTGCATCTAAGATTTATAGAAATATGAAAGAGTAGACAATATTTTGGGATAATTTTGATTCGGGACAATAGGGCATATCTTTTTTTCCAGAAGTATGGATACATTTGGTGCCCCATAGATGTACTTTTGCAACAATCAAGGTTAAGAGATATAATTCTGCAAATCTAGAACAAGTGAAATTTACTCAGCTCTTGTGAAAATTGACCTATTTACTGTTTGGCTCTATTTGCACCATAGTCCAACTATAGTTATTGGTGACTTCTAAGTGAACTAGAAATAATTTGTATTCAGTACTGTCTAGTAGAAAGAGCAGTGGTTTTAGAGAAAACAAGACAGTTTCAAATAGCATTTACATTTCATAAGCCTCGGTTTTCTTAACTGTATAAAAGGGGTAATAAAACCAATCTTGTAATATTGTTAGAAAGGTTACACATAATATATAAAAATGTACAACATAGTGCCTGGTACAAAGTAAATCCTCCGCTGTGACAAGTATTGTTATTATTATTAATCTTAATATTATCAAATATACCATAAAGTCACAACTCATTTTCATTCTCAGACTGGCAATGTGTCTTTACTTGCAAATATGACAATAATTTTTTCTTACTTTAGATGGAAAGAAACCTCAAATCTGAAAGAAATATTTTTATAAAATTCAAACAGTTGTGTACACATGGATTTCTATTTTGATACCAGCAGAATGAATATCAGATTAATTAGCTTGATAAAGTGGTCATTGTCAATTAAAAGTTTTAACAAGTTTTTCTATGTCTAATCAAATTGCAATGAAATTATCTGTCACAATGGAATACAACTTTGTTTTAATATTAACAAAATGAGCTTGGATTACAGTATATTAATTTGGTTTCTTTTAAAATTTGGTAGCTTTTTTTTTTGCTCCTTTTAGAAGTAGAAACTTTAAAAATATGAAAGGGATATGTAATTATAAAGCTAATGTATATGTTTATTCATAAAAGCATAAAAGGGAATGTATATAATGATCAGCATTATCAAGGTTTTGTATATGAGCCAGGTCTTCAACCTTTCTTTGAAAATTTCACATTGTATAGATTATAAAATTGTATTCATACAAAGATTCTTTTGTGCAAGTGGCCGCTATTAAAAATATTTTAAAAGCATTATAGTAATTCTTAATCACTAGTTATTTTTTTTTCAGTCTAAAGAAATCAGAGGCATTGCTGATAGAATTAATGACAAGAGAAACAATGGTGGGATTTTAGCTCTATTCAGACCACCCACACATCCCTAAAAGAAAAAGTACAATCCGAACAAAGTAGTTATTATCCCAATCAAACACTGAACATGAGGTTCTATTAGTACTTACATAACTAATTCTAATTAAAACACCATGAAAACTATGTAATGAGATCACTATTATTCTGAAATGGTTTTCAGGAGTTTGAGTTTTAGTCTCTTATAATTCTTAAAATCAAATTGTATGGAATCAAATGTATGATCAGTGGATAACCTGACCATAAATTATGTGAGCAATGTGTTTTTCAATAGTTCTGTCTAATGTCATTGCTTGCCTAAGTGTAAACTAGTTCTAATATCTTTCAAAGCAAAGTTTTGTAGCTTTGAGGTTTGAAAAGTACTTTCAGTGGATTGCTTCCTTTGTTTATTCTTGGCACAAGGCAGAGGATCTTGACATTTACATTGCCATTTTCCTGCTTTTAAGGATTCTAACAACAACAAAAAAATGTTTTGACTTTCAATGGCTAGCAATCGTCTTCTGAAATTCCACATGACCATTCTAGCTCTCTTGGAAAGGGCTTACTTTATTATAAATCTGTTCCCACAGCTTTCCCAAGGACACAAACTATATATTAAGCATATACAGGTACATACACATGCTATCTCTCAGCTTACAAAAGAATTATGCTCTCCAAACTCCTGATAAAAGTATTGTTTGGAACTCAGAAGTCTCTTCCCAAAGATATAATATTATAAATGTAGTTGCTTAGATAGCCTTTAACAGACTACTTAGCCACAATGTAGCAGAAATGTTATATACTTAAAAAGAGCAACAGGACAATATTACAGTATGACCAATAGTTTTATGTTAAAGATAATAATTAGACTTTAATTTATTTTGAATGATGGTGCTTGAAGATGTTCACTTTCCCAGAGTCCCATTTTGTTCTAGCAGCCAGTATTAAACGCTGGCTGGCTTATGTTTGCTTCCTTCTCAATTCCCACATCCTCAAGTCAAAACTATTGCAATACAAATGCAATGAATGGTCTCTGATTCTTCCCAAAGCAATAATAAATTTCCTATCCTTTGGTAAAATTACCTCAAAATTCCACCTAACCACAGTTAATAGTGCAGCAAATGAGTGTGTTTGTGAGTGTGTATATGTGTTTATCTCATAATGGAAAAGGGAAGGAAAATATCATTAGCTTTTACTCTTTAATTGTTGTCTCTTTAAATGTGTAGAGAGAATAAACAAGTATTTTTATGCAGATATTCGACCCCAATGTATAAATGTGAGGTCATGTTAATACATTTTGCACTCAGATATTGGAGTTGTCTATTAATAGAAAACCTTTGCCAATCATATTTTTGCTGTGAGCAGTTTTGAAATCCCATGGATTTCTATTTGTATACTAAAAGTTTAAAATCAAAGACCTTTCATGTCTGTGTAGTTTTGTCTGGTCACTTCAATAAATGAGTTGGTAATAATTATTTAGTCTAGTATAGAGACAGTTGAAGAAAGGAGATACAGAGACAGAACAGCAGTCTCAAGAACTCATGCCCTCAAGTATTGTAACAGTTTGGGACAAGGCCAGGAATTTTGCTGAAATTTACTAAAATAAGCTAAGAAGAATGCTTATTCATAAGATATTAAATTTTAAGAATGAAATGGTTGGTGCCAAAATCTAAAAGTGGTTCAACTTCAAAACTTAAAATGTGAGAGGATCTACACCTGAATACTATAATGTTTACAACAGTGTTCTCTGTACACTTTTTAAAAGTGGTTTGAAAGAAGGCTTACTTAATGGAAGAAGTTTGTCATTTTGAATGCCCATATTTATTTTGGAAGCTAATGCTATTCAAATATTATATTTATTCTTTTTAAAAACTGCACATTTAATTACATTTCCCCCCAAGACTCTATCTATGGGATGTTGCAACCCCTTGATACAAAGTTTTAACAAATGTTTAAGGGAAGGAACTGTTTATTAAAAATAAAAAATGGAAAAAAGTTCCCCACTGCAGTGACTCTGGGGAGAAAGAACTTGTTGTGTCACCATATTTTGAAGTGTTCCATCCTTGGTTAAGAGCGAAATTGGGAAGAAGCTGTGAAATCCATATATTATCAGAGTTTGAAGTAAAACTAGCAGAATGATAGAAAAATTACTTCTATTTTATAACAGTTGTATAGAATGTTATAGTTTATAAATTATCTTCCCACATTTTAGTCTCACTTTATCTAATTTTATCTTAATCTTTTATCTAAATTTATCCTAATATTAATAGCCCTTTGAGATTTTCTATTTTAGAGATGAGAAACTGACTGTCAGAGATGCTAATTAGCTTGCTTCAAGTCATTCAAATAGTAAAAGACACATTTTTCTACTCAAACCCCACTCCCACTTTTATAAATCTCAAACCCAGTGATCTTTCTACAATATTGTTACATGGCAATCTTAATTCTGAAAGTTGTTCTACTACAGACAAGTAAGCTGCTTGGAAAAGATAATATAAAAAGTGTATTGTATGGCAAAAGAGAGAAAGCAAATCAATGAAGAAAGAGTAGATTTTTCAACAAATTGTGCTCGAACAAGAAGACATCCACGTGCAAAAATACACACACACACACACACACACACACACAAAACTTGACAAATTAGATTTAATTACAATTAAAAGATTCTGCTCTACAAAAGACACCATTAAGAGAATGAAAAAGCAAGCCACAAATTAGGAGAAAATGTTTGTAACATGAGTATCTGATAAAATATTGGCATCCAAAATATAAAAAGAACTCTTAAAACTCAACAATATGAAAACAACTCAATTTTAAAAATAGGCAAAATATCTGAAAAGTCATCTCATCAAAGAAGACACAGAGATGGAAAATAACATATAAAAAGATGGTCAACATCATATGTCATTAGAGAATTGCAAATTAAAAAATTGAGATAACAATATAGATCTATTAGAATAGCTGAAATCCAGAACACTGACAACAACAGATGCTGGTGAGGATGTGGAATATTATAAGTGAGAATATAAAATGGTACAGTTTGGAAGACAGTTTGGCATTGTTTTACAAAGCTAAATATGGGCTTACCATATTATTCAATAATTATGCTCCTTAACGTTTATCCAAATGAGTTAAATATGTACATCCACATAAAAACTTGCATACAAATATATATATATGTTTATATATATATATGGCGAGTTTATTAATAATTGTCAAAATTTGAAAGTCATTCAATGGTTGAATGGATAAACAAACTATAGTACATCCATACGATGGAACATTATTTAGTGATTAAAAAAATTAATATGGAGAAAACTTAAATTCACACTGCTAAGTGAAGAGCCAACCTGAAAAGGTTACATATAGTATGATTCAAACTATATGACATTCTGGAAAAGGCAAAACTGTGGAAATGGTAAGAAGACCAGTGGTTGACAGAGGCTCAGGCAGTGGGGAGGGAGACACCAATAGGTAGAGCACAGATTTTTAGGGCAGTGAAACTATTTTGAATGATACAGTAATGGTGGATACATCATTATATGTTTGTTAAAATTCATAACATGTATAACACAAAGAGTAAACCCTAACATTAACTATGAACTTTAGTTAATAATAATGTATCAATAGTGGGTCATGAATTGTAACAAATATGCCATACTATTGCAAAATGTTAATAATAGGGGGACTGTATTGGGAGGGGAAAACTCTGTGTGTGTGTGTGTGTGTGTGTGTGTGTGTGTGTGTGTGTGTGTGTGTGTGTGTGTGAAGGGTATAGGTTATATGGAAACTTTGTATTTTCTGCTCAATTTCCCTCTAAACCTAAAACTGCTCTAAAAAATAGTCTATACATATTTTCTTTAGGAAAATTTAATTATAGAATGTATAGATGCACTAGGTCAGACTGCTTGAACTGCTTTTGTAGAATAATAACTATAGGGAATTAAAAAGAACCAATAACAAAATACAGATGCCACAAGATCTCATATCCAGACACAACCAGTCCCATCAGTAGTAGAGCAGTACTATTATAATCATAGTAAATAAAGGAGAGAGAGGACTCAGAATTCTTAAGAATATATGTAATGTCTTTTCTACTCAGGGGCAATGAGTCAAATTCTGACAGTAGTAATACTTTTGGATGCTTTGTAGTTTTCAACATACTTTCACTTACATGGTCCCTGATTGATCTGCTCCCTATTGCCTACCAAGCTCAGCACCTTTGGGGGCACTTTGCAGCTTTTCATTATGCCATCAATGTCAATAATTATGTTGTTTCTTGTTCCACTTACTGAGGATTAGATGAATTCTTCAAGTCTTAATACAGTGCGTGTCCATTGAATCAGATTCTTAGAGCTAGAAGGGACTTCAGAAATGATCTTTAACAACAGGTTATGATATAAATACACGGAGACCCAGAGATAATGAGTGCCTTAACTAATTGGCTGGAGAAATGGACAGAGAAGAGGCATCTTCCACTACCACCCCTGCTTCATCTGCCTTGCCCCTGGGGAATCCTAAAAACCTGAAATAAGACTTCCATAGCCACTCAACAGCTAATCAATTCTTCCTTAACTCAATCTCTCAAGTCAGCCCTTTGTTTTTCACTGACACCAATATTCCAAATTGTTTTCTTATCCCTCAATATCTTTCCTACACCATAGTCATCCTGAAGGTTTTTGTTCTCTCTCAACTGCAGTGCACCCTACCTGGAGTATCAGATAAATCCTCCTAATGACAGATTTCTTATGGCTTCTTTTGTGTAAAATACAAAATCTAAATCTCTCAACAGAGCATTTAAGGGACTCCACAATTTGATTCCTTCCTACTCTCCATAATCATGAACCTAATAACCATTCAGACTATTTCTATTTCTACTTCTTGTTTTCTAGCATATTGCAGGCAACCTTTCCTTTGTATCTTTCTTCACACTGCCCTCTCCTGGAAATGCTCCCTGTCTTAGTTTAAGCTGTTATGACAAATGCTATAGATTGGGTGACTTTAAACAACAAAAATTTGTTTCTCACAGTTCTGGAGCCTGAGTAGTCCAAGGGCAAGTCCCTGGCAGATTTAGTGTCTGGAGGGCCTGCCTCCTGGTGCATAGATGGCAGCATCCTGACATGGCAGGAGAAGTGAAGGAACTCTCTTAACGTCTCTTTTATAAGGATACTGATCTCATTCATGAGGGCTCTGTCCTAATGACCTAATTATCTCTAGAAGGCCTCACCTCCAAATATCATATTGAAGATTAGGTATGAACATATGAATTTTGGATTTGGGGAGGACACAACCATTCAGTCTATATTACTCTCTAATTTATTGGACCTCTTATTTCCTCAACCCTAGATAAATTTCTCCCTTTCCCTATATATTCTTTCTTGACTGCCACAAGATAATAATTTTTCTCTTTATTGAATCCCAAAAGAACTTCTTGCCTGTAGCATTCATTGGGCACTTTGCATAAGTATTCTGCAAATTTATTTAAATTATGATTTCTATACCTTACCTGTTGAATTAGTTTAAATTCCTTGAAGGCAGGAATCTTATATTGCCAGTTTCCATCAGTGTGCTTGCAGAGAGCAATATTCAGTGACAGTTTATTTATAGGAATGACAGTTTTAGACACAATATCACAGGATTTGAAATCTTTGAATCATCTGATGCCAAAGTATTCCTTTACATATTCCAAAGATAATATATTTCAGTGTTTAGTGATATTTTTGTTAAGGCAGTAACTTCTGGGACATGATTTAAATTCCAAGTGCAATATTTAACTGTATACAGTGAACTTCTGTCAATAACTTTCTTAAAAAGTAAACCACTTTTGACTGTCTTCTTATATATTTGATGAGATTGTCATAACACTATCAGGTTGAAGAGTGAGATTCTTACATGAATAACTAAAGGTTGTTTAACATTAACAATCTCTAAAGGTTGTTTAACATTAAAAAAATTAAACTCTGTTCACCAAATGTTCTTTGGTATAATACAATTAAAAATTTTATCTTTTCTTTGTGTAGTTGTCACTATAAATAATCATTTTTTCCATTTTCTTAAATAGCATATCATGTCATACCCATCTTTTTACTTTGAACATTTTCCCTCCCATAGAAGATGAACTGATAAGGATTAGGAGTAGAAAGTCGATTGTAATTTTGAAATTTTTTGCGTCAAGTATATTTAAAAATGTGAATTCTCTACCAAGAAAAAAAATGAAGTAGGATGATTTGGTATATGTTTCAGAAATAAAATAAAATTCATGACAATCTTGAGATGAAGTTCAGTCAGATAAATCGAAATGAAGCTTTTTAATCTATTTGCACTGCTGGTATATGTATATATATTATATATATAATTTAAATAAATTAAAAGAACCAAGGAGAACAGCATACGTATATTCTTTCAATAACTATAGTAATAGTTTAAAAATAATGCCAAAATATTGAACCAGAGAATTTCATCCTAAAGTTTGCTATATGAATTAGAACATTATTATAATCAATATTTCCAGTTCCTTGAACACTGGAACACCAAATATCCTGTAATCATATTACTAACAGGAATAAAAATCACTTGCTTAATCATTATTAACTAAAGGCAAGACAAATATTTACTTTTCCACTTAAAATGTATGATAAAGTAAATTGAGTCCATATACATTGTTGAAGGGGTAATACAAAGTTTACTAGACATATAAGTCAGACTGTAAGTAGGTGTTCTATACCTAGTGCAAGTGCCAAGAAAGGCAAATAAGAAAAGTGTTTACTATTTCATAACATACAAACCATATATTTAACATTTGATTTTTATTAATTTCTGAATTTTCATAAATTAAAAATGAAGGAAATAAAATTATCTTACATAACACATTCTAAAAATATAATTTATCTACTCTGACAAAGACTTTTTAATAATGCTAGATTTAATGATATGGTTTAAGTTTTCTCTTTAGCATTTATTATATCCATCATACACTATATTTGACTTAATTACCTTGTTCATTCTGTCTCTACCACTAAACTATAACTGTATTAGGTCAGATGTCGAGGCAACGTCTCGACATGGAGCATACAAAGCACCTTAAAAGTGCTTAAAGAGTACATGGAGCATACAAAGCACCTTAAAAATGCTTATTGTAATAAATGAATGTTTCCCAAAGATTTATGATACAGAGTCATAGTATTAAAAGATATGATATAAAATAATGATTTAAAATGTGAATTTGGTTTAAAAACATAACAAAAAATCACCAAATATCAGAAGTAGACAAGGTTTCTTATTAGTAAATGGTTTTATCTCATCATTCCATTTTGTAGATATAGAAATTAAGGTTTGAAGAGATCAGGTGATTTGTCAGACCATGGAATTTTTGTACTAAAAGACATTTTAAACCTCATATAATCCAAATATTCAGGTGTTTAGGGCTATTCAGCCTATGCTTTAATACTTGCAGTGATAATGGGTTTCCTAATCCGTGAAAGCATCATATTTAGCCTTTTAAGAAAACTACTTGCTAGAAACTTCTTTCTTATACACAATTAAGACTTGTATTCTTATGCTTTAATGCTTTAATCTAATCCTAGTTATATCCTTTAGTAATACACAGTATGTCTAGTCAAGGGTATTATTTTATAGATAGATGATAGATAGATAGATAGATAGATAGATAGATAGATAGATAGATAGATGATAGATGATAGATGATAGATGATAAATAAGTAGATATATGATAGATAGACAATACATAAATGATAGATAGATAGATAGATAGATAGATAGATAGATAGAGGTGTAAAAGGTTAAATTTGAGGCCTGTTATGATGAGAGTTCTGGGCCGAACAGTCTTCTTGCTTCCACTCTTCCTTTAATAACTCTTTGTCTGCTGACTCGTCTCATGATAAATCCTGGACTATACACACACACACACACATATATATATATATATACAGAAAACATACATATATATGTATATATAATTGTTATAGACAAACACACATTATATAAGCATCTTTTACACAGAAAGGTGTATGCATTTATATTTTGTATTTTATAGAAGAATCGGTTAAAAATGTTTAAAATATGCAATAATCTTTTAAATTACATTTTCCCTCTTTGTTTAATTTGTACTATATCAGGGACCTCAAACACAAAACCATGTACTTGTCTCAGCCTCTAAGAGCCTAAATTGAGTCTCTTTCCATATAAAAGTTGTTTCATTAAAATATTTGTTAAAATGTTTAAATGTTTCAACAATCATTCTATTGTAACACTTCAACCAAATATCTCTAATTCCCAGGTTGTTTCAAGATTAATGAAATCCCACTCTTCCCTGAATATTTTACTTATTTTGCTCCCTCTCAAAAATGTAGTTTCAAGAATTAAACACAGTGCTCTAGATTTGGTCCTACTAGGGCAGAATAGCATGGGTTTATCCTGATTCATTCATAAAAGTGTATTTCTCCAAATACAACCTTTAATTCCATTTGGTTTTTCAGTATCCATATCATGTTTGACTCACATTGACCGTAATGTCAAAAAAAATTCTTAATTGTTTTCTATATGATACTGCTACACTAAGTTTCCTTTACATTTATGCAGTTGAACTTTCTTTAGGGGAGGAGATTAAATAACTGTTTTACATTAAAAAAATAGTGTTTTGTTCACAATAGATACATATTCTGAAAGTTAAACAAAAAATTTAATTGAGGGATATAAAAATATAAATTTGAGATGCATATCCTACCTATAAAAGCCTGGTGGCACTTGCTGTACCAGGAAGCTCTTCTCCATGTCTTGGAGAATGTCATTCAGCATTCGGACACGGATGGGAACTCTCTCCTTGGGATCATTAGCAGGACGCATCTCATCTGACTGAAAGAGTTCAGCACTCTCCCGCAGGCGTGAGGCCAGGGCTAGCAGTTGATGGGTGTTGGGCTGATCACCTGGTGAAGATAAATGAGCTCATCTCAGAAGAGACTTTCTCAAAGGAATAAAATAACCATTTTATAATAATGATGTTTTCATTCTACCAACAACATTCTGTTTAAATATACCATATTCTACTAAATTATTAAATTTGTTACTACTACTACTAATACTAGTAGTAATAATAATGATAATAATAATAATAATAATTATGACTAATAATAATACAGGTAAATATGTACTGATAGGTGAAAGACTGCTACGTTCCAGGCACTAGGCTGAGCCCTTCATATAATTATCTCATTTAATATTCACCAAATCTTGTATTGTCATGTCTATTTCATAGAAGCTGAGAATTAGAGTAAGGAAATTGGCATAGGTCATTAAGCAAGTAAACAACAGGCCGGAATTAGAAGAATGATTTTTCTGACTCAAAAATTCATGCTCATGATGGAGTATCCTGTATTTCGGAGAAAAAATGTAAACAGAATTATCTTCTTTTCTGAGAACATATATTACTATGTGTTATTATGAGTCTATGGGATCTTTTTACGAAAAATTTTCTGTAATTTGAAGTTAAAATACATGTTTGATTTGAAAATACACTGACAACTTTCCTAATGTTTATATTATTTTGTTTTGCTTTTGAGATGATTTTTGATTATTGTTTTTTTTTTTGTTTGTTTATGTAACTTAATGGATGCAATTCTGATGTGATTGGTGGTAGCAGAGACCACAGGTCATTCCACTAAGAGAAAAGCAGCATTAGTATATGGATTATAGCCACCAGATCCCATAGCTAGACCACTTGAGTTCAAATCTCTGCTCTACCAATAAGTAGCTGTGTGATGTCAGGCAAGTTACTGAACCTCAGTGTCCTCATCTATGAAATTGACATAAGAAAAGCACCTGCTTCATAGATTTGTTATGAGGATTAAATTATCAATAAACACCTTGTTTAAAGAGCATTCTTTTATTATGCCATAGCAGGGGCATTTCCTCCTCATCTTCTTCCTGATATACCCGCCATTAGAGCCAGTCTTTGGTGAGGCAACAGTAAATGATGTCATTCTCAGGGGACTAGGTACAACTGACTCCAACAAAGTCAGCATATCACTACAAAGAAATATTTCAAGTCAAAGTAATGAAATGAACATAGGCCTAGTAAATCTAAGCAGGCAGTCCTGAGAGCATGTCATTGAGATAAGCAGATGGAGAGATGAAAAGAGGCCTTATAGCACCCACTCTTGGGGAAGTCTTGGGGAAAAGGGAAAGAGCACAAAGGGATTTTTTCTCCAAGTGAAGTCCTAGGGTTATCAGCCCTAAAAACACCTGGGCTTTATGGAAATGCAGATTCCCAAGTATGATGACTCTCTACAGGGGTAGAACCTAGAAAATATTATTCTATATATTTTCAAGTTTAAGAAGCACTGTGGAGAGGTGATCTGCTAAGAAAAGGAAAACTAGGTTAGAATTGTAGCTGATGTATAAAATACATGTCTGTCATAAATTTACCAACTTATAATATAATGATCTTTTTGTCTTTCACCTTTATTTTGATGGAGACTATTTTAGAGCCCAGCATAGTTCTGACTCTCAATAGTTGTTTATTGAATAAACAAAATAGATTTAATGAAGTATTCTTATGGAAAAAATCCAATAACAAAAGAAAACTATGTAGAGATTATGTAGAGATAAGTGGTTTTTATGAGAGCTACAAAAAAGATAGCCCTCTTTGTAGCTCTCTATTCACTGAAATTAACAATATAAATAAAATCAATTGTAGAAGTTCATAGGTTTTGGCATTTTGATGTTTTCATAGTGCATTTTAAATTAGTTAATTATCTTATTTGATTTCAAAACAAAATGAGGTTGTGAGATGAGGTATTTTTGCTCATTATGAAGATCTAGCCCCCTAAATAACAATAATAACACTAATGTTATTTTATAAAAATATGGTTTATCTTAAGTTATTATGGTTCGCCAAAGTTAACATATGGAGAACTTACAGGGAACATCACGGCACAGGAAAGAACAAGATGGATAAGGTACATTTAGTTTATACTGAAATTGAAAGACTAAACAACAGAAAAAACAAGGTTGACATTCTTGAAAGTCTTCCATTTTAGGAAGAAAAATCTGTTCTGATGTAACATACACCAAAGAATTGAAGACATTATTCTTGAATCAAGTGAGACAAATTGTACCATTCTACCTTATTTAGCTTTAAATGAATTTATCTTTTATGGTAGTACAGATATAGAGAATTGACAGCTTTAGAAATTGGCTGAATCCAAAAAGTATCCTCATAGTAAAAATCTGCCATCCACAGCATACCCTGTGCATTATTTGGAGGGTTTGAAGTTATAAATTGAAAAGTACCTTTACTTGTCATGTTCATGCAATTATTCTGATATATAAATGATATTACAAAGATTCCTAATAGTCATTTCTGTGCCAATAAAGCTTTTTTTTGTGTCTCCAAATAAGACCCAGAAAGTAATGTCACCTTTTCTATGTAGGATTTTATAACTACAAATGATTGTTACTTCATGATCCTTAAGATCCCTACTAGAATGTCAGCTCTGTGAGGGAAAAGCTTTTTGTCTTTTTTGTTCACTACCATTTCCCCAGGACCTAAAACTGTTCCTGGCATAACATTTAATGAATCAACACGTGAATTCTGTACTTTGATCACAGCATTTTAGCATCTGTAATATTTTAGTCATTATCTTTCTTGTCTCTCTCCTTTCCTTGACTGAACAGAATCCCACAAGAGCAGCAAATATGTTTTATCTCTCTTTGTATATCCATATCCCAGCACAATACCTTACATATCGTAGTCATTTATTAAAAATTTTGTTGAATGAATGTCGATTTATACAATGTTTTATTTGAGATATAATAAATGTCACTAATAGCTGTAATCAGTAATAGTTGCAAAGGGAAAAAAGGAAAAAAGAAAAAAGGCTATTTTAGGGTAATGATAAGTTAAATTAAACTCAATTGAATCAAAATATGGCTTACCAATAACCTATAAAACTAAGAATATATAAAACTTCATTTAAGGCATAGTGAATATCAGAGAGCAGAGAACTAATTGAGGCTCTTAACAGTTTAGGTTTAATAAGTAATAACTCCAAAGAAAATGTACCAGGAGCTAGAGATTTCTCTCAGAGAAGGTTAGCATAATTATCTTGAAGTAATGCATACCTGAAGTCTAAAAACCAAGGACTTGATATCAAAAAAACAAAAAACAAAAAACAAAAACAGAAGAGCCCGGTCCACTTAATTATGAACACATCTTGAACAGATTACTTAATAACAGTATCAAAAAAAATAGAGAAAATGGTCATTTCACTTTCTAAGTATCAAGATTACTATGCGAAGGCAAGTTACTGTTATCAAAGTACAAAAACTAAATACAAATTACTAACAACTCATTTTTTTAAAGGCATGCAAAAAGCTTTACTAATGATTTTACTCTCAGAAATTTGGCTTCTTACACTTTCTCCAGACCATGGCACCCTCTGGGCAACTGTATCTTACTCCTCCTACATACATTTTAATAGAGATTCCCAATTTATTTTGTGGTACCTATGAATCTGGAGCCATATTTTATTTCCATGGGTTGGCATATCAAACCTTTTAAGCACAAGAAAAGAAATAACATAAAGGGTAAAGTAATTAAACAGCCTGTCTCTAAAAATGATCCTTCTACATCTTTGCTCCTGGTGAAAAACCAATCATGAATAAGGTTTTACGGCATGGCAGAAAAGATGGATTTGTGATAAATATTAAAAATCAACCTTAAGATAATACAAAATAATTGAGAGTGCCTAGTGAAATTACTTTGATATTATTCAAGAGATAACTGAAATGTACTTCTACATTTCAAACAAAAATAGTTTGCATTTTTTCCTCCATTTCAACGTAAAATAAAAAATATTTTTTTCAGTAAGTACTTATTGAGTCTTATTTTGTGTGTTATTCTATAAATACTGGGAAAGAGACAAAGACATAAAATTAAATCTCTAACTTAACAAGTTTCTAAACTAGTTAGAAATAATCAACAAATGGAGAATAGTGTCAAATGAAATAAATGCCCATAAGGATAACTGAAGAGTTCATTATGTATAAGAATATTCTAAATAGATTCCAGGGAAGAAATACAATTTGAGAGACAAATCATAAAATTGCCCGGAAATCAAGGGCATCTCAAATGGAATACTTGAAAGTTATGGGCATTTATCTACATTAAAGCAATAGAGGTAGGTAGGTATTCCACTTATAAACAGCAACATGATCAGTCTTCTCTTCCTCTTCTCAGCTCCCACCTTTCTAGAGTTGGAATCTACCTCTAACTTACATCCTTTCATTTTTCTGGCTTGTTATGGAAAAGACAGAGCTGGATATTATAAGCTGTGTTCATACTAATTTAAGAGGAAGAAGGCAGGATGGGAGGAAGCAAGAGAGGAAGAGAGTGAGAAAGGGAGGGAAGTAAGGAGAAAGTCAGTGGATATTTAGATGACCATTGAGATCTAAGGCAAGCCAATTTGGGAGAGGCTTTAAAATATGCTGGAGGGAATATATTCCTACTTCCCAGGAAATCTTCTGCCTTGTAGCCAACCTACAGCATCTTCCCCTCAAGGCAGTTTGGGAAGCAGTGTGGTATAGTGGAAAGAGGGGGAACCTGACAGACTTATTCAAGCCCTAAACCTACCACTTAAATGCGTACATCTGAGTAAGATTAAGGCATACACACACACACACACACACACACACACACACACACACAATCCTACTCTGATGTCTAGAGGCCTATTTTTTTACTATCAAAATTACTGGTCTTAACAATACCTAGCTCTGTTCACAGGGTTAGAGTAAGGTTAAATGTCACGGTAAACGTAAGGCACTTAGAAAAATACCTGGGGCTTTGTAGAGTGACCCCTAAAGTGCCAAAGTGCTTCCCAGAAAACTTGTTTGTCCTGCAGACCTTTGATTCAGGATCCTAAAACACCCTCCGACAGTAGATCAGAAGCTCAGAGTTACTTCATACAAGTCCTATCCTTGAGGACTCTAAGACTTCTGGGTAAGACCAGTAACTACAGTGCTGACTACACCCATTGAATCTATACATGTTCTAACCTACCAGGATCTGGGACCTGTACAAAATACCTCTTATCTTGAGAAACTTTATAAATTGATGAGTTTCAACTTGGTATAACCCTGTGTGTGTTAAGTCTGTTCTACAACCTCCCGGATACGTTTATAACTGTCCTATTTTAAACAATGATTTCGGTAACCATTATTGTAGTCTCTTTTCAGATTTTCATACTCTAAAAACTTTTAAATTTTAGTTTATTTTTATTTTCCTATCTTTTGTTTATATTTACCCACTATATTATTAAAGACTCACTCAATTTCATTTTAAACTAAGAGTGAAATATATTGGTCATAGTCTAAAACTACATTTTTATATTAAACAAACATAGCCTTTTACTTTAATAGTATTTCACAGAATCTATTCTTCTATAGATGAGCTAATCACAGTTTTAAAGGTGCTAACAATTGCACAATCACAGCTTAGACTTCACTGATTTATAGTGACAAGAAAAAGTATGATTTATGTTCCACAGAACACAGTGATCAAAAGCAGAACGGAAGATTATTTTTGGGGAAAAAATGTTACTTAATGTCATTTTTTAAATACTTTGTGGCATCACTAAAGAAAAGATATTGCCAATATGATTTCAACGAAGGGAAACAACAGTCTCCTATTATCCTACATTTTCTATTTGTCACCTTGCCTTTTTTAGTATGAATCACAATAAATCATCTTAGCTGGTTACTTAAAGAAGTTAAATAAAGAAAGATACAGGTAGAGAAAGAAATGTGGGAGCTACTGCACTATTGATAAATAATCTAACATTGATTTTACAATTTATAGATGGAAGGATATTACTTAAACAAGAAATATGCCAGAAGACAGTGGATAATTATGTCTAAACTGAATACAACAGAAATCACTTTTTGCAAAGTTGCCAAAGTGTCACATTTACAAGAATTAGGTTGGCTACTTTTAAAAATTAGCTACACATTCTAAAGATTGTCCTGAATTCTAAAGATTATCCAGCGGCTCAGGTATCCAAGGCAGATGAAAATCTAGCAAGAATTTCAAAATATTACATGGAATGGGTCCATGTGACTGGTATAGAAATTAAACCAGGGGCTCTTTTTTTGGCCCACAGATGCTGCCACTGTGTTATGTTTGCAACTATGTGATCTGGTTATTGGCTGCTTTAAAAGAGTTAGAAAAAGCTTTCTTGAATGAATTAAATTCATGTGTGGTTTATTTTTATCACTTTCCTCCTAAGGCAGAAAGTTGGAGTTGTATATTTAATAACAACTTTTGTTGTGTTTTAGCTAAACCAAGAAACTGAAAAAAGAAATTAAAAAAAAAAAACTTGGATAAAATGAATCACAATGAGGGCAAGTGTACTCTATGCTCTATTACAAGCCACAATTAAAAATATTTCAAAAAAAAAAAAGTTTAAAATTGTTGTCAGTGAGCCGACACTCATAGAATAAGGACTGTAGTATTATCCTGTCATGGACGACACAAGGTTTTGTCCTTAAAATAACACTTAGAAAAAAAATAATGATATAATAAACCATTAGATGGGAGAGTAGGAAAAATATATCACTAACATATTTCAATTAATGTAGCAATACACAAAATGTAAGTACTAAAAAGAAAATGTTATAAGGATTTGGATGAAGTACTCAGAATAAAGAAATAATGATCACAAAGGGAAGCTGCATAAACAGCAACAAACTGTAAAGACAGGAAATGAACAAAAGAAAAGAAAGTATTATTCTGAAGAAAATAAAATGGATAATGTGCTTAAGATAATAAGTAAGGGACATTACACAATAAAAATATGAGTTCAAAGAGAAATGGGGAGAAAGAAAAATTAGTTTGGGGAGACAAACATTGAAAAAGTAGAGACAATCATATTTTGTTACAGACCCAACTGTCTCACATTCTTTTTTGATATTAGGTGTAGAATATCAATAAATGAAATGCAATTTTTAAGTAGTTATATAATTAGAATTCTTACAAAAATATAAACTAAAGATATTTTTAGAAAATTGTACCCAATGGGTGTCCAATCTCATCAATTTTCTCTATCAATTTGAGCAAGCAAGTTAAGATAGTTCTTAGAGAATGCTTTGGGTTTAAGTCCTTGTCATACAAAAAGATCACTTCCAGAAATGTCAGTTCAGGTCAAACCGCTAGAAAACTAGCGAGATTCAGAATTCCCATGGGAACAAAATCTGTTCTTGGAATTTTTTGTATTTTAGATGATGGGCTGCTTTGGATTTCTTAGGGAGGGACGGGTCCAGGTACTTAATGTACCCATCCTTTACTATCTATAGGCCAGTCCAGAGTTGGAATTGATGGTAATTAAAACCAAGACTGGAGACAGATGGGCCGAGGACTAGAATCATGCGATTTACACAGCACATATTTAATTTTGCCATTTGAGAAATTCATCTTATATTTCTCAAAAAGAAAAAAAGACATTAGGTGGGTCTTAATCACTTTTGATTGTAGAAAAGAACAAAGGTGATGTTTGAAAATATGAAACTATGAATCTAACAAAACAGAGTACTTTCCTCAGTGGCATCATCAGCTTGAAATACTATTCTTCCTTCTAAAAGAAAGTGATCGACACTAATGAATTATCAGATCTAATAAGAAAAACAAAGTCAGATCAAAGTGGCATTGCCAGTTTTCCAAAGAATAGGAGGAAATGCTGCTGACAACCATTTTACATTTAGTAAGACAATTGGGAGGCAGCAACAAGCCACACAGTTCAAAATTATGTTTCCTGCTGATTCTGGCTTGCACTAAATAAATGTGTACACAGCCAGATCAAATGAAAATAACTTTTATTTTATTTGGTCATTTGTAGTTTTTACAATAATGCTAAATAATTAAGATCCAAAATTCTAACAAAGAAAAATAGCAGATAATAGATATAAAACAAAAAGCATCGGAATTATATAATCATTAATTATTTTTGAAGTACTGTTTTATACATTAAAAAGTAGATAAAGTGAGAAACAGTAAACTTAGTAGGTTTATGAACTGCTCACTCCTTAGTCTGCTTCCAGGTTCAAGGAGGTGGTGGTACTTTATTCTTGACACTTTCTTCCGCCCTTGCAAACTAGTACCATTGCCTTGTATGTGAATTTTTTGGACATAACTTTTGTCACAAGTATGTCTGAAACATATCAGTTATCTTATCAGTCACTATTTATGATACATCTCCATGCACTACATATAAATATTCAATTTCTAACTATTATATGTTTGGCATTGACCAAATATTAAGAGCCAGGACTGCTCAGTCAAAATGAGCTTTCAAGAAGCATCCAATAAATCAACTCAAACAAATTATTCACTGGTAAATTATCCTTCTGTCTGGTGGTTGTGAGAGCGATAGAGAATGGTCTGCTGCTATCGTAAACTAGTGTAATAAATAAACAAGATGGCCGGTTGTCAAGGGTAAAAATTACACCATTGAAAATGCAATTGGGTTTCAGAGACCTTCATACTTAAACTCTGCAGTAAGGAGAAATGGAATTTTATAGTTCAGCCTTGAAGGTCACTTTTTTTTTTAAACTGTAATTGAGAGCTGAAGACTAATCATTATTAAGTGTTATAACAAAATAAGAAAACATATCAACAATTAAAGCTTGCATTAAGCGGGAAAATTATGTTTCATTTAGCTACAGAAATTCTGTTTTGCTAATGAAATAGTCTACAATGGTAGACAAAATTGAAACTAAAATATATACTTAGTTGTTGTTAAGTGCTGTCCATTATTCACACATTAGCATATTAAAGTATTCTATTTTAGAAATAAGGTTATAACCAAAGTACTCAAAATAGAACAGCTATACCAAATTGCCTACAATTTAGCAAATATTTGAATAACCTTTGACTATGATACAGAGCAAGTAATTTTGAATCATGATTACTAAAATACAAAAATGTATAGCTTAAAGGTGACATATCATATCTGTTTGATCAAATATTTATACTCAGGTTAAATAAAAGAAAAATAAACACATTTATTTGCCTCTTTCTTTCTTTCTTTCTTTCTTTCTTTCTTTCTTTCTTTCTTTCTTTCTTTCTTTCTTTCTTTCTTTCTTTCTTTCTTTCTTTTCTTTTGTATTGGGCCCATCTTAAGTCTGGCTGCATCTTTCTGAGTGAAAGTGAAAGGAAAACCCAAGGAGTTTCATGTTAAAAGAAAACAAAACTCAAAAACCAAACAACCAGCAACCAAAGAAAAAGTTCTTCACCTACAGCAGAAGCAGTCGAATATAGCAGCAGGAAGACAAAATGTTCCTGCTCCTCCACTGAGAATCTTGGATTTTAGGGAGAGGTTAACATGTATTTAGTGGTATCTGACCTGCTTTCAAGAAGCATCCAATAAATCAACTCAAACAAATTATTCACTGGTAAATTATCCTTCTGTCTGGTGGTTGTGAGAACTATAGAGAATGGTCTGCTGCTAATGGTTTGCAGAAATTTTTGTGGAATGAATGCAGGTTTTCCCCCCATTGTGTTGACACGCTTTTAGATACAACTATTAAAGAAAGGATCGTTAACTCGGTCTATTCTGAGAATATTACCTTTACTTGGTTGCTTTAACTGGAACTTGGCTCTCTCCTAATGACATTGCTTCCACTGCAGCCCTCTCAAGCAGTGATTCTTTTTCTCCCATACCCATTCTACCACTAGCCCTAGAAGAACAATATGAAGTACCTCTAGGTCACCGCCCATTCTCTGAAAATTTTAGCTTATAGTTCACCCACTCTCTCTTATAAGAATTACTCTTGTCTTAAATTCTTGGTAATTTCAATATCCATGTAGACATATTCTGGCTTCTCTTTTCTTTAGCCTCTTTCATAACAGTTACCATACTCCCATGGTCATACCCAGCTAAGACATTGCCATTACCACTATCTACACTCTTCATAGAACCACATTTTCAACAATCTCATTTCCTTTCCACTGGCAAATAAGTCTTTTTAGTTCACTCACTCTCAATATTTTGATCTCATGGAGAAATACAGTCTTTTCATCTTCCTTCCTTTTTACTCACTCTCATTCCCTTCAGATCCTCATTTTATTCCATACCCAGTTTAGCTCCTTTGGCTCATCACTGTGAGTGCTCCTTTGCATACAACTCTGTTTCCTTTATCTTATCTATTTCATCGTCCCTCTCTTAGCAAAGCCCTAGCTCTGATTCAATCCACCTTTGTCTGTTTCTATACCTGAATCTCCATCTGAAGGCTGGAAAAAAATATAATTATGCTGAATTATCTCATTTAAAATATATTTTTTTTTTCTGAGATTTTAATGTTGCCCAAAACAATTATTGAATTTACATAGTTCATTTACTCTCTCGCCCTTCTAAACAACTTTTTTTATTGTTTTTCCAATCTAAAAGGACTTGCTAAGAGTTCTAACCACCACATTTACATAACTGCCATATGCTCTGCCTTCTTTCGCATTTTTATAAATGAACTGCTATGTTGATAACTAAGGCAAAGTCCTCCACCCTTATACTGTTTTTAGTCAAGAAATCAGCCCAACATTCTCTGTTCACTTTTTTTTTTTGATCAAATATTGATTCTCTGTAGAATCATTCCCTTTAAAAAACATGCTAATCTTTTTCAACTCCATATTTACTACCTAACATCATGTGTCCTCACATCCCATTTATCATCTCCTATTCTTTTTGGAACCCCTCTAATCAGGCTTTTTCTTCTACCACTTCACTAAAATTGTTGTTGTTAAGATCACCAGTGACATCTAAATTGCTAAATCTAGTGGTCAATTCTCAGTCTTCACTTTTCTTGACCTATCAACAGTATTTAACACAGTGAATCACTCTTTCCTCTTTGAAAGATTTTACTTGGTTTCACGATATCATGTTCTCCTTGTTTTTCTCTTACTCTTTAGTCACTCGTCCTCAGTCTCCTTTTCCACCTCTTTGCCTGGTTTCTAAATTTATGAGTGCCTCCCAAATCTTATACCTTTTCTGTCCTTTATCTATACTCAATCTCTTAGATATCTCATTTGGGACAACTCCCAAATTTATATTCCCAGACTATATCTCTCCTTTGTACTCTGGGTACAACTGCAGTCAGTTCTGCTATAACACTTATATGGAGAATGCAAATTTGTTCCAAAGTGATTGATATTAAAAAATAATTTGAGCATAATGCTAACTTAAAAATTGCTTTCATGTGTCAATTTTGTTCTATTATATATGTATGTTTCTCAGATGCACGGAGTTTAATTTTGTTTTATATGTTTTTTAGTTGCTGGATGTTTCTTTGTTTTGATTTTCTGTTTTTATTTTGTTTGTTTGTTTGTTTATTTGATCAGAGAACTGTACTAGGCAGAGTGAATGCTCAAAAAAATATTTGTTAAATGAATGAATAAATGGGTTCAGGAGATCCTGTAAAGTCAATGGGAAATAAATGCAATATTTTTGTACACATGTTATTTTCAAGGGAGAGAGATCATGCTTTATCTGAATTTTGAAAAGGACCCCTAAATATCCACAAAAATCTGAGTAATATTATAATTCTAACAATGATTCATTAGGATGTTATTTATCCTTCACATGTAGTTTAAGCTACTTAAAATGTTCATATAGTAATTATAATGCTTAAATATTGTGTTTATTTATGAATTTTTAAAAACAAATTCAACTATTTAAAAAAAACTAATAGAACTTGGCATTTAAAATGACAATAGTGCTAATACTTTTGTTTTTGCTGATTTTATTTCTTTAAATTAAAATTTATTACAAATGTAATATACATTTATCATAGAACATTTGGATTCCTAAAAGCAACTTGTACATTTGTTTATAATTCTATCATGCAATGTTAGTATTTTGCAGCATACTATTTGAGTCTCCTCCCTATGCATAACAGTCATAGATGAACTATTTTATAGATGAACAAATCTTTGTTATATTAATAATAATCTCTTTTAGTTCTCTGAAAACTTTAAGTATTATACATAGTACCAACTAAATTTTCTTAAGTATAAAAGTTAGAGTTAAAGGAAAAGCAAAACAGTCTACAGAACAAGTAAAACAGATGCTTTGAAAAGTCCTTACAGAAAAAATAATTCTTAATATTCACATAACTTTATAGTCTTTTATTAATACCAGTTCTGTTCTTATTTTGAAAAATTTCATATACTTGTTGACTCAGTGTCTAAGGCCAAAATATTCTAGAAATAGTAAATCAGAAGTGGAGAACGGAGTGAATGCTCCAGGCAGTCACACTAACGACAGTGAGATAGAAGCTTGACAAAAGTTGAAAAGAAGACAGCTATATAGAGACTGAATTAAATATACCAAAGCTGAGAGATATGAGGCCATTCAGTATAAAGCAAATAGCCCTAAACAACAGTTCAAATGCTGCTGAGGTTATGGTTTTACAGCCACTATAATATAAATCATAAATATCATTGGGGGTGGGGTGACTGTGTTGTAGTATTTTCTGGGTTAAGAAGTAACCCAGATAGTCAAAAACAAACAAACAAAAAGTATTAAACTTTCAGATACCGGAAATATTTGGCTCTTTAGAATGATACACTTTCCAAGGATTACTATAATTAAAATATCGACTTTTGTATTAAAAAGTATATGCCCACAAGTGACTCATTCAAGATTGTTAGTAAAATGTGTGACTCAAAGAGAAGGAAGAGGGTGCATTCTTTAATTATAATACTGACCTTTGTAGTTGGTTAATGAAGACAAATTATAAGCCTAATTGAAAGATTTATATGTAGATAAAGGGGAAATGAGGAAATTATTAGGGTGGTATCCGAATTCTGAAGAAAGATATATATTCAAATCTGAAGGAATGGAAATAGAGACTATTGCAAACCTCCTCATCATTCTTAATCTAGGATGAGTCAACACTTCAGTGAAATGGACTGGGCTCATACCTCATATACACCAATTCCCAAGAAAATTCTAGGCCAGTCTTATTTGAACTGACTAAATGTTTGGTAAGAGTGTTAAAAAACAAAATTCCTGAACTATATTTTTCCATATGAAACTTGTAAATAATAACGAAAGCTTGAAATTATAAATCTCTTTGATAAAGGATAGTAGGTAGAATGTTCTCTAAAATGTGATGTGTTGCCTGATGCTTACACATAAGCAAAATTAATTCTTGTTAAAATGGCAGCCAAAATTCTTCTAAGCCTTTCTCATGATAATCCTCTATAGGAAGGGAGTGTCTGAATTGACATGGTTAGTATAGTAGATAATTTTATCCATTTCTTGTTAAAATTATACATTAACAATTTTTCATTTGCTAAAATTACTATAATTCAAAGAAAAATTACCTTTAAGGCTGTTTTGAACTTCTATTGCTATATCGAGAGCATTAAAGGGCAGAACTGGTTCGTTGGCAATTTGTAAAATCACTTCTCCTGAAAGCTGAAAGAACAAGAAGATGAAATGCTAGTATTCAGTATTAAGGTTTTTATCTGTTTGCTTTTCATTATTTTGTACACTCATAGATCCAGAGTAGCAAAAACATAGATGGTAGAATAGACTTTTACAAAGTCTTTTTCTTTTAAATCTTTTTTTATTTTTCTAAAAGAAAAAAAAAATCCCTCAGTATCTGTCTCATGTCTCAGAATAATATAAAAATATAAAATTGTATTCCTTTTTTAGCTGTTAAGAAATTGCTTCCCTAGTTGGAGTTATAATGTTTAAACTTTAAAACAATTCCTTATAAAACAGTTCAGAATGTCACAAGATAAAACATAGAGGAACAGAAAATCAGTACCTGGTTATTGAACCAAGTCAAACTCCAGACAAAATTAATGATCAATTTATTTCATTTAAAATATAATCCAATCTAAAAAAGAAAATTCATTTAAAAATCTTAGGTACTATTTTCCTTAATACTTTACTATATTTCTACATACTTCTCCAAAATTGTCAAAACTAATATCATTTATACATCTTTGAGGTCAATGTTTAAATTAAATTAAAAATAAATAAAATTCTAAATGGCATTCCCAAAACTCATACGTGGAATTTTCATACACGCATATCCCCCACCGCAGCACTCCAAAACTGTTTGAAAAACAACATATATGCTAAAGCTGAACTAGCATCTGCTTAATAGACTGAAAAAGTCATATGCATTCACATACATCACAAAGGAACTCAGGACTGGCGGTAAATGGTACTGTGACTCTCCCTCTCTCTCTCAACTCATCTTTAATACTTACCTGGACTTAACAAATGTCTCTACGTATCTTATAGCCCTAAAGCTGGCACACAAAAAAACATGGCTACGTTAATGTTAGTGAAAAAAAATATTGTCTTGTGAAATTACACAGGGGAAATTAGCACACTAACCTGAGACAGTATAGAACACATAAAAGGGTAATATGATGTTAAATATTCAAATCTACATATTCAACAAGGGTCAAACTCCATTTTATATTTAAAAGTTATATTTCCCAATAGGCAATTTATATAACGATAAAAATATAGTTCGACTTGATCTTCTATATGCTTGGAGAAATGCATTTCTTAGAAATAAAAAAAGGAACTTTGATATCCCTTTATTTTTCTGAGATATTTTTCTCTCAAGCCACCATTCCTCCTCCATTGCCTAAGATATCTTTGCAGAGTTTAATCCCCAGCATAGTTAGCACAAAAATCCTGGGAAACTGCCTACTCTGATTATGCTGCTTTTCAGAGAAAAAGCATTATCTGCAATAGGTTGATATGAATTCTGTTTCTAGTCCACCCCACCCCATCCAAATCATGCAAGGAACTCCAATATTTGGAAATAAGTTATTTGCAAAAAGAAATTTTTAAAGAAGATTAAAAAGCATTACGGTTTGTTTTTCCAATTTGCACTGGATAATAGAAAGTACAGAAAAGACATGTTTTGTTTACACTTTTGGAATCTGGAAAACACACATTACCAAAGATTAAAATGAAAGAATGGGGAGGGAGGGAAAAGGCAACTTCTTTGTGCACTGCCGGAGAAAGTTGTTTTGTTTTGCTTTTTTGAGTCATTTGGTAGTACGAACAACTGGAATATAAGCCAGCCATCTTCTATTTCTTTCCAAAAGGACCTGGCAACAAAATTGGGATTTCTAAGTCAGCTGGCACATGGTAGACTTAGACTAAATCGGCTTTATTTGCAGCTTCATAAGCAAGAGGGAGATTTGTGTATGCCTTCCCATGAAGTGAGAATAAATGAGCCATACTGCATATTCTTCTGACCCACTTTGGAATTCACTCATACACAGGACAACACAACTTTCCTTTGTATTTATATAAGGCCTCATTCTTTTCAAAGTGCTTTATACCTAAATGTCATATTTCATTATCCTGACAAGCATAGAGGCAGGTAGTGAAGGAATTAATCCTATTTACAAACACTGAGTATAAGCCTTACTAGGAGGTGGTCTAAGATGATGACATAGTAGGCTCCTTAATTCATCTCCTCTCATGGACATTACGAGTGTACGGCTATACACAGAAAAATTCTCTCTAAAAAAAAAAAAATCCCCCAAATAGCTGAGTGATTCTTATAAATCAGGCTAAAGAGAAAAAGCCCACATCAAATAAGATAAATAAGAAAATCCGAGACACACTCTGGACATAAAACCCACCCCATCATAGGAACATTAAATCAGGAAGAGGCTTGCAACTCCTAGCTTCTCCCTGAGGAGAGAAAGATTTGGATCCAGCATCTACTGCCCTAGCTTTTAAGACTTCCACCTGAGAGACAGACCCCCAAAACAGCCAGCCCTCAAAGCCAATAAGGCTTGTGTTCACAAGACTCACAATGCTATAGTAAACAAACAACAAAAAAAGAGTTCTTACATAGCTTGTGAGGACTAGCTGTGGCTCTCCCCACAAAGCTCAGTACAGAAGCAGCAGGCAAAAAAATGCCCATCTCTAAGTCTTTTACTAAAAGAGGCCTATCTGCATATCTTAAAATTTATAGCTGGAAGATCAGGCTCCTAATTTAATACACATCTAGGAGCCATCTGAAATCCTTTTCAGAAACTGGAGAGACTGGCAAGTGCCATTTTTGTGTTCTCCCTGTACTCTGCTCCAGGTCACTAGTGTCTCCATGAAGGAAGTTTGTGCTCATGTCTGGTGCCTGGATTTTGTGGCTGCCACCCAGTGGAGGCACCCCTTGATCAACTGGCTATGGTGGTCCCTGCAGCTTGCATTCACAGGTCCCACAGGATGTAGCAAACAAAGAAACACTTCTTAACTTGCTATCACTCCAGGTCTCAGCACAGAGGGAACAGAGAGAAATGCCCATCTTATATATATATTTTTTTTCTTGAAAGGGGTTTATTTACACACTTTAAATGTTGCTGCCTGAGGGTCTGGCTTCCAATCAGCGTGTATCTAGGAGCTAATTGAGACCTTCTTTGGGACACTGGCGAGTTTCGGCACACCCTCAACTACTAGGAGATATGAAAAACACAGGAGGTTTGGCCAATCCCAAAGGTCTGAAAAACAACCAGGAGTTAAACTGAATAATAGGGTTCATCTTCTACAGATTATTCCATGAAGAATGGGAGAGGTAACTGTTTTATCTAATGCACAGACAGAACCAACACAAAGAGTCAAGGGAAGTGAAGAAAGAAAGAAATATGTTTCAAATACAGAACAAGATAAAACTCCAGAAACAGATCTTAATAAAATGAAGATAAGAGATTTACCTGATAAAGAGTTCAAAATTACGATCATAAACTTGCTCACCAAGATCAGGAGAACAATGTATAGACAGAGTGAGAAATTCAATAGAGATAGAAAACTTAAGGAAATATCAAGCATAAGTCACAAAGGTGTATTGAGGAATACAATAACTTAACTTGAAAATTCAATAGAGGGGTTCAACAACAGACTAGTTCAAGCAGACAAAAGGATTGACAAACTCAAAGCCAGGGCGGTGGAATTCATCCAATCAGAAAAGCAAAAAGAATGAAAAAGAGTGAAGATAGCTTAAGGGACATATGGGACACCATCAAATAGATCAATATTTGTTTTATGGGCCCTAGATAAAGAAAAAGAGAAAGAGGCAAAATTTTTATTCAAAGAAATAATGGCTGAACATTTCCAAAACTGGGGAAAGAAACAGGTATCTAGAACTGGTAATCCTAAACATTTCCAAAAAAGACAATCCCAAAAGACCTATACCAAGACACATAATTAAACTGTCAAAAGTTAAGGACAAGGAGAGTATCTTATAAGCAACAAAAGGAAAATAAATTGTTATTTACAAAGAAACCTCCATAAGACCATAAGCAGATTTTCAACATAAACTTTGCAGGCCAAGAAATGTTGGGATGATAGATTTAAAGTGCTGAAAGAAAAAAAGCCAATCAAGGTTATTATAGATTATTCTACCAGGCAAAGTCATCCTTCAGAATTGAGAGATAGAGTTTTCCAGACAAGCAAAATCAGAAGTTCATCATCACTAGATCAGCCTTACAAGAAATGTTAAAGAGAATCCTTCACGCTGAAACAAAAGGATGCTAATTAGTAATAGGAAAACATGAGAAAGTATAAATTTTACTGGTAAAAATAAATATATGGTTAATTTCAAAATAATTTTTAATGGCAAGGAGGAAATTACTTTATAAACCTAGTATAAAGGTTAAAACACTAAGAGGGTTCAAAGTAATAAAATAAAACTACAATTAAGTTGTTATCAGCTTAAAATAGACTATTACAAATATCAATTTTTTACAAAAACCTTATGGTAATCACAAACCTATAAAAGATACACAAAAATAAAGAAAAATGATTCTACACATATCACTACAGAAAATCATCACGTCACAAAGAGCGCATAAGAAGAATAAATGCACAAAGGTATGGCAAAACAGCCC
This sequence comes from Pteropus medius, assembly GCF_902729225.1. Classification (NCBI taxonomy): domain Eukaryota; kingdom Metazoa; phylum Chordata; class Mammalia; order Chiroptera; family Pteropodidae; genus Pteropus; species Pteropus medius. The sequence goes on along the minus strand of NW_024342473.1, from coordinate 4,953,357 downwards.
GAAAAGAATGAACAAAATGGTAATAGTAGGTCCATACCTATTGATAATTACCCTTAAATGTAAATCTATTAAATTTTCCAATGAAAAGATATAGAGTGGCTGAATGAATAAAAACACAAGACCCAACTATCTGCTGCCCACGAGTGACTCACTTCGGCTTTAAGGACATACACACAGACTGAAAGTAAATGGTTTTTCCATTCCTATCTTTTTGATAGCACACAAATGAAAACCCAAAGAAAGCAGAGGTAGCTATACTTGTATAAGACAAAGACTATAATAAGAGACAATAAAAGGTCATTATATAATGATAAAGGAATCAATCCAAGAAGAAGATATGGCATTTATAAATGTTTATCCACCTAACATAGGAGAATCTACATATATACAGCAATTATTATTAACAAACCTGAAAGGGGGAAATAGATAGTGATACAATAATAGTAGGGGACATCTACATTCCACTTTTGCGGAAAATCCATAAGGAAACATTGAATTTAAATGAGACGTAGACCAGATGGATTTAATAGAGTTTTATAGAGCATTCTAACAGAATATACTTTCTTTGCAAGGCACGTGGAACATGCTCCAGAATAGATCATATGTCAGTCCACACAAAAAAGTCTTGATTTAAAAAGACTGAAATAATATCCAGAATTTTTTTTTATTTATTGCAATGGTATAAAACTAGAAATCAATGACAAGAAGAACTGGGAAATTCAAAAATATCTTGAACTTCAGAATAGTGAAGTTTCTCATTGGCTCAGACTGCTTAAGTCCATGACATTGACAATTTTGTGATCCCTGACAGCAAGAGCTTTGGGAGGGTCCTGAGTGGCTGCAAGGGCTATTTGGACCCTCAAAGGCAAGAGACTAGGGCAGGTGGTAATGGTGGCCAGAGCCAGTGGTATGCGCATGCTTGTCTGTGGAGCTGGCTGCAGGTGTCTGCGTGGTGGCAAGGGCTGGCTACAGGCATTCACACATTGGCAAGGGCCTCAGCCAGCGGCAGAGGCTGGGGCCAACTGTGGGTACATGAGCAGCTATGGGACCTAGGCTGTCTGTGTGCTCTCATGTGGTTGCAGGGGCTATTTGCAGGTCTACACACTTTGGTGAGGTCTAGTGACAGCAGTTAGTTTTGGCAGCATGAAGGTCTATGCTTTAGTATGCTGCAGGTGCATGCAGCAGTATGGGCCTATGATGCGGGTCAGGACTAGTTCTGGGTACACGAAAAGCTGTGTGGGCCTTTGCTATCAGCATGCGCTCATGTGGCTACAGGGTCTAGCCATGGGTGCACTGTAGAGGCTGGTGACAGGAGTCAGGGCCAGCAGTGTGCAGGTGCATAGCTACACAGGGGTTAGCTGCTGGTGTACATGGAGATGTCAGCCAGTGACAGGACGTGGAGCTTGGTCCCTTTGTGCTGTTTCTCAAAAGGCTGGAGAAGCTAGTCACTCATTCTGCTCTATATTTTCCTACAGTGAGAACTCTCTCTGGCCAGGAAGTTCCCTCTTGGCACTGAACAGGGCTGTCCTGGGGAATAGGATGATACAGGCAAAATGAAACTGTTTTTACTACATTCTTTGTGTGATTATTCTCAGATTATTTTGCTCCACTGTATTGCTGAAGTTTCTAATGGGGACTCCTGAGCTCCCCCAGAGCTATTTTTGTTTTTGCACAGCTTTTGAATTATTGTTCTTCATGGGAAGATGGAGGCTGGAATTCCTACTCTGCCATCTTGGTGACATCGCTCCCCTGAGTTATCTGAAATTCTATTATAATAATTTTATAAGCACACAATGTGCCTCAAAATTCCTGTGTTCTTCTTTCTCCACTCTTCCCTAACCAACCTACCCCTGACCAGAAAATAAAAAAATACATTAGAGCAACAACAACAACAAAATGTTTTATAGAAGTGAAAGTACTCAAAAAAATGAAAAGATTATTTTATTGAAAAATGAGTCAACGAACACCACATTCAAAGGCTTTCTTCTCTTATTAAATAATATTGATAACTCTAGAGTTAGTATTAGGCAAGATCAGATTGTTGAAAGATAATAATTTTAATAAAGCTTTTCTTCTAGATTTTTAAGGGTAATAAAGGCTAATTATAGCTATCCCATATGAAAGTTTATCTTTCTTCAGCCTGAAATTTTAGTTTTATTTAAAGGTTTAAAAAGTGTTTTTAGAAACTTATTAAAGGAAAATATACATTCAAAACTTTTTTTCTTAAACTTTGTACCTAATGATTTGTTGCCTTCTTGGTTTGTAGGGAGGTATTTTTATATTCTCTTTGTCACAGTCTTTCCCTTACCAGTCTAGAGAGAGAGGAGAAAAAGAGATATTTATTTACTAAATTATTAATATCTAGAATAGGAATACTTTCCTCCCTCAATTATTATATCTCATTGACTAGTATGGTTACTGTATCTCAATAAATACTTTGAATGAATTTATTGGTTAATTCATGAACAATGCAGTTGGCCAAAAATAGGTTAACTAAAGCAATACTAACACCATGGTTCTTTAATGTAATTTTAGTTACAGTAAACAGGTGGTTTCTTCCATTTTTATAATTCTAAATTAAAATAACCTTAGTTCATACTTCACACTTAAGGTATAAATTAAACTATCATAGTGGGATTGTTTTATGTCCTCGATCAGACATAAAATGCAGTATAAACCCGTTCTAGAAGGTAGTGCTGTGAGATAATCATACCTGTTTTCTAGGTTAGTGTGAGAAAGAAATTGAGAGAGACTGGGTTGCTATGGCATAGTGCGACATAATATGACAAGCAGTAGATGAATCACGAACCATCCCACTAGCAGCTATTGAGCTTTTATTGTGTGATCATCACAATGCTATGGGGGAGAAAAGAGAAATGTAAGACAGTTTCCTTCTCTCAGGACTTACTTTCCTGATAGAAATAAGTCATACCATTTTTACACAATTGGAATAAGAAGTTAACAGTAGAAAACTAGTAAACATAAACCTTTTGTTTCCTAGAAAGCATCATTTTTTATTTCCACATTAAACACACCATGCAATTATACCAAGTGTATATATTTTGGGTTTAAGAATCTAGAGTGTAAAGAAAAAGATATTCCAGATGAGGGGAATAAAATGAGCAAACAACCTTGGGGTAGAACGAAGCATAGACTTTTTAGAGAAACATGAAGAAACCAGTGTGACTACAGTGGAGTTGAAGTGGGAAGTAAGTTTGTATGTGGATTGTAGGAATCAGAAATTTGTATGTGGGTGAGGAGTCAGAAAACCCTAAAACTCAACCAAGTCATATAGCCCTGATTCTGTGATTTGTAGGGAGTCCTCCCTTCTTCCCTTAACTTTCAAAGCAGTGGAATTATATGTTAAATTATGGTCTGATGAGAGTCTTCATAACATGATTTTGTGGTACATGGTAGCTTTCAGGCTATTATGTTCATCCCGAAGTGACCTGACTCCAATTTATGTCACTTTATAGTAGAGAATTCCCAATTTAGCAACAAATACACTGTGGATAACAAACCAGGGCAGCCAGCCATGGGCAAGGGGACTTGGGTATCTCAGAGATGAGCAGAGCAAGAAGCAGCCTCCCACACCTCAGGATTACTTTCCAAAGCTATGATATCAACAGAGGAGAGGAAGCAAAGATGTACTCCTGACATACCCAGCCTATTTTCCCAGCAAAAGGAGAAATGAAATGGCATAACACAAAATTAATGCATAAAATTTGTGTACCCCTAACATGGCTAAAATTCAGTATTAAGACTCTCATTACCTCTCATCTGGAATGCTCTACGACCCCCTTAATAGATCTAAAGTTTGCTTCTATCCTATTATAGCTGAACTATCATGCAGTTACTTATTCAAAATATATTTCTGTGTACCTCAAAAAACCTGTCCATGTCACTTTCTATTGCTCTCTTTAGCTATAGCACAATTGATGGTATCTAACAATTCAAAAACCTATGATCTGGCAAATCTATGGGAAAAATTACTTGAAACTAAAATTGTTATAGAAAATCAAGGACTTATCTATGCCCCAAACTATCAAAATGTATCACTTTAAGCCAAACCCACATCACAGAAACCACTGTGCAAAACTTAAATGCCACAACTGCTCCCTCAGTGCTCACAGGAATTGGCCTAGAAGAGCTGTGTGTAGAAGTGGAGATACCAGTTCCTTGGAAGAGAACTCTGGTTGTTGCCAACAGATGACAGGTGTGAGGGCTGCTTTCCATGGAGACTTTTTTTTTTTATTAAATATTATTGGGGTGACATTGATTAACAAAATCCAACAAGTTTCAAGTGTACAATTCAACAGTATGTCATATATATATTGCATTGTGTGTTCATCATCCATATTAGATTTCTTTCTGTCATCAAATATTTGACCCCTTTTACCACTATCTCCCTCTCCACTCTCTTTTTCCCGTTTGGTAACCACTAGTTCGCTATCCATGTCCATGAATCTCTGTTTGTTTGTCATGTTTGTTTGTTGCTTTTAGATTTATATCCCATATATGAGTGATATCATGTGATTTTCAACTTTTTCTGTCTGACTTATTTCACTTAGCATGATTATCTCAAGATCCATCCGTGTTGTCAAAGGCAAGGGAAGTAAAAGCAAAAATAAATGAATAGGACTACATCAAACTTAAAAGCTTCTGCATAGCAAAAGAAATCATCAACAAGGCAAAGGGGCCACCATCCAAATGGGGGAATATATTTGCAAACAATGCCTCTGATAAGGGTCTAGTATCCAAAATATACAAAGAACCATGGAGAGGTTTTGATGGAATGTTTAGGAGGTCTTGCTAAAGGCCTTGTATCCGCTGTTTTTCCTACACATTTTCGAAGCGCAATAGCAGGGGGATAAAGAGATAAAAACACATAGAATTGCTAAGCTTCCAGGGAAGAAATGGTTTGAGACTCCACCTTTAAACAAACAAACAAAACATGCTTTCCTTAAGATTTCAAAGATATTAGAATAGTTTGGATGGACTGAGGTAATCTCAAATAAAATTTACTGATAATAAAGGATATAAAAAATCACTGAAGAATTCCAGAAGCTACTGAGAGGGAAATTCATTTTAAAGAGGAGAAGGATTCTAACCAAAAGAAATATATGGGATATTTCGTTCCTAAAATTTGTGGCTATTGTTAGGAACTCCTTGTGACGGATTCTGTCTGGCCCATGAATCTAGTACAAGGAAAGTATTGTGAACTTAACCTATGTTAGCAAACAGTGATGAACTCGGGAACCCATCATCTTTATACAGTTGAATGCCTACAGATACCATTGGGGGAAGGAAAGCCCTTTTCTCTCTGGCACGCTGAGAAATTGCTATTTCAGTTACCAGCAAGCCTCCTACAGCCGAAGGCTGAGTGAGAATTCTGGAACACATAGTTTGTGTGCTGGCACATGCTTTCACTGCAGAGATGCTATAGATGACAGATTATGCAAAAACTCACTGGATCCCTTGGGCATGACGGGAAACTGGTGGGATATGGAGTAAAGAAAGGAGGTAGAAATGGAGTGTGTTTCTACAGTAATTTAATTTGATTATTAATTAGATGGGCCTTTAATTTGTCCCCCAAACTGATAGATACATTCTTTACAAACACACACTAACCACCTGTGACTGCCAGGGCATTAAAAAATAAGAAGACAACCTCTGCTGGAAGAAACTATTTTTAAATACAAACTCCCTGATTCAAACCCTCTTTTCCAGCCTCAGCTCCTTCTATAAGTCTCATCTCTTCTCTATATTCTCAGCCTAAACTCTGACCAAACAACCTGGAGTTTACCATGAGCCTTACTTTGGGTTCCTGTGGAAACAGACTTTGAGACAAAATTTGAGAGCAAGTAGTTCATTGAGAGGTGAGGATAGCATAAGGAGAAGAGACAAGACAGGGAAGAGAGCCAAGAGGAGGTATTTTATTAAGTCAGCTATCACTGTGGATGATTGATTGGAACTCAGATCTGCTGGAGAAAATTTGAGAGCCACTATAAAATAGGTTGCAGAAAATTTTCTCCTCCATGTGGCAAGAGAGCTGGGTGTTGACTCCCCACCTCCCATCACGCATTAGTGAGGGTTGTTTCGTGGAGGTATTAAAAGTTTAACCTTTCTGTACTGTTGTACACTGGTGGCTCTCCATGGCTGAAGAAAACCTAAAGCAAACGGATGCAAATCTGTTGCTAAAATAGAATTCATACTCTCTATTCCTTGACAAAAGTAACAGATAGAAAATTTTTTCAGTGTTAAGATATCTCTTCTCTTTCAGTGACTGTCGTCACCCATCTGTTATTAAATTATAGCAGAGATTAAATTGGAAATAATCAAGTTAATTTATTGGTATTTTATAATAATTATTTTTTCATGCATGTAGTCATTTTGTAACACAATTGTTACTACTGCTAGTCATACTGTTCTTAGAGTAGAAACAAAGTATATCAGCATTTCTTAGGACATTAGAAAAAGACACTTTAAGATGCCAACTTTCCTTTTTATCATGTTTAGTAGTAATTTGCCTATGCATGTGCTGATTGACAAAAAATTTAAGTATCTTTATTATATTTCACTAATAACTTCAACGCAATGTTAATAATAATAACAACAGCAGCTAACATTTATGAGCTCTTATCATGTGTCAGGCATTATTCTAAATTCTTTACATGAATTTAATTTTTACAATAGCCTTATTCTATTTTGCAGATGAGGAAACTGAGGTATTGCTCATTTAAGTAACTTTTCCAAGGTCATTTAGGTAGTACATGGTAATTCTGAGAATTGAGGCCAAGCATTCTGGCAGCTAATCTGGACTCTTACACTAAATTGCATCTTTTTCTTTCCTTTCAAATCCCTCACCTAATTTTAACAAATCAGGTATACCAGTGGCCACCAAAACATTTACCAGACCTGAACATATGATTCTAAAGAATAATTATGTGCTGATTACACCTATCAGCCATATTTAAAATCAAGACCACAAGAGGTCCTTTCAGGAATTAAAACTGTTGATACTGAGCCTAGAAAAATTATGTAAAATAAATGTGAGAAGTAAAAAAAACTTGTAAAGTAAAAGAATTCTCTAAGATGCCCTGAATGAATAAAGTATTTTTTCACTTTTACAATAAACAGGATTGATTAAACAAATATAAAATATAACTGGAAGAATGAGGGTAACGAACTTGAAAGGTCAGCTGGTATGCATAATAATTATCCATCTTAGTAGACTGTAAGTTATTATTATTCCAACTTTAAACAGGTTTACTGGAAATATTTAAAAACTAAACGAACACTTACCAAAGGATTATCTGGATTAACACCCATTCATCCATATTCCTACTGCTTAAGGGCATTTCTAGTATTAAATACATATTTATAGGGCACTGCTATATGTCAGAGACTATGTTAGGTACTGAAGATTTCCAGACTTTTCTCATGAAAGGAGAAAGATATTGACTATAATTATCAAACAGTTAAATGCTACAAGCTGCTATGAGAAGGTATACAGGGGTCCTAATGTAGAGATCAAGAAAGGCTTCCTTGAGAAAATTCTTTCCGTGGGGAAGGCACTGTGCTAGACTATATATCATACAGGAAAGAATCAAGCAGATTTGGTGCCAAACACATATTCTTAAATCAGTTTACACAAGGTAGCTTAGTTGTATTTTATGTATCATTATACAACAATAAAATTAAAACATTAAACATGTATTTTATTATCTTACATTTATTTTATGTTGTTTTTGAGTGGACGGAGCTAGCTATCCTTCCCACCAATACCTCCCCACCCCATCAGCATAATCACAACAGAAATCAAGTTCTCTGTCATTGCAAATACCACTACAAGTATGGTGTGGCAAGCAGGGTAGGGGTTGTCTAGTTTTAAAGGGTAATTATATGTTTATTAAATCATGCACTTGATAAATTATCCAAGTAATTAATCATGTAAAAAAAGATTAGAGAATTGATTTAGCAAAGTTTATAAACAATGCTAAAGAAACATACAGCAAATATACATGATGCAGGAAGAAAGAAGAGGCCAATGATTTTCTATTTATAGCTTATTTTTAGAGACTATTTTCAGAGCATAAAATCGGATATCTATATGTGCCAAATAATATGGTTTTAATTTGCTCTTTAAGAATTTAATAAAACAGTGCTATAGTATAGAATAAAGATTACATTTCTTCCTAACACCTAATCATTAAACAAAGGATATGTTGGTGATAATGAATTCAACTTCATACTGTCATTTAATTAATAGATCAATATCATTTTCATATAAATTTTTAATGTAATTATTTATTTCTGTATATCCTAGTTGACAAATCAACAAAAATAAATTAAACTTCTGTCCTACTATAGATTTGGATATCTGGTAAAATTTTATTTTTCTAAAAAATAATATTTTCCAAATATTAATTTTTTACAAAATATTAGTATAAAAAATCACATTTCTATGTTCATGGAGGCAATAAGGGCAATAGAGAGGGGTAGAGATATAGGAATTAGAAAAAAAAAAAGGTTGTTCTTTTGAACTTTTTGCTTCTACCTAGAGATTCTTTGAATAATGTCCAAACTATATGTGACCCTTACTGTATGCAATTATATTGTTAAAGTAGTTCTTTTCCCCCTGGCTGTAAATGCAATAAATGTTGTAGACTGCATCCTGCAGAGTGAGACTTGAAATTTAAAACACACACACACACACACACACACACACACACAATGATGTCAGAGATTTTGATGTGTGATCATATTTATGACAAGTTTCTTATATCGACTTTTTCTGAACTAGATGCTATTGTTCAGTTGAGTGGGAAATATATATATATATATATGTAAATAAATTGCACAAAGCACTGTCTAGCTTTAGAATTTCCATGATTTCTCTTTTCTTCTTCACATGTTGCTGAGTAAGTAATAGAATTCTTACAATTCCTTCCTTCTTAAACATCCCAGGATGAACCACAGAACAACACAGATCAACAATTAAAGAAGTTTTTAATACTATTATCACTCACCATTAAGCAGTATGATATAATCCTTAATTTTATAATTTATTTATTTTAGAACTTTATCTTGTAGATATTAATTTTGATGAAGTACTTATAAAGCACCTACAATTCAAGAGTTCTGAAATAAATGCTAAAAATGTAAAGCAGTTCTTATAATTAAGAAGTTTATAGATTGGAAACCAAGATATTTGCAAAAAAAAACCCAAAAAGAACATATAAAATGTTGCATCCAAAGAGTCAAATGAGTAGAAATACTGTGGTCACTACGCATAGTAATAGCACAAGGACATCTCTTGGAGATTTCACTTCCATTGGACCTTAAAGAAATGATACAATTTAAGGAGGTGGGCAGAGTTTAGGGCAGTATTAACAGCAAGATGAAATGGCAGGCACAAGTTCTGATTCAAACCTCTGGGAAGTCAGTTTTGATAGAAGGATTCCTTTAAATGAACAAAAGAAAATAAAGTTGGAGAAGAAAACTTATATTGTGAGTGATTTCTTGTCAATGAGTTCCTTGTAAAGAGGAAAGATATGCATTTTCATTGAGATGTCTTGACAAGTCAAAAAAACTTTAAGCAACACTAACTGGTTATTCATAAATTAACTTAGAAAAAGTTCTTTTTTTAATAGGGAAACTATTTCATTGAGTGTCCTGAGAGTGTTGAGGGACTCAGTCTAATAACAAAAGCTGGGGTTGTCTAAAGAACTTCATATGACTCCTTTCTCGAAAATGATGTGGATTTTAACCGACTGCTATGTTTGTCATGACAAACTCCATGTTTTGTAAGCAGATTGTTTTTAAAGATGCCGTGAAATGATCAGTCTCTTCGACATGGGGAAAGCTTCTGTAATGGCCAGGGCTCTGCAAAGTCTGCCACTAGTTGCTGACTGAGAAGCGTAGGGTGGTAGAGGGTAAATTCTTTTCACAAACGTCAGAAATCCTTCTTCCATTGCTTTAGGTAAATGAGTGATCATTGTATTTTTAGTTTCTCAAAGGAAACCTTACACTATACATCACATATATGGCTGCTCACTGTTTGCAAAGAAACTAGGTCAATAAAGAGGTGACCTGGCAAATTTCTGTTTTTTTGCATGTTTCAAAGAAGGACGGAGGACAGGAGCAAGTGTTAATTGAAAATCTACTATGTGCCAGACCTTTCATTAGAGCTGTGAATACATGATTTCATTGAATCCTACCAACAAACCTGCCAGATTACATTAAGAAATGATGGTAATAGTTGGAGCACAGCAGATTGGAGCAATGCTTTGGGTCTGGTAGATTACAGTAAAGAAACTGGACTTTGCATTACAGATGAGACTGTTTCAGTGTCTGATCTCTGGATTACCTGTATCAAAAGCACTTGTAAAACTTTCTAAAACAAAAATTTCCTTATATGACCCCATCCCACCATGCAGAGACACACAATTCTAACCCAGTTGATTTGCATAGAGAAGCTGGAATTCACCATTTTGAAATAAGCACTCCTCATTTTGATGCAGATGATTGAGGAATCAGTCTTTGAGAACTAGCATTATAGATAAAAGAATCTAATAAAAGATCTTTGATTGTATAGGGAATAGACACAATCAGATTTCTATATTTCTATAAATATATATTTAATAATGTCATCAAATTTTTATGTAGAAAGTCTAAAATGTAAGTAGAAATGTGATGTTATTATTGGTTTATGGAAAACTATATCTATAAATAAGAAGAGGCATAAGAAAACATTCAGCAAACTTGAGAACAAAGGAATAACAGCAAGTTTAAAAAGCTTATTAAAGCATTTAGGTAAGTTTTAACAATGGAAAAATGTATCAATTAAGAGAAATATAGGTTTCGCCATTTAAAATGTATATTTAGTAGAAAACAGCATCAAAAGAGGCTATACTTAGTAATGCACTTGTTTTATTTTTCATTTCATATATAAGCTAACAATGTATTATTTTTAAAGGGATCAGGAGAACCCAGTGTCCCTCTATTCTACTTATTTAGAAGACTGAGCACACAAACTGTGTCATGCTGTGTGAACTATCTCATTTAATTAGGCAGATTAAGAAGTGCCAGAGTTTTATTATTTTAGATCTATATTATGCCATTCATGTAACAAATAAGAAAACTTTATTTTGTCTCATTTCTTAATGGAAAAACTCAATTACTAGACAATATATCCTTGTGAAATATACAATTTAAAGATATATTTAAAAGTAAGAAAACTAATCACCCAAAGGTCAGACATTTGTCATAAATTTATGGAGCAGCAAATGATTAAAGAAATATTGGCTGTCTGATCTTATCACCTCAATTTGCAGATAAGAAAATAGCGGTTGAAAATTGAAATTATTTGTCTAACATCACACAACTGTTTAGAGGCAAAACTAGAACTGGTATTAAGATCTTAGAACTCTCAATACACTGCTTTCTACACAATAAAATGCTAGAAGTAGAACCCAAACTGTGCATGTGTGTGTATTTGTGTGTATGTGAGAGAGAGAGAGAGTGTGTGAGAGACAGAGAAAAGTGAGAAAAAAATATGGAAATTTAGTAAATGCATCATATACATAAAAAGTACACAAGTGATAGTGGGGTATGAAATTTGTTTGCTGAATTATCATGGCATATCTACTATAATACATTAACACTAATCTCCTGAGTCCATTATTTTCTCTCTAACTTCTCTAGAAGTCACAGTCCTCCCTAAAGCACCAACATCTCTTTTCCAGGTATGCTATCCTATCTAGTCATCCCAGTTTCTGTTTTAGTTATCCCATACTACTGTATCCTTAGATTCTCTGTACTTTTCTTGATCTATCACTTTCTTAGTGAAGTGCATTACAATTTTTAACAATATAATTCCAGATGTATTGATTCCTTCTCATAATTTGATCTTTTTTTTATTTTGTATATATGTTAGTTAGTGACTACATATAAAGAATTGCTATATCTCCATGAATATTCCTTTTATCCTAATGAGATAATCTTCTTATTAAACTTCTAATCTAGTTTGAGCTTTAAAGTCTATTTTGTCTGAGTTGGTAATCCTACAACAGTTTTATTTGCATGATATATTATTTTTTAATCCCTTTACTTTCAGGTTTCCTGTCTCATAATATTTTAACTTGAAAGTAACATATAACTTCTTTTCTTAGAACTGAAATATTGTTTGACAAACTTTCTTTCAACTGATTTAACCTATTTATAATTACAATTACAGATATAGTTGCATTTATATTATCTTATTTTTTAGACAATGAGCTCTCTCTTTGCTTTATTTTTCTCCTTTTGAAGTCCATTAGTTTGACTACATTTTCTGTTTTCTCTCTCAGCTCCTCTTCCTATTAAAACCTGGCTTCCCTTGTACTCACAATGCCAGCCAGAACATTCTAAGGTTTTTCCTGACTTTAAGAATTTGCATATGCTTTTCTCACTGATGCAAATGTTCTGTTTCCAATTCTTCGAAGAGCCGTCTCCTCATTCCTTTCAGCCTCAGTTTAATTTTGAGTTGTTAGTCAAGCTTCCACATGAACATAAGGAAAGAGGGTTTCTCCCTACTTCCTCCAACATTTTTCTTTTTTAAAGCTCTGTTTATTACTTTCATAGTGCTTTTCTTTATGTATGTATATATTTCCTTGTTTTCGTCACCATCTATTAAATATAAGTTCTTTGAAGGCAGCTATCTTGCCTGTTTGTACACCCAGTACCTACCACAGTTCATTCCTCACATTAAGTATTAAATGAACATTTATTGAATGAATAAATAAAGGATTTGTAAAGCTAGTCATTTCTATATCTTCAAATACTTGAGTGTCCACTGTATAGTCATTTGTTCACTGTTTTATTCCCCAACATTCTTTGATCAATTATTACCAGATTGTAAAGCCTTTGGAAAACAGATATAACATCTAATAAGAGTATTTGTGATATCTATGCAAAAAATACTCAAATAGATAATATTAATAATTTTGGTACTTACTGTATATATATATGTACCAGAGATTGATATAAAAAACAATATGAGGTTTTGAAGACACTATTATTATATTAAGCATTTTAAACATCACCCAAAGAGAGTTCATACATGATCAAACAGAATAGAGCAGAATGAACACTGGTGTAGCAGTCAGTGAAAATGGATCTCTTATCCTGGTTCTGTCACTATCCATGTGACTCTGAAATTCTTCTCTAGGTCTTGGTTCTTTATTCATGGGGGATGAAACGAGAATAACTGATACAATACTAAAGAAATGATCTACTTATACTTAAGGCATAATTGTTATTGAAATAACAGTATGATCTTTCTTAAATATTTGTGCTTATAACGTGAATAGAGGAAAGAGAAAATACTGATTTTTTAAAAGCCTGATTTGAAAAGAATATCAAAGTTGTTAGGAGCTCTTTAGCAATTATTAAATATCATAAATACTTGATATCTAAAAATTTAAACTTTTTCTCAAAAATCTCTATACTAGAACCCAGAGTTATATTAAGTATATTTAAGCAGCCAATTCCCTATCCAGACTATCATCCTGTCTGCATTTCAGGGCAGTAGAAGACATTTGTAAGAATTAATGAGGTTAGCTATTTCTAAATAACAAAATGAATGAATCATATCACAGACTGCTATAAACGTTTTATTCTTTTCTCCTAAAGAAATACAATATTACACTCAAAATAAATTGAGTTCAAAATTGTTGATGAAAAAAACTGTTGGGTGGGCAAGTAAAAACTTGCAAAGCTTTGAAACCCTAAATTGTTGTAGGCTTTAACTGTTAAGCATTTTATCAATTCACAATAACACTATGATTACATATCTATGAATCTTAACTTTGCTATCATTACCTTACATGAAATCTACAAATTTAGAATTTACATATGAAAATAAAATCACTGTTCGACTTCCAGATGGTGGAAGAAATAAAATATATACTAAGTTGTATTTGAATTGTTTTCTATTACATCATAGCAACTGTTATAGCATTTAGATTAATTGCAAAGGTTTTGAAACTTTATTAATTACCTCATGAGCTAGTGTTATGCGCTGGGTATATGCAAAAACAAATTAATCCCCAAATTTCAGTGGCTTAGTACAAAAATATTGGTCAATGGAGATTCTACCTCAGGACACTTTGGAATACACACTTAGGAATGTTGTTGGTTGCCATGGCAGGTGAAGTAAAAAAGCTGGAGGATAATTCACTGACAACATTTTTTAAATTATTATTTTTAATTAAATTTATTGGGGTAACATTGGTTAATAACGTTATATAACTTTCAGATATACAAGATTATAATTTGACATCTGTGTACTCTATTGTGTACTCATCACCCAAAGTCTAGTTTTCTTCTGTTACCCTTTACTCACTTCACCCTCCCCACACCTCTCCCCTCCTCTGTAACCATCATTCTATTGTCTATATCTATGAGTTTGTTTTTGTTTGTTTTCTTAGTTTGTTTGTTATATATATTTTATATTCCACATGTGAGTGAAATCATACCGTTTTTGTCCTCTTCCATCTGATTTATTCCATTTAGCATAATACTCTCAAGATTCATCTGTGTTATCAGAGATGGCAATATTTCATCATTTTTTATGGCTGAGTATTTAAGTGCTATGGCTCAGAATTGATATAGCTAACTTATACTCAGAGTACATTAATTAGAACTAGTCACATTACCCAAATTAACTGAAATAGACCTGTGAAATGTGCAGAAATAAATGAATATATGACTAGTAGTAAATATTTCTGTTAAGCAGTCCTGTGTTTGTATACCAGCTATGCTAATTATCAGCTATGTCAAAGTTAAATGACTTTCAATGAATTATGCAACCTCATCAAACTTCACCATTGTCATTAATGACTAGAACATGTCTTTTTTAAAAATTAAATGAAACAATATATGCAGCATGCTTATCTGTACCTATTATTATGATAGCATTTTGGGAAGATGCAAGATATATTATCTCTAAAATGTAAAAAATCAGATATATCTATTATATATCTAATCTATTAATATATTTACTATTTTTCTACTTCTTAAAAGATATGGTAGGGAAAAAGTTCTTTTTTTGTTTGTTTGTTTCCATACAGGTGACCCAAGGGTCAATATGGATTTTGAAATGCGTAATGACTGTTATAAAGTAACTTTAATATATATAAAGACATGGTCCCATACTTTATAAATATTGTTTCTATGTTGTTTTCTGTTTTTTTTCCTCAGAAGTCAGCACCATACTTAACATAATGACTTTTCAGCAAATGTTTGTTAAACTTAAAGCTTTGTACCTTATGATAAATAAATGTCAATTATGTAAAGTAAGTATAGAAGGCATTTATTATACACATGTCTATAAAATTGTATTAGGAAAATAATTAACATCTTTATCTTGACTCTCCTATTGTTCCCAGAAACCAATGGTACTTTTTCTCTATTAAACTTACTAGGCTATCATATATTGCAAAACCTATTTGACTCTTTAGTCATCTGTATGGAAGCAAAAAAAGCATTCCATCTTTTTCATTTTATATTCTTCCCTCATTCTGAGATTTCCTGCTTTTAAAATCTGACTTGCTTACCATATTTTTCATTTTATATTCTTCCCTCATTCTGAGATTTCCTACTTTTAAAATCTGACTTCTTCAGATCAAGAAAGAGACAGGGACTACAATTTAATGTTTTATGTATCCTTTTTACACAGATTACATGGGAGGCAGAATGTGTATTTGAACATTGCCTTACAGACTGATGATGCAAATATAACATATTGATCTAAATGAACTGTCAATAAACATGGAAGGAAGGAAACAATTTAAATCAAATCTTTAAACTAGCTTTTACTTATTTATAATATAAACAATTTGATGACAGGTATAAATATGTTTTTATTTTTAACTATAACTTCTGATTTAGATGTAATAGATCTTTGTATTTATTCTTGCAAAAAATAAGCATTTCTCTATAAATTCAAATCATGTCTCAATGCAATATTCTGTATATCTTATCATTATGACAAATAGATCACAGTGCATGCTTCTCTTAAAGAAAAATATGCAGTGTAACTTTTAAAAAGGTAAACTTCTAGTGAATGTACAGTTCTCTGAAATGAGGTACTTAGATAAAGTTGATTACTATAACTAGAGGCAAATGCATATTAAAATTACATTTGAAATAGATTTTTAAATAAGTGTTAAAAATTAATTAATATTTTTAAAATTAATATTAAAAAATAATGAAAGCCCTGTGTTCTTGATGACAAATAAAGGTATGTCATTTTACCCTGTAATACCTTATATGTTCTCATAACTCTAGTGCTGTTTTTGTCTAGGAGAGAACACAGGAACAACGATAATCTCATTCAAATATTACCCAGTCAAATACTTTAAACTAAAATAAATGTTATGAGAAAGGGAAAAATTAAGGCCAATGGGTCACAGATGATTTGGATAAGTTCTTTTCTGCACATAAGATACACACTAATTTCTGAAGCTCATTTCTCACTAATTATAAGGCTTACTGGCAGAAATGTTTGTCTTTTGTGAATAAATGAAAATTCTTTAAATCCACCAGTAACATTAAATCATAGCATGATGAAGACATATAATTTAATCACTCATAAACTTTTTCCATTAATTTTAAGCCCTGTAGTCATTATCTAGTAAACTACATTGCAGAATTTTAAAAACAAAATAGATTCTTTGAATGATGACTAAAAGCATGATTCTGATAGCATTTCTCTGATCACTCACCATTATTGAAATGAAGTTGATTCAATTGAACCTGTAACAGAGATTACATTTTCTAATCATATCTCATCTGTAGATGCTTATTATTCAAAGGAAGCCATATGTATTTTCAAGCATCCTTAATTAAAATAATGCATATAATCTTAGACATATTTTTCCCTTGGTAGTTATTCTATAATGATTCTGGTCTTTTTATCATTTTGTATATTTTCCTTATTCTATGTAATGCATGGTCAATATTTTCTTTTCAGCATTGAGCAAAGGGAAATTTGAAAATAATTAATTAATACTTAATCATTTGACTAATTTGAAAATAATTAATCATTTGACTAATATCTTTGTATATGAAAGGTAAATAGCAATATTGTATAGATGCATAAATTCATAGAAACATCAAGAATAATTCTGAGTTGTATTCATTCTTGAAAAATAAAAACAGAATCTTGGGATAATTTTCCTGATCAGCCTCATATAGATTGAGCCTTTTTTTAGAGTGTACAAATAAATAAAGAACACAATAAATAATATACTTTGAGGATACAGAGGAATACATATGTATATATTTATTTTATATATATATATGTATATCTGTATACATGTAAATATATACACATATACATATATAAACATGTGTATATGTGTGTGTGTGTGTGTGTGTATACATATTTTATTCACTAGCATTATTTAAAATATCATATACAAAGAGAATAATTGAGAAGCCTATTATCTCCAGACTAAAGCTTATTCTTGAGGTTCAAATAAGTATATACAACTGCCTAGTGAACATATCCACTTTGGACTTCATAGGTACTTCAAAAAACTAAACTTACCATTTTAATTTTTCTTTTTCAAGTACTTTCTTTCTGAAGTACTTGAAATATACTATTTATAATATAATCTTATTGTATGTAAAGAGCATAAAATATGAAGTTATGTGCTAGTCCAACTACACACACACATGTGCACACACCCTCCCAAACACACCATATCTATTCATCTTGAAACCACTTACACTGATGGCAGAATAATTATTAGTTAAAAAATAGTCCGAAGTTGAACTATATTGATGGTAAAATATAATTCTGAGGAAAATTATCTGTAGTACTGACCATTTTTAAGGGATTCCAGAGTATAAAAAATGTAAGTAGGGTGGTCCTTGTAGGACTGGTAGAGATCTTGATAGGAGTCACTGCAAGAACCCAAGCTACTGACGATCAACGCTGTACTCAATTAGTGTATAAAAGCTCCAGGTAAGCCATGTTAAAGTAGAGTTGCTTTTACCTTAGAAAAAAAATGCCTGTTTGGGGTGATGAGGGAAGAGGCATAATATATA
This sequence comes from Pteropus medius, assembly GCF_902729225.1. Lineage (NCBI taxonomy): Eukaryota > Metazoa > Chordata > Mammalia > Chiroptera > Pteropodidae > Pteropus > Pteropus medius. Next base: position 4,935,255 of record NW_024342473.1, on the reverse strand, counting down.
ACTTTTCCTCTGATATCTGGTCATATCAGACATGTCTTCTCTCCTTCTGTAACTTCCATCATATATTCCATCTTCTCCAATTATATATTTTTTATTCTCTGGGTATAAAAGGTAGGAGAAAACTGAAATAATAAAGCCATTTTAGAAAGCCATAAACCTACTGTCTCTTTATTTTTGGTTCTGGTCCTAAATAGCCTTAGAGGGGAAAATGCACTAAGGAAGAACTATAAAGAATTTTAGTCAGGGTTTTTAATCAATACATACCAAATCTGTTTTTTTGTTTTGTTTTTGTTTTTGTTTTTGTTTTTTTCTTATCATGATACCACTATCCATCCAGTTGATAAAAGCAAACTCCTGGAAATAACATTTAACATTATATTGTCCATCATTCTTATAATAAGGCAGAGATGTTGGCCTATTTTGTTTATTGATATATCCCTAGCACCTCAGACAGTGAATGGTTTTAGCAGACATGCAATAAATATTTTAAATGAATTAAATTACTTAATATTTCTTGAATCTGTCTATTTCTTAAAATTTCTTCTACTATTATTCTAATTCAAGCCACCGTCGTCATTCATCTAGACCACAGCATCTACATTTGAACTGGTCTCTTTAGACTCATTCTTGTCTTTCTCCAATCCATTTTTTATATTCCAGTAAATAAACATTTCAAAACAAAAGTCTAATATTATTTCTTCATTGCTTATAACTCTTTAAGACTTTCTTTTGTTCTTAGAATAATGTCTGAAGTTATTAATATATGTTTATATGACTTCTTACTTTTCTAGCATTATCTCTTGAACTGTTTTGTTTATGTCTTGATCTCTATGTTCTAGTCATATTGAACTTCTTTCATTTTCTAAGTGGACCAATTCTCTTTCACATGGAATTTAAACATAAGCTTGTCCTTGCCTATAACACTTTTTTCCTACTTCTTCACTTCAGTAAATCATTTCATGACTCCATTGGTCACCACTGTTTTTCAGAAGGCTTTCCCTGAAAACTGGGATAGGCACCTGTGCTATATATTCCCTTAGATCTACATTTTTTCTATTAAAGCATCGATCACATTTATTATAATTTTTAATTTACTATATATCTTTGTCAACTTAATTGTAAGCTTCATGTGGACAATGTCAAAGTCTTCTTTGAACACTACATATCATCTGAACTTTAGTATTTCAGGGAAGAGTTTGCAACTAGGAAGAATTAAATAGTGTTTGAATAAATTACTTAATTTAATTTCTATTATACTAGAATAAGTGTGAGTACTTCTTCCCAGTTTACATATAAAGAAAATAAAACTTAGGTCAAGAAAACTGTCAAGGGTTTGTCAAACTCATTTGTTATGTGATATTCAAGTCATTTTAATGTTCTTGATACTCAGTTTCATCATCTATGTAATTAAGATAATAAATCTTATCTTGAGATGGATGAGAGAGATTGAGATGAAAAAGGTAAATATTTAGAACAATGATGGGCAAATGACAGTCCACAGGTAAATCATTTTTAATACTTGTATGGATCATGAGGTCAGAATAATTTTAAAATTTGTAATAGTTGAAAAAAAGTCAAAAGAAGAACAATATTTCATGATATATAAAAATGTTATTTTTCATAAATAAATTTCATTGGAAAGAGTTGTCATATTTATTCAGCAACATATTGTCTGTTTGCTTTTGTGCCAGCAGAGTTGAGTAATTGAAACAGATCTTATATGGCTTACAAAGCCAAAATATTTACTGTTTGACCCTGGTCTAGAAAAATGCCTTTGGACATTTAATATGTTATATTTATAATTTTTAGTATTGTTTTTAATAGTAAAGCAATCACAAGTGATTTCCTATTTTAAGTGACTTATATAGCTTATCTACTAGCAAAATTTCTGGTTAATAAAAAATATGACAAATTTCTTTGTTCTTATTCTAAGTAATACATTATATGCAGATGGTTAAGTAATCAAATATTTTTACCTTCAGCAAGATAAACTACTTATAGAGAACTACACAGGTCCTTATGAGTGTTCTGGAGATGTGCTCTGGAGTGCTCTGGGACTAATTTTTTTTTTTTTTAACTTATCACATTTTCCACCTTTGTACAATAAATTTCATCACTCTCAAAGATATTCCTCTAAGATCAGGATCCTGAAGAAAGGTAGCTAAACACTGTAGAATTAACTTGAATCTTCAAGATTTGTGGAAAAGCCTGGGCTAGCTCAAGTGGGCATTGAGTCCCTCTTCGTAGTGAGCAGTTTCTCAAATTCCAGCCTAGGAGTTTGAATTAATAGCCTCCTCAAATGAAATGTCAATGTGTTCTAGAACTTAGCTTGGAAAACAATGGTAATTTAAAAATGTTTAGCTATTTGTGATTCTGAGACAAAATCTGACTACATGGAACAGTGATTCTTTGGGAAATATGGACTAATGAGTGTTGGGTACATTCACACATGAAATACAATTTGAAAGGCAAATGAAGCCCTTGAGAACCAGACATTTTATATCCCCTGTTCGCTCACTGTTTCTTCTTCATGCTGCTTCATGACCTATTTGTCATCCACACGTTTCTCTGACCTCAGCACTCTTTCTGTAAATTTGGAGTCCGAAAGTTATTCAAAATGCAAGGTTATTTATATGATTAAGCTGAAAATGCCCTGTTACTTTCTTTGCCTAAGTATGTCCTTTCTTAAAGACATTATCCTAAAATCTTTCCTCCACCAAAGTTTTTAGATTACCTAATTGTCTTGTTTTGAACTTAATGTTGATCTCATTCATGAGTAATAGAGTTTGATTAGTCGATGAGATAATTTTGGCCTGGGCCAAGCAAACCCAGGTTCTAATCTTAGCTTTCCACTTAACTTGCTGTATGACCTTGTATGCATTACTTGGGCAAGTTTCTCATATCTCCATCTCAAGAGACCTCATTTGCAAAAAGTGGATAATACTATCTAACTTAAAGAGTAGTTGTGTGCACTCAAATAATATAATATACAAAATATCTAGCATAGTCCCTGGCTCACAATAGACAATCAAGCTATATTAGTTTCTTTTTGTTCTTTACTTTCTCCTCACTTCCAGTTGTTAAAGAACAAAGATACACTCAGGAAAATATTTCTTTACAAGTAAATGGAAAATTGGGTCATTTGTAAAAGATGTTCTGTCAAAAATATTCTGTCAGTATATGTCACACCAGAGTGTAACACCTTGTATATAAATAAGGGATGTAATACTTAAGAAAATTCTAACTAGGTACATAATGCAGCACAAAGAGGACCAGATGGGAGTTGGAATAAGATTTTGTCTTGAGCTTGTACTCTGTTTATTTTACATGTCATTTATGCTCAATGGGCTTCATTTTCATCTTCTGCAAAATGAGTATAAAATCAACCCTACAGGCCTGGCAGGTTGATGTGACATTCTTTCATGATCCTCTCTCTTTCTTCCTTTCCAGTCTTTCTCCCTCTACTCCTCTTCAGTTACACTAGACACAGTTCTCTAGACTAGTGAGGTTTGTGAGCAAATGCCTCTGAAAATTTGGTTTCCTCCATCTGGATGACTTTCCACCCCAGGCTCTAATTCATCTTTCGAATATTCCTCATTTAGAAGATGGTCATAACTCTCACCCTCTGGTAGAGTTGCTCCTTCTTTCTTTGATCCCATGGCCATCTGTATATAGCTCTTTCACATGTTTCCTCATAGTTAAATAAAATTATGAGTTACCCATGGAGCCCAGATTTCAAGGATGGATTCTAGGGCTCATTCAGCTTTGATATCTTGATACTTCGGAGAGTGTTATCACATAAACCCCTGTTCAAATAAAATGGGGATCATGTGAGCATGTTTAGCAATCTTTAAAGTCATCAAAATATTCCAATTTTAAAGATTTAAGGAAATAAAAGTATAAAACAGTGCAGAGAAATGGTTACATGAAGAAAGAGACTGCGGAAAGTTAGGACAGATTACATCTTCCAAGGTCTTTCAGATGTTTGCACCTAATAACAGAGGACAAAGGAAACTCTTAGTGCCCTACTTTCTAGTAATAGTAGCTAATATTTATGTAGTATTTAGTTTTGCAAGCATTGTACTAATATATTTACATATATTAACTACTTTAATTCTCACAATAAATCTGTGTGGCAAATATGATTCTATTCTCATTTTATAGAAGAGAGAAATACAGAGAGGTAAAATATCTTGCTTAATTTATACAGCTAAGACATGTTAAAGTTATGAGTCCAGCAATGAAAATTTGGCTAAAGTTAGTGCTTTTAAAGTCCATACCAGTGGAATTCTCTAGAGGTCTTGTTAAAGTGCAAATTGCTGGTCCCATACTCAGAGTTTTACATTCAATCAGATAATTTGTATTTCTAAGATGTTTTCTGGTGGTGCTGATTCTGCTGGTTCTCAAATCATATTTCAAGACTCTTACTTAAGACCACTGCTCTATTCTAACTCACCTCTGTGAAATCCTTATTTGTTTGAGAATCTCATACAGTCTAATTTTCATATCTCACATACAAAGGAAAAGAGGCTACAAAACATACTGTTTAATATGCTTTGGAGAGAAATGTTGAGGGTAAATCTCACTTTCCTATTCTCTAACTCACTAGCACTGTGACCTATGTCTCAGTTTTCACATCTGTAAATTGAGTACACAACACCCACTTCATCAGGTTTCTGTGTAGAATAAGGGAAAGATATATGTGTACAGTAAGCATGTATTACATGGAAAGCATTAAAAAATATATACTTTGTTATGATGTAACACTTGGGATATATCTTATAACCCAAAGTGAGTACTTCCTAGGACCCCTGGAGACAAGTGATTTGCTTGAAATCAACCACATGATTAGGCGCTAAAACTGGAACAGGACACTATTTTGTAAAAGACTGGAAGTAACCCTAGAGAGTCTTAGGGAGAAGAGATTTGGAAAAGGAATAAAATAAAAGCAATTTTCCTCACAGAGCCACACGTTATCAATATTATTTTCTTACTTAAGCCAAGAATCCAATACTATTTAATTTTATTTCCCAGTGATAGTAGGATAAGAATTTCATCAAAGCCTAGGCCAGAACTTCCAAAGGAAACTCAAGAGTCAATTAGGAATTTGTACCACCTCAATCATAATACTCTATATGAGTGGATACATTTTAAAAACGAATAACAAAATAAAATGTATTAATCACTGTCAAGTTGAGAGACTTAAAAAAAATGGAAAATGTATGTCAGTTTATTTAGCTCCAAGTTAACAGCTTAGGTTAAATAGTAAGGAAAGGAAGGTACTTAAAGAAAACATTAATTATAGTACATATATTGAGAACTGTCCAGTTTCTCCTTAAACTAGTAAAAACTGCCAAAGCTATCAGAGTTATAGTACCTTGAGAAATCCCAAAACAGCTTGATGGATCTCCTGAAGTATTTTATAATGACTTGTTCTCAGGCTTTAATGATTCATTTGCAAAAAAACATTTCTGTCTATACTTAAAAAAAAATCTGTTTATGAGCTGAGAAAACTTGCTTCATATTTAGGGTTATTTACAAGAGAAATGTTGTGATTGCTAGTTTATTTTGGTTATTATTTTAACCTTAGATTCATTCTTCAACAGAACATTTTTCTAACCAGAAGACATGTCAATAATGAGGCTATATTTAATTAAAATAATTTATACATCATATAAAACAAAATAAGGATATTGCAAAGGATATTTTATAGCACTCTGGTAGAATTTTCATTCTCTTCTAGTTACGAGAAACATCTCTCATTCACTTCTATTTTATTTTCTTCAATGTATTTTTTTCAGATTTAAATATACAATCTAAGGATTTACTCTCTGACTCATACCAATATTTTCTTCTAGAGATTTTTTTTTTTTGCTCATAATTTAATTCACAATACAGATTTAGCAGGTAGAAGAGGTATTTTAAGTTCTTGAGATAGGAAAAAAAAAGTTGCACCTTTTCTTTACTTAGATTCATTTTGTGGACACAGAAAAGTTTAGTTCTTAGCAGATTTGGGTTTTAAATCAGAAATATTTTGATAACTTCTATCAGGATCTTGCATGGACTGAAATGCAAATTTTATTTATTTATTTGACATTTTTAATACAGAGCTACTTTTTATTCAAGTACTCTTTGTTACTCTGTATTTTTGTAGGTAATGATTCTGTTTTTAGGTCTTTTTTTTGTTTGTTTTCCATAAAGTTTTCCATAAACCTTAGACATAGTAGGTCCTCTGTAAAGATATTCTGATTGAGTGATTTGGTAATAAAAGTAAAATCAACACTTGTAAGATAAGTTATTTTGAAAGAAACCCTAATAGTAACTCTATATCCAGATTCTTCAGCAAGGATTTCTTTTAAACATATTGGACAGATGGTTATTTTGGAATAACAGTGTCCTTTCTGCTTTGTGACCTGCAGAGAAAAACACAAAATTTTGACTCCAGACTTCTTTAAACTACTGTTAGAACAGAATTACAAAATTAGCTTTGTATTTCTTTTCTTTAGTACAGTTTTATAAGGCCATTCATTATGTTGTTAAATATTAGAAGTAGCATGTTTGATATATTCATAATTAATTTCAAGGAAAAAAAAACTCAGGAAACTGTAAATAAATATTGTAGATTTGGAGGGTCTAAGAAATCTAGCTGAATCTGTTAGCTCTGACAGCAGCTAAAGTCCATTATTTAGGAAATTGAAATTTGAATAAATTAGTATGGTATTCATCTAGTTTTTAATTAGCATAAAATGAAATAGAAAAAGAAACATAAAATTTGAAACAAAAGGATAGAAAAATTGAATATGTGGTTAATATTACCTGAAAGTAGAAGTTGATTCAATTACATAATCCCATCATGTGAAATACATTTTTTAAGATATAAAATGCAAATGGAGATACTACTTATAAGAAAAATTAGGCTTCATAAATAATTTTTGTTTCTTTTATTTTTTATAAATACAATTATGGTATTAAAATATTAATTGTTACTTAAAGAGTTACTTTGGTGTTGGCCTCTACTGCTCTTATGATACATCTAACATGGTAGAACCGTAGTCGATTAGCCAGTTGGGGCAGTTTTTTCCTATGTCCACAAGTGCCGTTTTTCAATGGAATGCATCATATTTCTGATAAACACATGTGTGAAATCAGTCGCTAATTGCATGTGCACATCGGGCATCAGAGACATGTGTCTGTAGTGAGAGACTGAATATATAGACAATAACCAGACCATATATAAAAGTAGAACAATGACCAATCAACTAGTCCAGGAAGTCAAACCATAACTTCTATAGCAATCAATCCCCAAACAGCCAGATTTAATCAATAACTGACATGTGCTCTAAATTTCACCCCCACTTCTAGCACAGGGTATGATCTAATAACCTATATAAAATGCCCTGCTTCTAGCTTAGCCCACCTTCAGCTTCTCCATGCTTGTAGCCTTCAATCTAGGCACACCTGAAGCATCCTCTTTTTTTCTACTACTAACCTTTCCTATTCCTGTATCCACTTTTGAGACTCTGCCAAAGGCAAGTGATGATGGGTGGCTCCCTTGCTTGTTCTCATTTGGGTAGTTTTCATTTATTTCCACAGTGATAACATTTTATGACCAATATTGCTTAGCCTGGAGCATCCTAAAACTCTCATGATAGCCCCTTTCTCATGCTCTTTTTTTGCCTTTCCGTTGCCACCAAGCAAAACAGTACTGCTCATTAGACTGATATAGCCAACACTACAATTTAATACTCAATAACTACTCCACTGCTCTTACATATTTTTTCAAGATAAATATGTATTTCATATAATTTTTTTTTACATATTAATCAATCACAACTGAATTAAATGCAAAATTACAAACAGGAGTAAGTTTAGAAAGGATAATAAAACAGATTGGAGTTTATTTTATATTACATTTGTAATAATTTCTTCATTTAGTAGGTCAGAAAAGGTGATGAGATTTTTAAGATTGCTCTAAAAACCTATGATTCCATATTTTCTTTACATATGGCCTCATATAAGCAATTTTAGATGGTAAAAGTCATATATATTGGCAAATCTCATATTCCTTGCAAAGAGCAAGATCTTTTATACTTATCTGATTCTTCCATGAGCTTCAGAACAGTCAATTACTTTTGTTAGAACTTCTTTGAGAAACTCTCTTCCTAAAGGAAAACCTCTGTCTTTTAATTAAATTTTCTGTTACAGTCTTTTCCTGTGAACATATACAATTTTATAATCTTAAGTCTCATTCATGGAAATTTTATGAGCTTTTTCAGAACTCATATCCTATTGGCTTGATGGCCGTATTGATCTTTCTCAATTTATTTCAATCAACTGCCTCAATTAAAGCTGGGGGGAAATTTATAATTTAGCATTTTAAAAAATCTGGGCTTATTTTTACTCACAGCTAACATGTTTGAAAAACACAATCCAAAATATAATATGTATAATAAAATAAGGCCTTCACAGACATTATCATTTCTCTCAAAAGAGCACTGTCAACATAGTTGATTACAAATATGAGACATAAATCCTTTGGGATATGAATAATTAATACAATAAATTTTATCTTTAGAAGCTAACTCCCAAAATATAACTTGAAAGTCATAAAAGTTTACTATCTCTGGTAGTCTAACTGAACAATAGGAAATGACTTTAGACATTTTGCCAAGTCTTTGATTCTCTTGTCCTCTGACAATAACATGTTGCACCATTGCTTAAAATGTCGTGAAACTAAGTATTAAAAGATTTGGCATTTATCAATTATTTAAAAGGACCTATTAAAATAATGACTATGCTGAGAAAATATCCTTTGATATGTATTATAGCACATAAAAAACATTTCTAGTTGTCACTCAGTGGCACTCACAAATACACTGGTGTGAGTGTGTGTGTGTGTGTGTGTGTGTGTGTGTGTGTGTGTTCTCTTCTCATAACCTTACATTTAATCTGTCTAGTTCCAGAAAGGTAAAAGAGTAGGTTTTGATAAATACTTGTTGAACAAAACTTATTCGCGAGAGACCAAAGTTTAGTAGTATTAACTTCCTGACAGACTATTATAGAAGTGAATTTCTAGCCTCTCAAGTAGATATGGAAGATAGAGGGTTTATAGAGCAGGAACATCTTATAGAATCTTAGTGGGAGACTCAAGACATATTCTTGAATGTAAAGCTAATGTCTTACATTGTTCCTGTGAAAAGATCAAGATAAAAGCTAATGCATGAGCTTCACGTATGTTTACAACCAAGGCAGAGAGTTACTTAAGAAAACTACTTCTTTACCTTACATCCTATTGCCTGTCATCTATATGGGTAACAGGAAAAAACACAAACTTAAAACACACAGAACAATTATATGTATTGCTTTATGTTAACATTTATTGTCCTCAGTGTTGTTTTTGTGGATCCTCTAACTTCTTGAATTTGTAACTAATGGATTCAAGTCAGATCTTTCTAGCAAAAATTTGCAAAGCTGGAGCTTGGACACTTTGCCACAACATTTTTCCCTTGAAATGATTCTGCTTTTTAATAACTAAAGAATGTATTATAAACAAAATTTGAAAATTTAAATAAAAATTGTACTTTGGGAGACACTTTAAGGAATGGTTCTCTACAGAACAGTACTGAGATCCAGAAATCAGAAACTTTAGAGTCTAACAAAAGTTTGAGTTTTGAGTATATTTATATATTTCTGAATGCTGTCAAATAATTTTAAGTGTGTTTAGTACTCTTTTTAGAGTATTGATTTCTACCTTACTGTGGAATTGTAAGCATGTATTTGAAGTAATGTTTGAACTAATGGGGATTTACTGCTTCATGGTCTTTGAGATCAAATATTATTTGACAGAATTCTCAGTTCTCATGAAGATTATGAAACTGGAGATTTTCACATTCGTGTGCATAAATGCTAATAATGTCTTATCTTAAATAACTCTAACTCATGGAACATGCTACAAAGTACTTCAAATGTCCCTGTATTTTAACTTTTAATAAACTTGTCTACTCAATATATAATATCAGAAAGGTTGGCTCTACCTAACTCCTAAAGGATATGAAAATCTTACTACTCTTTTCAGTCATCAGTCTATTTTCATACAATTTTGCTTGGACTATCTATATACTGAGTATATACTGTATATATACTCAAGCTTTCTGTCTGCCTTGTCTTGTTCCATCAGTGATATTTGTTATTATTTTTAAAATTAAGTTGAGAACTTGGCCTTGGGAGAGTTATGATTTACAGGATTGAGATTAGTTAGTGGACAGGTTAGTTTTTGGAGACAAATCTTACTTTCAGTTCCAGAATTATCCCACAATTTTAACTCGGTTTCTACATCTGAGAAACAAAAATAACAACATGTCTTCACAGGCAGTTTTTTGTACAGTTTTAATACTGACACATTGTAAGTAGTTGTTCAACAGAAAGTGGCTAGTAAACCCTATCCATAAAACACTTATTGTATGAAAACGGGATTCTCTGTATCCTCTTCTGAGGCAAGGGAGGAATCCCATCTATCAGCATTCCATGGCTTCCTGGTTCCGCTGCACAAGCTCAGGACAGCGGGCAGATCTACATGCTGCAGAGACCTGGTTTGAACTTCCCAATAAGATTCAAATTCTGAAGATTTCTTGGCTGATGCTGTCTTCAGATTGACTTACATCCAAAATGTTCCCAGACAGGGTGGAATTCATTAGTGAGTAACACAGGCCATCTTTTTAAAAAGACTATCTTGAGGCCATAATCTGTCCCTAACCAACATACCTTTTTCAATATTATCCACTATTTTTTTCACTCTGTCTTTTACAGTTCAGTTAAATGACTCGTGTTTGTGTACTACAAACACATCTCATGAATTCACATCCCTGGGCTTTTGTTTACTCTCTCCTCTGTGTCAAATACCTCAATTGTTCCCTCCATCTTTTCTCTCAAGCCCTAAATAAATGGTACTTCCAAATGATCCCCTAAACTAGGAAAAAAAAAAAAGACTTCCGCCCCTGAAGTCTAATAAATTTATATTTCTTTCCTAACACTGATTCATTTCTCATGTATCATAACTTGGTGTGTATGCTTCAGCTCCCTTCAAGGATACTAACCTTGCCAAGGAAAGACCTATGTCTGGCTCATTTTTATCTTCATAGCATCGCACAAAAGTGTTTTTTACATGCTGGGTGCTCAGTAATACCTATTAAATACATGTTTTCAGATAAGAATTGTTCCCATGGGAACACTGTGGATCAAACTGGTTTTCTGAGGATGTTGAAATTAACCTGAATATTTGTCACTCTTGCTATAAAAATTAATGGCTAAACTAGAAAATGTTTCAACATGCTCTTCTTTCAGAGGCAGAGTTGTAAATATCAAAATCAGAGAATAACAAAAATAGTGTCATTTATTTTCTCTTTTGCATACCTAGTGGGATAGCCTGTTATTAGTTTCATCCTTTTTAATTGTTTTTTAAGTAGGACATGACATTACCATCTTAATTTCAATAGGGACCACTGGGCTAATCATTACTAATAAAGTATATCAGTCTTGAATACTAGATAGTATTAAGTTTAGTGATTACAAATAATAGAGACATATATAGTTGTTTATTCCTCTTAAAATGTTCTAAAAATATCTCCTGTATATTTAAATCTATTCTGGAAGTATTATGCCATTCAAAGGAAAACATTTTAAAAATTATTTTATCCATTTTTTTAGTACTTTTTGCTGAAAAGGATGATGTCTGCTCATTATAGCAGCTTTAATATTAAAAGAACAAATAGTACTAATTGCACCTATACTGATCAATTGCACAGGGTGATAACTGTGCCTATTAAATCTCAGTATATGTCACTAGACTAAGAACATAGTGCATTTTTTTAAAAGTATTTTTTTAAACATCACTGTGAAAATCACTACAACAGATATTGGAAAGTAAACGTCAACAATAAAATTACAACATGGAGTCAACAATCTGAGAGTATTTAGATGGCAGGAGTGAGATAACAGAAAAGTCTCTATTCAAAACCTAAAGGGATCTTGTTGGAAACCATGGTTTATGTATAATTGAAAAAAAAAAACAAAAAACAAAAAACACTGGATAAAATTGCAAGTGTGTATTGTACAAAAATGTCTAATTATCCCAGAGATTGGAGTATTTTTTCAGTCATCTATACGAATCTCACCACCAACACATCAAATTAGGCAATGCAAACACGGCTAGCTCCAGAAAGCCTAACAGCATTGAAGTCAAAACTGTTCATTAACAACAGAGCGCTGAATCTAGTTTTATGTTTACAGATTACAGTGTTGAAAGTCTCCTTAAGCTTTTCTGCAACACTACTGGGAAAGACGGGTCATTGGATTAAATCATTTATTTACCTGAATATCTGTTTTTATATCCGTAAAAATCTGGTAGGTGAAACGAAAGATTAAAGGAGAATAATTATTTCATTAAATACTGACAAAGGACTCAAAGATGACACCAAAATAGAATCCCTAAAGTCAGAATTACACTTCTTGTTTTTACTATGGACATCTCACAGAGGTGTCTTAGAAATTTTTTCTCCTCCTTCTCCAATGTTAATTCCTTCCTTATCTCCAGAAAACCATTATAGCATACAAAATAGACACGTTTAGAGAAAGTATATAGCATCGGTGTTACTAAACAATTCATTGACTATGAATGCCCACTAAAATTAATTTTTCCAAGAGAACAAGAACAATGAAACACTATAGCCTGTATTTTGTATTATTTTACCCTTATTCAGTCAGTATGTTCACACCAAGGATACACTACTGCACTCAAAAACATGTCTTGTATATACTGTTTTATCTTATTTATTTTATAATTTATTTTTTTGATTTCTTAGATATACTTTCGTTGTTAGAAATAAAATAGTTTCCCTATTTAAAAAAAAAAGAACTGATATTTTAAAAATAAATATTTAGATAAACTGTTAAAGTAGATTAATTTGTAACTACATTGGGTGATGTTTGCTATGTCTGCTGGAACAAGTGAAAACTCATGGAATATGAACAAAAGTTAAAGAGGTTATTTATTTATAGAAAATTTACTTGAATTTATTTAAATTTATTTTCTTTAACTTTTATACATATGTATATATATATATATATATATATATATATATATATATATATATATAGGCTTTTAAAAATTCCTGCAACCCCCTATATAAAACATATTTCTCCACAATAATGTTTTGTACAGTATTTATTTGTTTTTCTGGCATCAGATTTTTTCCCAAAGCAAAATAATCTGATTAAAATACTGGTTGTTAAAACACAAATATTAAATAATTGATATTATTATTGTTTCCCAAAATAGTTGAAATTTTTGAAAAAGTTACGTTATGGGCAAAAGATTGTTTTATAAAAAGATACATAAAAATGGTAATATGTATATTATTCTTGTTTCAAGGAACAGAAATCCACCTCTGGCTGCCATGTAGTAAAGAATTTAACTTTGCCTAAAGAGAGGTCTCGCCTTTGCTCTTGGATCATGGTATGTAATATCTAAATCCTTGGAATGCCATTCCTCCTGGTAATATCTTTGTTTGCCTAGGAACCTGGAGTCATACCTGATCATCTGACAATTTGAGTTAGGGTGGGGGTGGGCATACCCGATAATCTATCAATGTGATATGGAGTAAGGTTTTTATGTCAATGATATCAGTTTACCTCTAGAGGGAGATATCAACCACAAGGGCAGTCTACCATGTCTGCATAATGGATCCTCAATAAAATCTCTGGATATCAAGGCTTAGATGAGCCTTCCTGGTTGGCAATACTCCATGAGCATTTTCATACATCATGGCTGAGAAAGTAGCACTCTCCATGATTCCAGTAGAAGAGGACAATAGGAAGTTTTACACTTGGAAATCTGGAATCTGCTCCGTGCCTCTATTCCCTTGGTTGATTTTAATCTGCATCCTTTCATTGTAATAAATTATAACTGAGTATAACAGTTTTTTGAGAGTTCCATGAATTTTCTAGTAAATTATTAAATTTGAGATTGGTCTTGGGGACTCCCAAATGTAATTAATATTAGAGGTAAAGGAAAATTGAGACCTCCAAATTTTTATTTGGTTTCAGAATTGAGGAGATCTTTTGGACTGCTTCTAGTTTTGTGCCTTTCCTGAAACAAGCTTATTTAAATAAGAGTTACTAGTAAATATTAATGAAAAACTCAGGAAAAAAGGAAATTTCGGTTTTATTTTGTTCTCATAGTTCAATAATGACACCAAAGACTTATTTTTTTCTCCCATATTTTCATTTTTTTCTCCAATTTCCTAGCTTCATCTTCAGCCTAAATTTTTCTCCTAGCTTCAAGGTGGCTGAAAACTTTCTAGATACAAATCCAGAGAGTTGTAGTTTTTCCTTCTCCACCATTGGATTCCTAACCACAAATAAAAATTTGGTTATACCTATATGGGTTACAGTTTTTTTAAAAAAGAAAAAAATCACTGTGGCCAGGATAATGCCATACTTTCACTATTTCAGACCAATTAGATCATAGCAAAAATAAATTGTGAGATCAGTCCATAGAAAACTCAGGATTGCCACACAATGGGTGAGAGCTACAATAATATTAAAGAGATGATCACAGTGTCCACTACGGAATTCCATGGTTTATCAAAAATTCATTTATAAACAAAGAAAATTAAGTTGTATTCTGGTAAACTTTCACTTCTAGGCCCCTAGTTCTACGTCATTTAAGATGCAAGTCAGAATAATCTATAGTTTTAAGAGACCTACAAGTATAAAAACAAGGAAAACCCCATATGAACATAGCAAATTTTCACATTAAGTTCTGCACATCACAGAAATGTAGTGATAAGGAAAAACAAGCAAACAAAAACTCAACAAACATCATTTTCAAAAAATCATAGAAACAGATTAAATTTAAGATTCTAAACATTCATAGATGGCAACCAAACCTGAGATCAGACAGAAATGACACAAAAATAAATGAGAAAAGAACTAAGAAGAGTAGTAAAAGACCCAGGAGCATCATATTTCAAAGTAGCAGAAAAATATAATTCCTAAAGATGCAGGGTTTGCCTTGAAATGCACGAGCTATATCCTTTAAATAGCAGAAAATCTAATATTGATTATCTGTTTTAGAGCATATACAAAAAAAAATTCTCAATTATTTTTATGATACAAGTTTGATATTGACCTTAAACTTTAAAAAGACTGTACTATAAAAATGCAAGCCATTCTAATTTATGGATGTTATTGCAAAAAGTCTAGCATATTAGCAAACAGTAAAATGTATAAAGAGGGTATACTAAAGGCATTCACAATGAAATCAGAAATAGGTCAAAACGTTTAGTATCAGCATTATTATTTTTATGTTTCCTATAGGCATTAGTCTATACAATTAGGAAACAGATGTAAATTAATGATATGAAAATTGACAAGTAAGAGGGAAATAGAAAGATTTTAAACCTAAAATACCCAATATGAATTGAAAAAAATAATTACAAAAGAATGAGAACTTCAGTAACATCTTTAACTATCAAATTAATAATTTCATAAGATGTGCAACTCTATAGAGACAGAAATTATATATACTCTAGACAAGCAAGAGTTTCATTTTAGAATAACCTAAAAATTAAGAGAGAAAGAGAGAAATGCTTCTAAGACATTGGAGTAGGTCTGAAGTGAGACCCAGGAAGCTAAATTAAAAATCTTCCATGGAAACTGCATTCTTCATTGGGATAAAGAAAGAGATACAGATATAGAACTATATAGCTCTAACATGCTGTTAAATAATTCAGAGAAAAGTAATGCTTATGTTCTGAGTTCTGTATCTTTGACCCAATTTAGGTCATTAGGTATTATAGGTTAGGGTACCTGAAGTTATTCAGCTGTGAAATCTTACCCTTCTCAAGACCTCATGTGGTATTTTCTATTTCACATTTTCAACAAGTTAAATTCAGTCCCTCCATTTGGTGTTTGCCTCAAACTTATTAGATCATTTCCTCCCAAGATTTGTCATTTTACCTGCAGTAACTGGTAGGAGGAAAGTCCTAGATATTTTCCTCTACTTCCTTTATCCCTCTAAAGCCACGATACTCCTGTTCTGTGTTTTACCTTTTACATTTACAGTCACATTTTTAATTTGGCCCAGATATAACTGACCCACAAGTCACAGTACGAATTCTGGAATAAAAATTCTCTCAGGTTCCATGAAGGACTACAGAACCAAACTTTCTCTGCTTATTTATATAGTCACTAAGTCTAGATCCTCTATGTATTTTGTGTACATACTAAAATTTCTCCTAAGCATAATTCTCAGTGCAGGAAATATTACTAAATCCCTGAACTGTTTTGAAGGGTATTTCAATATATTTGTTTAATAATGCAATTAATTTCAGTTGATAATAATTCCAAAGATATAATTTAGAATTGGAAAGAGAAAAGGGAGCTAAATGTAATAGAAAAAAGTGTAAATACTCTTGGAATTTAGCTAATAATGCCCACTGAGTAAAAGGACATTTCAAAGTCACAGGTTCTTTTAGACTGAAGCTTGTGGAGATTTTGAAAAAGGCTAGAGTAAGAATACAAATGTCAGAATGACAATTCTCTAAATATCAAGGATCAATACAACTTTCCTCATCAAGAAAAAAAAAAAGAAACATTTAAGTCAATTTATCCTGCAAATTGCAATAATTTGCGGAAGCATTCATTAGGAATATTCGCAGTGTCTGAAAAGAATAATCCTGCATTTACCAGATAACTATGTGGTAGGTACAGTTTGACTAACCATACAGTCACATGTGAGGAGTCTGGTTCCTGGTTAAAAAAACATTGTGTGGTTATTCAGGACTGACCATAGGCAATTGAAAAAGCATTATCTGTCAGGCCTCATGGGGGAAGCTGCCCCATTCACATGGGACTTTGTGCACAGCCAGTGAGCTGCAGTTGCTGAAGGAGTCACTCGCTGAAGGGGACTCAGGCACCCTTGTCAACCAGGCTCTTTGCTATTTGCATTTTGAGCCTCAGTGCCTTCATTCTCAGTCTTCTTTACCAGAAGTTTTGTCACAGGTCCTCTTCCGTAATCTTTGCTAAGGTCTCATTGGAGGGACTGAGGTGAATGCAGCGGAGAAAAATGTAACTTAAGGACACTTCCTTGCTCTAAGTGTTCAGAATTTACCATTTCTAGCCCTTTCTCCTTACCCTCTTCTATACCCCAGGTGCATAAAACTATCCGAGCCTTTTGTTCTGTACTCCTGCAACAGTAAGCCCATGCCCCACATCTGTGCTGATCCTCCCGACACTTGACTAGTGCATCTTTCCATGGCAGAAAATAGAACAGGGGAGCCAAAGCTCTCTCTGGTTTTCAACTCTTGCTTATATCATCGCAGTAAATGATTAAAGACTCAAGTCTTCCATTTTTAGCTTGTTTTTTTTTTTTTAATTGGTTACTTCCACACTTGATAGATAGTTTAGCTCTGTCTCTCCCATTTAAGCTAAGCTCTCGACAACATGTTGACATAGGTTCTACAATATTACTCCACAACCTTGCTATTTTTAACACAAAAATACAGTTAACCTCTCAATATGGTCTCATTTCTTATAAAAATGTTGATATATATTGAGAAAATACATAGAAAAACTATTTAGATTACCTTATAGCCTCAACAAGTATTTATTAATTTCTCATCCTAAAGAACCCAAAGAGTCTTCATAATTATAAAGTTATTTTGTTCTACATCACAGAGCTTTCATATAGGATCTTAACTTTAGGATTCCTAAACATGCAGAATACTAATTTGTGCTTTGAGAACTTTTCCTACTCTTCAGTTATATAACAAACAGGCTTGAAAAGAGTATAAGCTTTGGACCAGATGTTCTGATTCTGTTCCTTACTAGACCATAATCCAGGACCAGTCCATAATGATTTCTGACTTTTCTACCTCAAATGTTATTAAGAAGATTAGGTGGGGCTACTATGTAAACTGTTATATGTTCTCTTCAGAATTTATGAAACTCATAAAGATATGCATAAAGAGTAAAAAATTTAATGAATATTAGTAATAATACATTTGATCTTTCTGGATCAAAGATATGTTATCAGATTAAAAATGTTAATACAGATACAACACTTAGAATAGTGAATAGACATAGCTCATTACTTCTTGTATTGAACTTACATCATCATCATCATTATCAAAATCTCATCATCAATAAATATGTAGTGTAAATGGAACAAACTGAAGAAAAAATATAACTAGAAGAATCTATGATCAGTGACCATAGATTAATAAGGTTATTCTTGCTTTTATAAATCACTAGATATTTTACAACCACATCACTATCATTCTTCAAAGTACAGTTTACCATTCTAGAAAATACTGATATTACTCAAAACATTTTTGGAACATGCTACATTGAAAATGCCTTCGTAATTTATAAATGAAGTTATTTTATTAATTTATAATTATATTTCACTTTCAAAGGTTGAATTTCCAATACCCAATTTCATCATCTGCTTTATTTACTAAATTACTTATTTGATAAGTAATTATCTGTTTTATTTACCAAATTACAATTACTTTTTTATTCTAAATTTACTTGTTATTGTTGTCAGAGTCAGATTAATCACTTAAAGATACCAATTTGCCACTATTTAGGAGTTTGTTAAAGAAAGTTTTTCCTGTTTTAGAACAAGTCATTTATGTAGAATGAGATTCAAATTCTGGCTTTGCCACCCCATAATTTTGTAACTTAGACAAGTTACTCAAACTCTAATATTTGATTTCTTCATAGGAAAATGAGAATAATAAGTTTAAATGCATAGAATGAGATTAAATACAATTATGTGAAGAAAATATAGAAGAGAATGTGTTCACAGTAAACACCATGGGTTATAGCAGTTTGGCCCACTTGTTTTATTATGGTTTTTCTCTAACATTGGACATCCTTCATATAAAGATATGTTTAAAAATTATATATTTTACAAATAGTCATGAAAAACCTGATTTTTTAAAGAAAATTATTTTTTTTTTAAATTTAAATTAGTTTCATGTATACAGTACATTGGTTAGACATTTATAGAGTTCATAAAACTATATAGTTTGCTCCCTCCCTCCCCTGGTCCTCCACCTAGCCAATATATTAATGCTAACTGCATTCCCTCTGTTGTGCTCACCATCCCTGTGCCCAATTATCAACTACTAATTTGTACTTCTTCAACTCTTCACCCCATTCTCCCAGCCCCCAACCGAAAACTAATTTTTTTAAGGAATAAACATGACTGGGGCAGTCATGTAACATGTTTGTTATATAAATCTTCATAAAGTAAATAATCTAAAGTTAATATATAATTATATTATTTAATCAAAGTAGGACTTTTAATATTTTATTTAAAATTGTATTTAATGCATTTATATGCAAATATCCACTAATTGTCATAGCAGGGGAGTTTCATTAAAACCTAGGTTAATTGAAAATCTCTTCACTTGCTTACTATTAGATCTAATTATCTGCTTGCCTTTAAATGTTTGAACATTTACTGTCCATTTGTAAATGGAAATTTTTTGAAGGCTGGAAGTAAATTTGATCAGGGCTTCTTTTATATTTTATAAGATGGTCTATATTCAAACCTGGAATTAAGATATGCAGTTATTCTTTAATAACCTGTTAATATCCTTCATAATTAAATAATGTATATAACCCTAATTATTAATTTTCTTTATTGTTGCTTTTGTAGTGGTTAGCCATCATCTAATCTCCATAGCTACTAATCTTATTATACCATGAAAGTGCTAAGATATTTTTTATTCAGCCTTTAATAAAATTCATAAAGAAAGTATCATTAAACATCTAAGAACAATGGGACACAATCTTGTAGATGAAAAGCAGTTAAGTCCAAGAAATAAAGAAATGGTGGTTAGGAGAATTATTTGTTTACCCACTGGGATAGTTAATTTTGTCTCAACTGGGCCTCAGGGTTACCATATATTTGCTGGGTGTGTCTACGAGGGGGATTTTGAATAAGATTAACATTTAAATTGGCAGGCTGAGCAAAACAAATTGCCCTTCCTAATGTCTGTGGGCCTCAGTCAATCGGTTCCAGGTCTGATTGGGAGAAAAAGTCTGTCTGATTTTCAGTAAGAGAGAATTTTTTTCTGTCTGAATGCCTCTGCCCTGGAACATCAGCTTTTTCTCTTGCTTTCACACTTGAACTGAAGCACTGGCTCTTTCTGGTCTGAAGTCAGCTGCCCTTCAAATGGGAACTCCACCATCAGCTCTCGTGGGTCTCAGGCCTCCAGACTCAGACTGGAGCTAAACAATCAATTTTCCTGTGTCTCTACCTTGCTGACAACTCACCCAAAAGATCCAGGATTTGTCTCCATCCATAATTATGTGAGCTAATTCCTTATAATAAATCTCTTTATATATATAAATAAAAATATAGATACAGGTATAAATATAGATATATACATAGAACTATAGCTAGCTAGAGATATAGATACATATCTAGATATATATACACATACATATGGAATATAAATAAATTTATAAAATATATATTTAAGTAAATCAGCCTTTATAAAAATATTTGTATATCTATATATTAAAGATCTTAATATTCTTTTTCTGCTAAATGAGCATTCAATATGAATCACTGATAAGTTATTAAGTTATTAGGTTTCCTTTGAAAATATTGGGCTATGTAGACATAGCCATTGGTTATACTTCATACTTTTAGTTTTGCTTTCTAGAGACCTAATAACCTCTCATAATTCTCTGGGATTCCTATCATCATTCTATCTAGCTGTATTTCAGCCAACACAGAGAGATTATACACAGTTTGTTGATTTTTATATTGATTTTCTTTGAGATCTCTCATTTTGATTTTGTTATGGGTTTCCTTAGGGGCATTACATATTCACCTTATACAGTAATATCACATAGACTAAGTAAACTGTATATTTTTTTCGCATAATAGGATAAGGGAATTTTAAGGATAAGAGTTATAACAAGCAATTGAAAATCACAGACATACAAATCAATGCATTTCTAATTCTACTCCTTTAGTTCACAGACAGATATAAATAAACCCATAAAAATGAAAAAAAAAAGGCAAACTAAAAATAATATACGCTGACTAAACAAAATTCTTTAACTGCTTATGCATTGATTTTAAAAAGATCACTTTTATTATTTTTGTGTCCTATTTCAAGACTAAATTCCTGCCATTATCTCCACTATCTTCTGGAACTTGTTTTAAGTAGATATTAAAAATTTGGCAATCTATTTTATAGTCTACTGTAACTGCTCTATTATATTTATTATGTCTTCATCTCATGCTATATTCTAGATTTTAATTCCTCAGTGCTAACTTCAAATTCATTAGTTCTTTCTGTAAGTGTCTAGTCAAATGCATAACCTATTGCATTTTTTATATTTCAATGACTATATTTTTATTTCTAGGTTTCATAAGTACTTTCTTTTCCTATTTATATACTTTTAATCTATTATCTGAACTTGAATAAACATGTATTATAAAGTTACATAACATTTTTTCAAAAGAGAATTTATATTCTAAATGTGTTTTAGCTGCCTTTTTCCCAATAAAAAATTATATTAAAAATTATATTTCCTTTTATTTGGAAACTGGGTTTCTAGGTTGAAGTTTACTTGAATGAAAAGTTTTTGTTTAATTATTTTCTCCTTGTGATGATTTTTCTCTTTCCAGTGGTATTATGGTTGGTGCCAAATAAATCTGATCCGAAGTGATAATGACGTTTTGGAACTTTTAACACAAGAAGCTATTGGGAAAATCAGTCTTGGAAAGATTCAGCCTCTAAGCCAATGGACAATTTGGTTCAATTCCTAACTTCTTTAGGCTTACAGTTTATGGAAAGCTACAATTACACACAGAAATTGATAAGATTTGTTTTTTTAAACCTAATTTCACTTGCAGCAGAATACAACACATGCCTTGAATAGGGTTTTGATCCCATTTAAGAGCGTCACATTAAGATATTTACATTGCTTGGGAAATGAACTCCTCATTGTCAATGCATCGATATGACTCTTTTAATTATGTATTTTAACGTTTTACTCGTTGTCGTATGTTTGGAATAAAGGTATCAAATAATGAAAATAGAGTCATTATGAAAAAAAAGTATCAAATATTTTATAATACTTCTTTTAGAACAATCTAAAAAACCATACGAATGTATGAGCATGGCTTTAAGACTTTAAAATAAAAGTATGTACAAGTTATGGACAAGAAAATATCTTATTGTAGATCACTTATCAGCTTATTATGGTATTAAAACTATCATATTTAAATTCTAACATTTAGAAAGTATAGTAGTGGCTTGAACTAAACTAATTATTTCATAAAATTAGAAATATTCTGAAAAATATAATAAAGGAGATTTCTATGAGTCATAATAAATACACAATCTTCAGATTATAAATTATACTTATTTTGTTAATAATTTGGTTTCTACTTTTAAATACTGTAAACAAACAATTCTCAAATTTATTGTGATATAGCATACCAATAAAACATAAAAGCAGAAAATAAAAATTGAGAATGAAAAATAAATTTATATAACAATTTTAAAGGATGTTCATTATCGAATTTTCACTGATACTTGCATATTATGTAACACAATTCTTATGTAGAACAGAAACAAGCTTGTGAGTCAGAACTTAGTTCTGCTGTTCAGTAGGTTTATTTTCATTTTGTTAATGCTTTTCTTTGCTGTGCAAAAACTCTTTAGTTTGTTGAAGTTCCATTTGTTTATTTTTTCTTCTGTTTCCTCGCCCAAAGAGAGATACCCCCCCAAAAAATATTGCTAAGAGCAATGTCAAAGAGTTTCCTGCCTATGTTTTCTTTGGGGAGTTTTATGGTTTCAGGTCTTATCCTTAAGTCTTTAATACATTTGGAGTTTATTCTTATATATGGTGTAAGAAAGTGATCGAGTTTTATTCTTTTGAATGTGTCTGTCCAGTTTTTTCAACACCATTTATTGAAGAGATTGTTTTTACCCTATTGTATATTCTTGCCTCCTTTGTCATATTAATATGACCATATAGGTATGGGTTCATTTCTCAGTTCTCTGTTCTGTTCCACTGATCTATATATCTATTTTTATGCCAGTATCACACTGTTTAAATTACGATAGCCTTTTAGTATAGTCAAATATTTGCCAATGATACATTTGGTAAAGGGTTAATATCTAAAATATATAAGGAACTCATGCAACTTAACAACAACAAAAAAATCTGATTTTAAAAAATGGGTACAGGATCTGAATATACATTTCTCCAAAGAAGACTTACAAGTGGCCAGCAGATATATGAAAAGATACTCAACATTACTAATCATAAGGGAAATTCAAATTAAAACTACAACGAACTATCACCTCACATCTGTCAGAATGGCTATCATGAAGAAATCAACAAACAACAAGTGTTGGTGAGGATGTAGAGAAAAAGAATCCCTCATGTATGGTTGGTGGGATTGTAAATTGGCACAGCCACTATGGAAAACAGTATGGAGCTTCCTCAAAAAATTAAAAATAGAATTACCATATGATCTAGCAATGCCTCTTCTGGGTATTTATCCAAAGAAATCTAAAACACTAATTCGAAAAGACATAAATGCACCCCTTTGTTCATTGCTGCATTATTTATACACACATAACTAAGATATTAATGCAAACAGTGTCCATCAATAAGCAAATGAATAAAGAAGAGGTGGTACATATATACAATGGAATATTACTTAGCATAAAAAAGAATGAAATTTCTCCATTTGCGACAACATGGATATACCGAGAGGGTATTATGCTAAGTGAGATAAGTTAGGCAGAGAAAAATATTATGTGATTTCGCTTATAAGTGAAATCTAAAAAAACTAAATAAACAAACAAAACAGACACTCATAACAAACTGATTGTTGCCAGATGGGAAAGTAATTGCATAGTTGGGCGAAAAAGGTGAAGGGATTAAGAAATACAAATTGGCAATTATAAAACAGTCATGAGGATGTCAAGTATAGCATAGAGAATATAGTTAAAAATATTGTAATTGTGTATGGTGTTAGATGGCCACTAGATTTATTGAGGTAATCATTCTGTAAGTTATATAAATATCTATGTTGAAACTAATATAATATTGTATGTCAACTGTAATTGAAAAAAAATAAAAAAATAAAAAGATAAATTTGGTTCTGGAATCTAATAGGCCTGGATGTGAATCCAGGCTTGGGCATTCACTAGCAGTGTGGCTTTGGCTCAGAATTACAACCATTTTTAACCTCAGATTTCTTATTTGTAATATGGGGATAATAGCTATATCTACCTCATAAGAGTTTTGTGAAGATTAAATGAAGTCAAATATGTGAAGCATATAACGTTGTCCAGCACAAGGTTAGTGCCAACAATTGTTATTTTGAGAAATCAAACAAATAAATAAATAATTTTTTTCATTAACATAATATAAACCTTTACTAGTGATATATATATAATATACATATTATATATATATATATATATATATAATAATTATATATATAATCACTGGCACTGGGCCATGAGTTCCTCAAGAAAAGATCGTTTTTGAATCTTCAAGATCTAGCACAGTATCTACAATAGATTGAAGGGGTTCAGAACAGGCCTTTCCAAAATGTGCCTGTTTGGAATGCAGATTATTTTGAGCTTAAAGCAATTGTGATCCTACAAGTTCAAAAGAAACTTTTACCTCTGTGTTAAAGAATTTAAATTGGGGGCCTTGCCCATAATAAGTGTTATCACCAGAAACAATTTTTATGATCTATCTATAGGACAGGGCAAACTTTGAATTATTGAATATCTGCTCTTCTTATCATCCTGTGAATGACTTTTCTCCCCACTGAAGCCCCAAGATGCCTTACCTCATCCTTACCTCAGAATGTCACATATACCTCATTTTACCTTTCTGTCCCTGAGCCTCTCATGCGGGGTCTCTGAATGTCATATATGTAGGTTTTCCCTATATATGTATGTAATTAAATTTGATTATTTTCTCTTGTTAATCTATCTCATGTAGATTTAATTATTCAACCAGCTTAAAAAAATCTTGAGGGGTAGAGGGAAATTTCTTCCTCCCCCACAAAACAAACAAACAAACAAACAAACAAATGGAAAGCACAGACATATTCCTTTAGAGGCTCACATATATAAAACAAAAATTTATTTACTGAAACACTGGACATTTCTTATGCAGTCAAAATCACCATAGTACATTTTTTAGCATGTAATGATAAAAAAGCATTTTAAAGATACTAAACTATCAAAGAACAGGGCTTTCCTGAAATGTGATGTTAAGGTTAATATACCTCTAAACTTCTAACACCTCAAAGCAATTGCTATAAACCTCAGGGCACTTCTGAGCTTTTTGAAGTTCTTAAAGATTTGGTACCAGTGATCACAATTTCATCCAAAGGTAAGGAGAATCTTTTATTCTCACCATTTTTTTTTTAAGCAGGTGAAAATTTGTGTGAAGTCATCCAGTCATCCTTTCTTTCCTCACCTTTCCCTCCTATCAACTCGATTTTTTACTATACTATCTTGACTTATCTGAGCTCAAGTTCCAAATTCTGTTTCTGCTTATTTATTATACTTTTTACTGAGAAATATTTGCTCAAATTGAGTCTCTAAAATGCATGACATAGGCAATTTTCATGGTAAGAAAATCACTAGCAAATACAGCTTTCCCTCACTTCTCAGGCATAGCAGTTGCTGATGTTAATGGAGCTAGTCATTTGCTTATCACGGGTAAAATAGATTTCATATTGATTGGTTTGACTCAGGACTATGGTATTCCAATTAAGATTGCTAAAAAGAACTATAGAATTGTAAAAAAATAATAATAATAATATGAACTGAGCCACTTCAAAATGGAGTTGGAGCTGTTATCCCAGAGGAACTGCCTTACACGCTGTTTTACTCCTCAAACCCGGGAATGCTGGCAAAACAACCTTCAACCTGGGTCTAAAACATCAATTATATTAACAATGTTTGCAAAGCTGACAAGGAAGCAGATATATGACTACCTGACTGAAAATTAAAAACGTTCATTAGAATTAGCATCACTATGTTAGTTTATCTGCACCTATAGAAATTCCTCCCTTTTATTCAAGTAATGATTCCCCTTCCCTTTTTCATAAATATCCCTCACCTTCACCTCATACAAGAATTTAGAGATCAAATTACTTTTAAACCCTTTTTTAAAAAATAAAATAGCCTCATTTGTGTTTCTGCCTGAATCGGTTCTGCCTTAACCTGTGCTCTTGAATAACTATTCTTTTGGATCTTTTTGCCTTTCACTTTGGCCTTTTATTTTGACGTTAACATCTAAACTTCAAGTTAAAACAAGCAGTGATGCAATGACATACAGATAGATATTTATACTCTGATATAAGTCGCTAGCAATTCCACACTATAGATGATGTTCAGGTTCATTTCCAAAAAGACAAGATAGTGGAATGAAAGTGGACTTTAGATTATAAAAATCACACTTTACTGCCACATTTTTTTTTTTTAACTTTAGAATCATTCATATATCGGCCATTAGCCTATACTTCAAATCTCACTTCTTTTTTTAAAAGAAATTGTGTTTTATCAAGCGCTTTCCTTCAAAAGCAACTAATATCCATAATAGCAGGTCTTTAGCACAAAACTCTCTTAGAGCTAATTCTGAAGTTCTCCCTCTACAGCTCCTGTTGTGTTTTCTACTGTTGAATGATATGACAAGGTCATATGTACACAAAGCATGTCACTGAATTCAGGGAGCTGGTGAAGGCAATAAACCACTCTTTTCACTCCTATATTTTAACAAATATCAAGTTTAAACAGAATATTGTGTTCCCTGATTTACATTTTTATAGTTCTAATGATAAAATAATACATTTTAAGTGACCCAAAGAAGCCAAAAAACAAACAAACAAATAAAATCCCAGAAACCTAGAAGGAATGACACTCTTTAATTAAAGCTACAATATTGTAATTTTGCTATCTAATGGCCCAGCTACCAGCTTCTGTCTAACCCTTTGAACTTTCCAACTTCCTCATGAATTCTTTGAGAGACAGGATCTTTCAGTCACGTCTAATTTAACTATGAATATGTAGATAGCTGAAGACCACATACTCAGGTAGTGGAGAACTGAGGCAATTATCAGAGTAATTCAAGTAGACAAATTTCCTACTGAAGAAGAGATAATGTTTACTTGAACTATTCAGATTGGCTGTCTATAATAATTAAATTCATTAACTTGCTCCTTCTCTTCACTTTGCCTCTGAACACACAGCCTTTTTGCTATTGAAAATACACAAGTCATCTCAAATATCTATTTGTGAGTTTACAAAACACTCTATTGATTACTTGCAAAATAAGTTCACAAGTTTAATAAACTATAATTCCCAGAGAATTAGAGGGGGCATCCCTGGAGGGGTTATAAAGATGGAAAAAGAAGGATAAATCATAACAAGTTCTTTCTGATTCTCTAAGATCTAACCCCCATCCAAGTGACCTTGCTGTAGGTGAAACTTGCACAACCACCCCCACCACACATATGCACACCATTATGTCATTGGTCAGCTATCCGAGATTCATATTAAATTTTAATAAATTTAATAATTTAATAATAATTGTGTTAATAAGAGTCTGTAGTTCTTCATCTTTAAAGGCAACAAGCAGGCTTTTTTTAGCGTAAAAGAATTTAGAGATCAAAGTACTTTTAAACCCTTTTTTAAAAAATAAAATAACCTCGTTTATTTCCACAAGTCTCTAGTCATGTAGCTTTAATTCTTGGCATTGCTTTTCTTCTGCTATCTATCACCATACCCAGTCCTTCAAATCTTCACTGTTATTAAAGCCACCTTCAGGGAGTCATCACACTGGAGTCTCTTCAGATTTCTCCTCACCAATCATACCACTAACATCATGTTTGCTTGCTTGGATAACCAAGACTGAACCCAGGATATAGGGATTGATGCAACTTGATTAGGAGGAAGTCAAAACAGCCCCTACCTAGAAATAAGTATGAAAAACTCTGGGGAGAAACTAGTTAAAAAGAAAAGGAATCTTGATGAGATTCTCAAATTTGAGAAGACTTTCTATCAAGAACACATTACTTTCGCTAGAAATAGCAGAAGTGGAAGCACATCAAAGAAGCAAGGAAATTAGAGGTCATAAGTACCCAAAGCCAGCTGAAACATCTATGAAACAAACTACCCTGTAAATGTTCTGGATGTATCTGCAAGATAAAACTTATTGAACCCAATATTGCTCAAGCTCAGGGATCTCCATTTGCTCTGAACAGGTTGGATATAATTGGAGTAGCTCAGATGCATTCAATCATTAGCTATTTCTAGAGAAAGAGAGGGGATGAGCTTATTTTCTTGGAGCTGGTGCCAACTCAAGAACTGACGTACAGATAAAGCAAATAGTTGCTGAATATTGTAAAACATATAGCTTATAGTCAACTTGTATCTATGGAAATGCTCCCGAGTGACCACAAATGTAATTTGGAGAGAGATTTGGAAATCTGTATTGCAACACCGGAAAGATAGATTGACTTTTAGTGCATGAGAAAATCAATCTGAGAAAAACAAACTACTTTTTCCTGGATGAAGCATACAGAATGCCTGAAATGAGATTTACTCCATACAAGATTATATATCAGTTAAGATCTGGTAGGCAAGCCCTAATGTAGAGTGCAACTTGGCCAAAAGAAGTAAAACAGCTTGCTGAAGACTTCCTAAAATATTATATTCATATAAACAGTAGTATACTAAAACTAACAACAACAACAACAAACAACAACAACAACAACAACAACAAAACAATATTCTTCATATTGTGGATATATATGACATATGCAAGGAAGAAAAACCTAATGGAAACTAATAGAATGGGTCTTGAGTGACAGGAAAAGAAAACCATTGTTTTTGAGAAACCAGAAGAAGATATGATGAGCTTATCAGAGAAATGAGAAGAGAGTAGACTTTCATGAGTATCCATGGAGACAAGAGTAAACAGGAAAATCACTGGGTTCTAAATTAATTCAAACACAGAAAATTTGTTATAATGATTGTTACTAATATGGTTTTCAGAGGGCTACATGTAGAAGATGTAAAATATGTCCTCATCTAATTGGAAGATATGCTCACAATACTACAATACTTTCTTCCTACCTAATAACATAAAACAAGTTTAAGTTACTTTATCTCTGCTTCATGAAGCCAATCAGGCAATTAATCTCAAGTTGTTTCAGCAGTCAAAGACAGGCATTCAGGTCATTCCAGGGGTAGAGGAGGCATGAAGGATGACCATAGAGCCCAATATTTACACAAAAGGGGTGGATTTAAAACCTTTACATACAGGGAAAATTATAACAAAGGTTACTTAAATCTGCTTAAGAGACATTTGGGGGCAAAAACTCAAAATGGTGTTTACAGTACTGCAAATTACATCTGTGCTTTGAAAGTCATTTTGTGTCTGTTGTTATATAGACTGATTTTAGGATTGGTAATTCAACAGACACCAGAATGGTTATGATAGCACTTCAGCAATAAGGAATTAATGTTCCAAATATGCACATAGTATGAACCAACAGCCATATGCATATGCTGCGAACTGTGGCTGCACCTGTGAATGATATCTAGTGCCAATTGCATATTCTCAGTAAGGCTTTGGAAGTATATGTAGATGTCTGTTTTTCATAATTGCCCTTTATATCGATGTTATCACACAAAATAGTTATTTAAGAAAAGCAGACATGACTGCAGTGAGCAGTATTATAGTTCAATTTTTGCTATTTAAATTGGATATACTTCTATATTCCTGAAACAATTTTTAGTGTTTTTTTGGGGGGAGGTACTATAAAATACAGGTAGTTTTTTATAAAAGTAGTCACACAGTGTTTTAAAATACAATAATTCAATGCAATGCCTGGCCTTCAAAGAAAAAAAAAACGAAGACTAAGTAGAAATTGTATTTTATTATATATATATGATGCCATGTAAAGTTTGCTTAAATGAAGTGTATTTTTAAATGTAAAAGATAAAATTACTGTTAAAATGTAAAATGGAACTCTATCCAAATAAGAGATTACTCAAATAGCACTTAAAAATAAGCAAATTTGGTAAAAAAGCTGGTATTAAGCATTGGATCCAATTCAATTAATAAACAAACAGTTGGAAGTTACTATAATAAAACAAAATATATTCTTAGAAATATAAATTACAAAAAAAAAATATTAGCTATCAAGGTTTGGGGTTCAGTGAAAGGAGTACTAAGTATGTTATTTTGGCATCTTACAAGCAGGGATTTAATGGATGCCATCTTAAATTGAAACAAGTAGTAAAAAAGAGCGTAATGAATCCAAAAGTTTTCAAATTTTATTGCAGGCTCTTACAGAAACTGATAAATCTTATAAAGAATCAAAATTAAATATAATGCTTTTCTTAATATAACATGCAAATAATTACTTTATAAAATATTATCTATCATCTACCTCTGCTCATCTCTACTTTACAACTGTATATTTACATCAAGATTATTAAAATAATGTTCATAAAATATTAACAATGTTTTTTGGAAATGTGGGATTTGGGTTAACTTTCAAAAATTTTAACCTTTATACTCTTCTCTATTGATTGAAATTATTATAGTAAGAATCTATCAGAAGGTACTGGCAACACTGGTTTCCTTGAGAAGAAAAATTTGTTGACTAGGAAACATAAATATGAGGAAACTGTTCACAATCTTCCCTTTGGTAACTTTAGCATTTTGAATCCTTGTGAATACCTTAGTAATTGAGAAAAACAAAGTAAGTTAAAATTATTTTAGTGATTTTATAAAGTTCACACACACACACACACACACACACAGAAATTTAGAAATCTAAAGTCATTAATATTTATAACTAGTTGAAATCTTAAATCCAACTCTACTCCCAAAACTCTACAATTGTATTGATATGTGGATATATCAACATAAAGCCCTTGTCAGAACTTATTATAAAATACATTCTCATGACTGATAAAAGTGCAGAAACATTGTTTTTTCCATGAATAATATTACATAGTTATCTATCTCCATTTAGTCTGATGATGCTCTGATCTCTGAGACAAAGCAATGTCCAGTTCTAAATAAGATAGTTTTACGATGTGAAAATACTGTAAATTGTTTAAAGAGCTGTAAAAGACATTCTTAGAAGAGAGACTATAAATAAGTCTGCCTGCTAAAGGAATATTTTATCACAGATTAAGAGTTTAGCATTATTAGACATTACCTTATAAATGATAAAAAGCAATTTTATAAGATATTATCAAAGTAAACGTTTGCATTTTAACAATATTGTAACAAAGAATTGAAATAATTTAAGCTTGTTAAATAATCATTGATATTTTCAATAATTCATTTCTAAAAAAATGAGAAAAAACACTCTTAAATATTAAAATCACCTCTATTATGGCTGAGTGCTTAAAGTAGTTCAAATTTTGCAGATAATTTTCTCTTTAAAAATAAAAAATAATATTAATTTAGTGTTCACACTTTGATTTCTTCCAATGAGAAATTTTCTAAGTAATTATAAAGGAGTTTAGCTATTTACTTCTAGCAAGCTGCCAAACTTTTAGAGTCTTCTATAAAATGGTTTGCAAAATTGAGACATAAATCTCATGTAAGATTTCTAGTGATCAATTCATTTAGAAAAACAAGAAACCAACCCAAACAACTAAAGAGTCACTCATAAGGAAATCTAAATATGTAAGCCTTATTATTTTTATTATTTCTACATATAACAATGCATGTTAACATTACTTTAACAACAAATTCCAACATATCTGAAATTATCGTTAAGAGGGAAGATAGTAGATGCTAGCAACTTAAAGTAAAAAGCACTAGGTTAAATTCATACAAGTAAATTTCATTGCTGAACAAGCATAAATGTTTTCTTCAAATAATAAGCTTATTTGTGTACACAAACTTTAGATATATCCAACAAAATAGTTCAAATTATATTTTAATTAATAAAAACAGTTAACATTTTGAGGAAACATAGAAGATATGAAGCAATGAAAAAATACTCAATTTAACTTTTTCAGTAAAAGCTTTCAAATTTATGTCATAAATCACAGGTGAGCATTATAAATTGATTTTTCTTTAAAACAAAACTAAAATAATATTTTCCTGGGGAACACACTTAAAGCAACTTTCTATTGTTTAGAGTTGAAATTTTGTTTTTGTTCTTTGTTCTGTTGTTTGTTTTTTGTTTGTTTGTTTGTTTTTACAACTAGAGGCCACTCATTGCTTACAAGATCAAAATAAGCTAGTTTACTTATATACTAGGAATATGTGAAACTGCTCTTGAATTGCTTTTTCTCCGGTGACCTAAAAATTAATCTTTCAAGTATATTTTTTAGAAAAATTGGACAAATAACATTTTCATTCATAACATTTTTCGTGTAGGTTGCACTTTAAAATAACAATGTTTATAAAGAAACAGTTTTCCAAAATGTTGAACAATTTTGTATGGATATTTTAAAGTGCCATGGGTCAAGAACAATAAGTGTTTCTCCATTATTCCATTTAAATAAAACTTATATGTCTTGCAGAACTTTTAAAATTCCTGTTAGTGGAAAACAGGAATATTAAATGAATTATATGAATACAAAATCTAATCAAACATGGTACTAACTTTGATTCAAATCTAAAAACAAAATTTTAAAAGTAATTTTAATGAAATGTATTTAATTATTTTTAAACTTTATTTCATCTTTGTAAGTCAGCTGATTAGTTTCTATTTTAAAGTGGTTACTGCTGATTTTCCCTAGTTTTGGTTATAATCATAGACTCTGTAGCCAGACTGCTTGGGTTCTAATATTAGCTTTGCCAATCTCTGGCTCTGCTAATTTGGACAAGTTACTTTTCAGCTATGTGTCTCCCTTTCTTCATCTGTAAAATGGGGTTAATAACAGAAATTACTTCATGAAGTTGCGAAAAAACAGCATGATGTAAAATGAACAGTGCCTGATACAGACTAAGCTTTATGTAAGTATTCAATACTATTATTTCATTTTTGTATTAATGACTGTACAATTATTATCAAGCACCCTGAGAAGGGTGTTTGATACAACAGACTAAGCTTAATTATTCAAACTAAAGGTGTCCTTCATTGCATCACTTGAAAAATTTTGCAATCACCTCATACTGCCACTATTCCAAGAAATTTTGGAATTTCTCCTTTGGACTCGCCTTTAGAGTCATTCCAAAGCAAATAAAATCAATTGCATTTCACCCAGTACTGCAAACAGTATTTCCCAATTTGGCCATTCAATGTAGTTACAGTTAACAATAGTAACAAAACTTAAATGTACTGAATAATTTATATGCTAAGTATAGCACTGACGATTTTATTTTCATTTGATTCATTTTAACCATTTTAAAAAATGTTTTCATTCTCAGTCAATAAAGATTCACATCGTTGAGGACAATGTAAATAAAAAACTGGTGAAAGCTTTGGAGGTAATTCCAACATAAGAGGACACAAACAGTTTTGCATTATGATATGCCTTATGTCATTAGTGACCACTGGGGCTAAAAAACACATTGTAATATATGACAATAAGATATGTTTTGGTCCTAATGATTCTCAAAGAATTATAATAAAATAATCTGTTTTCTAAAACTTGCGATTAGTCCCACAAAGTAGATTTTTTAAGCCTTGCTTCCCATTTGTTAAATGGGGATGATACACAACAAAAATAATGAATCTAAAACACATAATACAATGCCTGGCACATAGTAAATGCTAAATAAATTATAGCTGTTATTAATAAATGTTGGTTATTAACAGTCACAAAATGTGCATCTGATAAAGAATATCATAGCACAAAGATGCAAGACCTTTTTTTTTTTTTTTTACTGCATTCAAATCTTTCTTGGTCTTTAGCTTTTATTATACTAAATGGAAAACTGAAACAATCTGGTGTTTTTGTCAAAAGAAAAAAAATTTGCACAAACACTACTGACATTGCTACCGAGGCATAACCTGATGAGGAGAAATTAGTTGTTATAAAGCAGACAGCTATGGCGAGAAAGAAACAGAAACCTTATTAAGATTTGTATACAGAAACAAACATTATAAAGCTACAAAAATGGCTTGACGTATCATTTTCTTTCCTCTCATTAATGTTTCCTTATATTGTTTGATTGCTGTTATTTATTCTGTGGTCACTTAAACAAGACCAAAACTCATTTATATGTAGTACAGCTGCAGTTTTTAGACAGTCTCATTTTTGTGTTTGAAAAATGAAAATGTCTGAAAATATAGTAAATGCAGTTTGTAATAGTAAAGTAAAATTAGAATACTATTCTTAAGGTTATCATAATAGAGCAAACAATAGCTCATAAAAAAGATCTGTAGTCATGCACAAAAACTTATCAAATGCCACAATGGTTCTCTCTGATAGCTACATAGGCCAAACTTAAGGAATATTATGATATTTTAGTAACTCTAGCAGCAACAGAAGTTCATTGTGAAGAATAAAGGCGCTAAAAAGACTAAGGTAATCAGTTTTCTCCATCTCTCTGGGTAATTATTAGAATAATAAGCTCTGACCAGAGGTCGTATATTGCCTAATGAAATAGTTCATCTGAAGAGAGGGTACAGTAATTCTTCCCAGTTGAAGGAGACTGTGGTATTAAACAAATCTAATTACCATAACCCAACAGTGCTGTATGATGAGGATGCACTTTTCTCTTTGCAGGCTGGACAGTACAGTATGCAGTGAATGCCCAACAATTAATCAAAAGACAAATGAGCTATATTAATACAAATCATCTTCAAATAGAATCCGTGGTAGATTTCAAGAATATCAAAACCAATAAAGCCAACACTTCAAACAGATATTCTGAATGTCCCTTTACAATAGACTCCCAGATAGAAAGAGAAACATATCTTCAAGTCTAATTTCATCCTTTTGTAACTGAAAAAACAGATGTCTGAGGTTATGAGAGTGAGCACTTAAAGACACCAAAAAGTCTTAAGGACAAGGGAAAACCAAGCTGTACATTTCCTAACTTCCAGTTTAGTGTTCTCTGGCTGCTAAGTCTGATACTATTTACACGAAAGTTACAACAGTGACCTATTCTCTCTGTGCTAACATCAATTAAAGAGTACTCCAAAAAAACAAAGAGAATACTACCTCAGCAACAGAACACAAACCCGCCATGAAACTTCAGCCATCCTTTCCATTCCCTAACCTACAAACAGGCAGATAGTAAACAGTTTTTTAGTTTACAGACAAGGAGATGTATTGAACTGTTAAAATACATGATAATTTCAATCTTTGTTTATATTTTCATTCTCTGAAATATTGGATTATTTTGAAGCATTTGACTCAAAGAAATTAGTCAATGTAACCCCTTCAGATATTTTTCCCTCTTCCTTGCAATAGCACAGACTTAAGTTACAAAAAATTTTACATGAATGGGAACATTTGATCAACTGAAACTGAGGCTAGGTTTCATATCATACTAGTTAAAAATGTACCCTGTGTTACATACGTATAAAATCTAAAGATGGCTATAGTTGGAATAAATAGATTGATTAACTCATGTTTTATGATTTGAATTAAATGCTAATATATTTATAATCTTATCAAACTATTATTTGAACTTTAATTTCCCAAGCCTACTTAAAAACAGGATTTGGTTTTTATCCACCTACTCATTTGTATTAAAATCTATACTACCAACTTCTATTTGGGTTTCTATACTAAAACTTCCAACTATAAACTGAAACCAAAATTTAAGAGTTTTATGTTCACCTGAAGTAATATTTCTATGACTGTAAAATTATGCTCCAGGGACTAATTCTGCTATCTTCAAAGCTAAGATAAAGAGTATAAGAAAATTTGAATTTGTCTAGCAGTCTCACAGTGCATAAGAGGGATGCTTTTCATTTACATTTCAAATCGGATGTTTTCTTTTTAGATTGGTGCCTGGATATGCGCAAGTTTTGAGAATAGGCACTTAAAAAAGCATCTATCATCTCCTGGATACAATACTTTATCTGGAAAATGTTGCCTCTATATTACAAGTGCTAAAATAGAGACAAAGAATTCACATGGTCTAACATGAGCAAGTACCATACCAAGTATTTGTGGAGAAGCTTGTTCTGGAATGAGTATCTTGTGGATGAATTTAGGAACCTGAGTTCTCTTAGTTTTATCTCCTCTCTCCAAACGTAAGTTCTTATTGTAAATTCAGGTAGGTTAGACCAGATGGTCTCCAAGATCCACTTCAGCTTTTTCTGAAACACATAAGTGCCACAGAAGGCAGTCTTGCATTATGGAAAAAAATTTGGTTTCAGGAGCTCTTGTCGCTATCCTTGGAACTTTCATTAGTCAGTTTTGCTACTTTGCCTAAGAGTTTCTTAACTTGTCCAAATTTCATTTTTCTTATCTGCAAAATAGGGATACTATCATCTTTCTATTTCAAGTGCTCATTCTGGGGAACAAAAATTTGATAATAAAATGATATATTAAAACATTTTTAAAATGTTAAGATGCTACGATAATGAACTGTAAAGGTATTAATAATTATTATGCTAAGATTGAATGGTATTAGAATTTATTCTAGCATTTAAATTCTATGAGAACATGAAAATGTAATGAGAACACAGAAACAAGACAAAGATTTCTTTTTGCAATCTGCCTTTCTACATATTTGGGATTTAACCACCCAGTTTATAATTCGAAGTTGAAAGATTGCAAAGATTTTTGTTTCTACAAATTCTTGTTTTATGTTGGGAAATTATTATATTTAATATCAATACAAATAGGTTTGAAGTTATAATGTAAATAATATATTTAAATATCCATTTTCAAATTAACTTGAATGTTTAGATGTTGACAAATAATTGGTTTAAAATATGGCCTTATAGCTCTATACTTTATGTCACCTTGCATATAATCATGATTATACCAATTTCATTTTCTTATTTTAACTTTCAAATTCCTCTGAGTTTACATCATGAACTTTGATGGATGAGCTAGACTGTTGTGTCTGTCTGAGCAGGTGTGAGATAAATTGCTGGGCAGGCTATGATCTTTGGGCAAATTACTCTCCTTGACTACAATATATATCGATGAGATGTGTCAGTGTTCATATACACACTTGTCAGTTGCATTACCCAGGTGATGAAAATACAAGTTAAGGGACCATCAAAATGAAGAGGGAAAAATTCACTGTGTCATAGGAAATTAGTCAAAGAACCATCACTTAAGCTGGAAATATAACGAGGTAAAACCTTTGGTAAATTTTGGTGGGGAAAAAAATTCAGACCACTTAGTCAAGTATAAGTTACTATATCTTTTCATCTTCGTCCCAAATTAGTTTTAATTAATACAAATGAAAGTAAACAGGACAATAATTTAGGATGTTTTAAGTGAAAAGGAACAGGTAAAAGGGCTTATAATTTCAATTCAATAAATTTTGACAACTCATTCAAATTAAGAACTGCTTTGGTATTGCTTGTGGTTTAATAAAAAAAGAAAATGGATTTATTAGCTCTATTAAAGAAGTATTTAGAATATATAAATATTTCATTCAGAATCCTTTCAGTAGATATACTACATGTGCTCAGGAATAAGGCATTGTTACAATTAGTGAAAATTAATATGAGATTTAAAACAAAGACAAAAATGTCTTCCCTAATGAAGTAATTGTATTTTTTATAAAATAATTTATAAAAATATGACTTTTTGTAAAATAGTCATTGAACATTTCTGCTCTTTAACAAAAGCATGAATCAACCTTGGCTTTAAGACATAGAGTATTAGGCAGGTTGTATACAAAATATGTCAATAATTTAAGAAAAAATACAATAAGCAAAATTCAAGAGGAAGCCAAATGAGTCCCAATAATTTTATGCTTTACCAAACTAACTCCTAACTGACGTTATTGTACTCCCTAAAGCCTAGAAAGGTCATCCTGTCTCTCCCCGCCACTAGACTAGGTTATTTCAGATTAGTAAATTGATGTAGATGCACAAAGACATAATTACTTATGAGAACAAATGTTTAGGAGAAGGAATTAGAGACAATCGGAAAATTCTATAACAGACTTAAGAGTGAAAAAATATTCAAATTCTCCAAGAACTGTTTTACCTATCTTCATTGTTATTGCTCAACAAAGTATATACTACCTTATCTCCCCTTTAATTTCTTCCAGATAGATCTTTTTCCTAAACACTGTGAACAATTTAATCTTAAAAGGGGGTTCACCATCTCAGGAAAATATATTATCCAAATATCACTTTAATTACCTATGTACATTCCTTAGGTCTGATACTTAAGTCAAAAATAAGATATTTTTAAAATACTTTTTTCTGAAAATTGGATATTCTTTAATATTACAAATACCATCACTTCAAATTAATAACTTTTTTTTATTTAAAAGCTTTATATATATATATACTTTATCTCAGTAAATATAAAGTAAAAGTTCTAAATTTGCTAATTTTAATGTGAAAAAAGAATTGGACTACGTATTAATTATGTCAAGATTTCTAATGTGTTAAATATTTCAAAAACTCTCAAAATAACTTTATAAAGAAGAATTTTACTTTAATGCTGTATTACTCTTTTTCATGACAAATAATAGAGCAATAAATTTCTTTTCCTAATTAGTACAAAAGTTTAGCAAAAAATACTTTTAAAATTATAAGAGTATCTGACATTAAATAAAAAGGACTTTGCTTGAGAAGAGTAATTTACCTCATAGCATGAAGAAAGCTTAATTCTAGCACTGCACAAAGATTGGCAGGAGATATATATCTCCTCACCATCTGTTAATTCATACTCTTATCAGATAGATAGATAGACATATAGATAAAATGAAAAATTCTATTATTCTGATCCTCCTGCAGTTTTCTTACATCACAAAGGTCATAATATTATTTGTCATTATCTGTCTTGGTGGAAATCAAGAATAATGTAACTATTTCTGTCATGCAAAACACCCCAAAATGGAATGTTTTAAAAGAGTCTGATATGATGAAATTTTTTTCAGTCACCAAAAGGTTAATATGTGTGTTATCTTGATTCAAGCAGACCCTATGCGCATAGCCCAAATGTCTTTGGCAATACCCAGGTGAAAGCTGTATTCAGTTTCCTTGGAAACATGCTAACACAACATTAAAAGACAAAGAACCCAAATGCTACCTACAGAAAACTAGCTCTTCTTAACTGAATACTCTAAATCTAATACTAATTTAATCAATTATATTGTACAAAGTTAAATGTTTGTTTTTTTAAACTACAAAATACTGAAATTATCAGTGAAAACAACTGATGTCCACCCTATTGGCTCAATAGTCATCCAACATACCAATAACTAGAAAAGCAAGTAATGGAAAGTCAGAGAAATTGGACTACATGTTGATTATTATCAAGAAGCAATGAACACTCTATTGAGTATACTCCTATAATATGCAAGAGACGGGATGGCCTAGTTGAAAATCTAAATGAAATTTTGAATTTTTCTTGAAATGATGATCTGATGTCCCATTAAGAAAAATCATGTTATAATTAATATTAATGTTTCCATTTTTTTATTTATAGTTAAATTTTGGAGGAATAAAAATATTAAAGGATCTATTTATAAATATACAATGTTAATTAATATTCATTATTTACTATGTGTGAGGCATATGATAGGTATTATTGTCATCAATTACATATGAAGATGCAAAGATTTTGAGTTTAAGTTTCTCATAGTAAATAGTAACTAAACAGAGGATCTAGTATTAAAAATTATGTCTACGTCCAGAGCCTTAACTTTCATACTCTTCAGCCTTAGCTTAGTAAATCTAGAATATAGCAAATAGAAATATGTGCATGTGTATTGTGTGTGTGGACCTAGTATTTTTGGTTAAGTAGAATAAGAAAAATGATAAACCCTATAAAAAATAATTATTGGTGTGATACTCTGGGAAACATTGCTTCAATAATTTTGAAGTTAAATAAAGACAAATGCATAACTTTATTTAAAAAATAATAATATGTTCAATTTAAATTGTTATAAACTTTCAAAATTAAAATTGTTTATATGTACCATACATTTGCGTCCATTTTTCTTATTTCTGCATCAATTATGAAGCCATAAAAAGCATTTCTGAGTTCAGAGAAATGATTGTCTCTTTTTCCTTGTTTTGCAAAGGAGAAGCAAAGCTATTATATTCAATTTATACAGTGTTGTATGTTTTACCTATCCTTATACTAAATTTTTTCATATTTCTCAATACCAGCTAACCACAATCTCTACTTGAACAATAGAAAGAAAACAAGGTAAAGGAGCACCATAGTTTTAATCTAACAAATTATAGATTACACTTAAGGACCAGTAAGTAAGCTTATCAGATCATTTTCCCTAAAATCAGATATTTTTCTGTAGAGTAATTTGCTACAGTTGAATAAGTCCTGTGAAAATCTGAAGAGACTGTTATGGTTCCTGCAATTTGGGTTGCATAATCCATAGCAACCCCTGCATTTGGATTACATAATCTATAGCAACTGTGGCTAGTGTTGAATGCATACATGAAAAATATGGTTATGGTGACATAATAAAAGGCTACTTTCATTCAATCTAGCAGTCCAACTGCAAAGAGTAATTTTGGAATCTAGAATGCTGAAATGTTTATAATCAGTAACTTTACTCCAAAGAATCACAAATTTTGTCTTTAAGAAATGAGTAAAAAAATATATATATCCTCCCTAAATACCTATATTAGACTAAGTTCTTTGGCAGAGATTGTAACTTAGCAACAGTGGTAAAGAAGAAAGTTCTAAAATGCTAATTAAAACCGATAAATGAGTAATCTTTTCTGACTTGTTTGCTAGTTTCTCTTCTTATCCAGACCTCAGTTAATAACCACTCAGAAAACTTTATTCTGTTTAGAGGAAATTTTGACATTCATTTTAATATCTTCCTTCTGAAAACTAGGTAAGTATTGTAATAAACAATTGTAGAATAAAAGTTTGATGATTTTCAAAAATAAAATGCCATTTTTACCTTTTCTCTGATATTTATCTTATATTTGGAGACCTACAATTGATTTTAGTATACAATTTAAGGTAATTAAATCTCAAATTAGATTTTTAAGATTACATTATTATTTTTTCACTTAAATAGTTATATGAATAGTGTGTTCATAAAGACATAATCTTTAACAATTATTCAGAATCCTGGAATTCTAGCCAGACTTAGAATGAAGAAGCAAAAGAGGGCCTGACTGTCCCCCAAATACTGGCATTTTGAAGTAGATGTCTTTGAACTTCCACTCATATACCTTTGAATAGTGGGACAATGCCTCTACTTGAGTCACAATTTTGGCAGGAAACAAAAGAAATGATAATCAAACTCTCAGATAGTTATTACCTCTAAAGAAAACTCCCTTAAGTAATATTTAGGCTGAGAAGGTGTAGCAGACTTAGTAGTTAACACTATGCTAGACTAAAAGAATTTGGGGAGTTGATTAGTATTGTGACATTAGCCAAATGACTTAAAAAAAAAAAACCATTTCAAAACTCTGATCTCAACAAAACAGAAACAAACTCATAGATACAGAGAATAAACTGATGGTTGCCAGGTGGGAGGGGTTTTCAGGGAAAAAGTGAAAATTCAAGATGTACAAATTGACAGTTATACAAGCAGTCACAGAGATATAAAGTACAACATAGGGAATATAGTCAATAATATTGTAATAACTATGTTTGATGTCAGATGAGTACTGGATTTATAGGAGTGATCACTTTGTAAGGTATATAAACGTTAAATCACTATGTTGTACACCTGCAACTAATAGAATATTATGCGTAAACTGTAATTAAAAAATAAAAATAAAACCCTCTTTATTTTTAAATATTTAAAATTAGGGGATTGGAATGAACAATTTCTAAAGCCCTTTTCAAGAGACATAACAATGCCAGTAGAAGCCATTTAAGATACACAAAAGACATTATTTGCATTCTTTTTCATATTAATTTTCTTTCCATGGGGAATCGACTGTAAATTCTAGCATCTATATCAAGCATCCACCAAACTTTGAAAATATAAAATAGAAAAATAATTGTAGTCTAAAGCAATATGGCAACCTTTGAAGTACTTTAAAGGTTTTTTTGTTTGTTTGTTTTTTTAATACAACTGAAGTACCTTTTGTTTTAGAATATTTAACTCTGAAGTATTGCTATGTATTATTGGGATAAGAGAAAAATCTCTTTTGCTAATAAATGTTTCTATGATTCTCAAAAGTGATTTTCCAGTGATTTTCAAAACACTTTTTCCAGTAATCACAAGGAACATAACCATGCAATCCAAGACTATAACAGCATGTGTATTTTTCATTATTTAGGAAGAAACACATGTAAAAATTTTAATAATATTGCATTGTTTGGTTAACTTGAGTTAACAAAGACATTTGGGTATTTATATATGTATTATTTATATATGTAATATCCAAATATAAATATTATAGATATACATAAATGATCCAATGAAATACTAAAAATAGCATCATAAATTAAAATGATGGCTTATCTTTCAATAAAATGGCTTTTTCTTATTTTTTCTTCTGTTTCCCAATAGCAAGAATGGCATGAGTTTGATTATATACTTCTTCATCAGTTTCGATGCTAATGTTTATGGTACTTGATGTAAAACTATAATTATCTATGTCTTCTTGAGCTAAATTACAACTTTAAAAGTTTGTGGCAAAAATATTTTTCACATATCTACTGGTGACAGATGATTTTTATCCCAGGAATAAAAATTATTCACAATTTTAAGTGTATAGTACCATGAAAATCATATATATATACATATATAGCATATATATCACATCTCTACAATCACACATGAAGTCATAGTCTTATTAGGTAGCTTGTCAGACATGAGCAACAGGGGGAACGAAGGAATAGGTGCCCAGCCTAGAGACCGCCCAAAGAATACCCTATTGGTAGTTAGAGAATCCCTCCTGCATCCCCAGAGACAAAGGACAGGAGGGTCATAATCTTATCTGGCCTACTCTTGCTATAAACCCTGTGCAGAAGGTACTACCTCAATTTGCCTACAATTTAAGCTTCATTATAACACTGTTTATGCCTGGAAGTTCGTGAATCTAATTATAACCAACTATATTCTGGGTAAGCACATGTACACTAGGCAAAGAGTTATATAGCAGCCAGGTGTCAATCAAAAGGACCTCATTTACCAATCGCCTAAGAACGCGTTTGGAACCACCCATCATGGCCCAAATATAAGGCAGACATTCCCACTTCTGGTTCCTCTTTTTGTGGCCCGTTTGTATTGGTTACAGGCTGGGACCATGTGCCTCCTTGGGGCATAATTTGTCTTTCTAAAATATACTTTTAATAAATCTTCTCTAAATCTCACTGACCTATGATTCTTCACTGCATCAACTGAGGAAGAACCAAAGAAAAATGCTAACCACTTCCGCATCACCTTTATCCCTCTCTAGCCTCCCTGCGGTTGGGGTGACGCTGAACTCAGATCAGCCCAACAGTATCAGTCTAGATTCTTTTTTTTTTTTTTTTTTTCATTTCAAAGATGGAAAAAAATGTTTGCAATGATATATTATTCCAATGGCACATTTTAACAGTTCATTTTATCTGTGAAGTCCAAAACTCTCATATGGGATGTGCATTTGTTTGGGAGTTTGGGGGGAGGCTGTTGCCAAAAAATCTTTAAAAATACTTCTTAATTTAAGCTCATATGCAAAATAAAGAACAATGTCCTCAACATTTCATCTATCCTGACATCTGCTTTTTCCTTCCCTGTCTCCTCCATATAAATAAAGGTCACGATGATGGTTCAAAAAGGGAATGTTCAGAAACTAAGCTTTACTGTTTATGATCATGGGAACTCTTTGAGGTTTGTATACTCTTTCAAAATGCTCTTAGGTATGAGAAGTTATATAACTGTTTCCATTTTATTATTAGGTTATTAGAATGAAAACAAAAAGACAAACTGGTTAGCATCACATTGAAATTTAAGGTACATTGTCTCATCTCATTGTTTTTGTTAAGTGTGCATGAACTTTGATAGAAATAAGGTTTTCATTAATGAGCAATCATGGTAGTCAAAATCTAAAAGTTTTACTTCTCAAGAGCAAGCTTATCTTTTGTTTCTGTTTGCTTTGTATAGGACATTTAAAAATCTCTTGAACAGAAAATGAATTGCATTCATTGTGCAGTCATATGACCTAAAACTTGCTGAAAGACTCATATTTAATATCTGATAAAAAATTAAGAATGTGATATACAAGTACCTGAACATATTACAGAGCTTTAGCAAAATAATAAGAAATAGATTGGAAATATTTCAAATATATGTATTATGGCAAGGTTAGTCTTTATTATTGAAGGAATAAAAACATGTTTACATCTTAAAAAACATCTAGTGAGCTGTGGCAAAGGACTTATATAAACTCAACGATATTTGAATCCTTACTTCTGTTATGTTGTTCCTATAAATTCCAAGCGACTGTTGCTGTCC
The DNA here is from genome assembly GCF_902729225.1 of Pteropus medius. NCBI lineage: Eukaryota > Metazoa > Chordata > Mammalia > Chiroptera > Pteropodidae > Pteropus > Pteropus medius. Next base: position 4,890,642 of record NW_024342473.1, on the reverse strand, counting down.
TATCTTTAAATAATAGGAATCCTCTGAAGTCTCTTTTCTCCAGATTATCTTTGATAAGAATCTCTCTAAAATGAATTAAAATGAAATCAACTAGTCACTTTCAACAAAGGCTCATGTTAGTAGATTGTATCATTTAATCATTAAATGCTATATGTTCATTCGAATCCATAACATTGAATAAAATGACAAGTCATATGTCAAATATTTGACATGAGCTGCCATCTTATATTGCCCTTGAAAAGTTATTTAATGTGCTCATTATACTCAAAATAACAGTTCGTTATTGGTTTGTCAGTATACTTTTTCACTGATTCAATACTTTTCTTCAATTATGGAGACAAATTCTGTTAAGCTAAATACAATGCAATTTTGAATCAGTGAAATGTATGAATTACACAACATATCGATAAAATATTTTTTCAGGAATTAAAGAAGAAAACAAATTTAACACATAGGTTAGCTCTATAACCACCGTAGTAAAAACTTCTACCAATAATTTTTAATGTATTTGCAATAATCTTGCTAGTGTTATTCATATTTTAAAGATGGGAAGATAAACTCAGAGAAGTTAGGTAACTTAGATAAGGTCACACTCAGGTAGCATGAAGTGGAACCAGGATTTGAAGCCAGGATTTTATGATTCCAATAGCCCAGGCATTTTGATCTTTACCATGTTGCAATACCCACTCTCATGAATGTTCCCTTTAGTAGTGCATCTGTCATGTGATCTGGATGCAAGGGATCTCTGATAACAGAAAAAAAAATATTTCACATAAAATAATACTAAGAAATTTAAGTCTTCTAGATTAAAGTAATATTTAGATAGGAAAATTCTTCCTTGGAAACAAAAGGGATAAAGACAACATTGAGATGGAGTCCAGAAATCAAATCATTTCAGGGGAATAATAGGACTAAATCTTATTGAAAACTGGCAAGAATTTGACTTGATAACACTGAAATTATGCAGGGACACATATTTTCAAGAGAGAGCTTTAATTTTTAACAGCTTTATTAAGGTGTAATTTAGACACTATAAAATTCATTCATTGCAAATGCACAATTCAATGATTTAAGTAAATTTATAAAGTTGTGCATCCATCTCCACAATCCGGTTTTAGAATATTTCCTGCTCAAAAAAACTGGAGTCCCATTTGGAATCACACCTGCTCCCACCCCTAGCCCTAGGCATCCTCTGCTTTCTTTTTAAATTTGCCTTTTCTGAACATTTCATATAAGTACAATCATGCAATACATAACTTTTTGCATCTGCTTTCATTTAGCACATTGTTTTTGAGGTCCCATTTTGAAGCATGTATCAGTATTTCATTCTTTTCATACTAAATAGTATTTACTTGTATGGATATACCACATTGTGTTTATCTACTTGCCATATTGATGGAAATCTGGATTGTTTATAGTGTAAGGCTCTTCTGAATAAAGCTGCTATGAACATTTTTGTTCATATCTTTCTGTGTACATAGTTTTCATTTTTTCTTGGGTAAATTCCAAGCATTGAAATTGTTGCGTCAAGCTTATGTTTAACAGTTTAATAAACTCCCAAACTATTTTCCAAAGTAGTTGTACCACTTTACTTTGAGAGAGTGTTAATTTTTATCTTTGACGTTAAATATATAAAACTCATACGGACCTCCTCTGGATATATAAAATTTAGATGCTAAGTACTCTTATGAACTGAATGGTTGCATCCCCTCAAATATATATGTTGAAGCCTTAACTCCCAGTGTGCCTTTATTTGAAAATGGAGCATTTAAGGAAGAAATTAAAATTAAAGATCATAAGCACGGAGCCCTGATTGGATAGGATTAGTGTCCTTATAGGAAGAGACACCAGATAGCTCACTCTCTCTTTCCACATGAACCTATGGAGAAAAGGCCATGTGAGCACACAGCTGAAGGCAGCCTTATGCAATCCAAAGAGAGGCTCTCACCAGACACCAATCACTGACACTTTCATCTTAGATTTCCCAGCCTCCAAAACTATGAGAAAATAAATTTATGTTGTTTAAGCCACTCAGTCTGTGGTATTTTGTTAAGGCAGCCAAAGCAGACTAATACATATACCAAAAATCTATTCAGGGCCACGAAAGGGCAGATGAGAGGTTGGCAGGTATCAGAGTTCTGGAGGAAAATCTTTCTTCACTGAAAGTCTCTGAAAAAGCCAGTGGAAATTTTGAGTCTGGAATGTCCTCTGAGTAATTAGAATATTTAATATGTTTTCTTTGTCACACTTCTTTCATAGAGCTAGCTACCTTAACTATATAAAGAATAACAAGCAGTCGTGGATTGTAGAGATAATGGTACTGAAGTAGGAGAACAGAATTTATTGAGTTAAAAGACTATGAAATAAATTGCTGATGTCATATCTGTCATCCATTTGTAGATTTTTTAAAAAGAAATTATCTTGTCCTTACAGGCATCCAACTCACTAATTATATGCAAACAATAAGAATGAAGCTTCTGCCAAAAGAATTAGCTCTGTAGCCAATAGCAACTTATTTGGCAACACAGATATATTCACTAGCACTCCAAACACTTTGATTTTTTTTGCCCTCTGAATTAAATACTTATAACTAGTTTCCAAAAGGGAAAACTAAAGATATGAAGAGAGAAGATTAGTAACCATAGGCAAAGTATTTGATTCTTTTTATTGGAAAAATAAAAACTGGGCCTTATTATGTTAATAGTTAAAATTTATAAAGGAAAAAAATACTTTTTTTTTTAAGCAGCACTGTTTTCACGCACTGCAATTAGGTTTGGTAATGATGTTTTTGAAATAGAAAGTGTTTGGATCTTAGGGAAGTTCTCTGGAGTGCACATGGATTGGACTAGATATGCAAGAGTAAAACCAAAAGAGTCAATTGAAGTGAATAATACTCTGGAAACATTTTCTTGTACAGTACGAAATTTTAAAATGTATGTGACACTGGCACATATTCAAAGTAAAATATTCTTTATAATTCAACAATGACTAAAGTATGGAAGAAAGTAAAGAAAAATCATCTGAATTTTAAAATTCATTGGAACTGTTGCCAACAATTCATTGGAATTGTTGCCAAGAGTACTATGGTTCCAAATTCTCATTCTGCTGTATATTTTAAATATGAATGATGTCCAGTTTTTAAAAATAGCTGTTACATATCGGGCACATACATGCCATGAAATTTTATATAAATTATCTAATTTATATATCTAATAAATCCTCTTTAAAGAACCCTGTTATGTCTGCATTTTATGACCATTTCTTACAGATGATGAGAAAACTAAGGGAAATAGTGAAAAGAGAAAAGCTGTTACATTCTCTAGTCTTAACACAATGGAAACAGAATAAAGATAAGATGTAACTTATTATAAACATTTGTGGCTCTTTTGTCCCACTCCCCATGCTTCCATTGTTTTATCTCTCAGGAAAGTACCTAAAACAAATGTGCTAAATCTCTAGTCAGTAACTTGGAATATATAACGCAGCAGGAGACAGAATAGAAAAAGCACAGCTTTAAGGCTCTCTACTTTGTGCTGAATGTTATTACAAAGCTCTACCAGATCTAGACCAAATCTACACTGTAAAGTAATTGCTTTGTCTCTGATTGCTCTAAGGAAAATTCATAGACAATAAATTCAGAGCACTAACAAGCTCAAGAAATGAGAGCTGCTGGGTAGAGACTTTATTTTGGCCAGGATGCTATATTAACCGTCAAAGAAGTCCTTGGTGGATAGTTCTCTAAGTGCTGCTGATTCTCCTCTTGGATCATTCTTACATTTTTACAGGGTGCTAGGTGCAAAGCACTTCACAAACATCACCTGGAATCACTGCTCTTCCCAGTGAATTGAGCTTTCGTCTGAAGCGTTAGCAACGAACATATAAATTAAAAATTGCCTGTTAGGTCTTAATCCTCACAAACCATTTAGGGTTAAACTTTCCAGTCTTCTAAGAGAATTCTTTGAAAATTATAACACATGAAATTCTGTAATCAGAAATTCAAAGTGAATTTAATTTCCATTAACACAAAATTGTGAGAAAATCATCTGAAAATAATAGTCATAGTCTGAAAGAAAGTTACAGACATCTATATCTTAATGAATAAATAACCCCGTCTTTTTCTATAAAGTTTATTTTTGAGGGCTTATATGATACTCTGAAGAAAAGTACCTTCTTCCCCTTATGTCCTACATACTTTTAGCAACAATTTTCTAAGTGCACATTATACTACATTTAACATATGATAACATATGTGGGCTTGTATTTTTGAAGTTTCAATAATTCATATGTAAAATTCATATTTATATTCAAAATAACCTTAAGTGCCAAATGCCTTAAATAACAAAATATTTCAACAGAAATTCTGAAGATTTTTAATATTTTATAGAACTAAATTCTTAGCATTTTATAAATCATTATGTAATGTAAAAATGTGTGTAATATAATCACTAGAGCTTTTTAAGGTTGCTATTTCAAATGTATTATCAAAAATATATATTATTTCTTTGTGCAGATTCTAAGTGTAGATACAAGTGTTCATTTTATATGGATGTATACATGTGTGTGTTTATGTGTACAGCTATATGTATTTCTTCAGAAAATATTTTTTAATAAGAGAATAGAATCACAAATTATTGGCAATACATGGAAATAAATTATTTTATATAAAAATAATCCCTAGCTATGGATTAGAAATTTATTACACTGTAAGGATTTTTCTATAGATTAAATTACTAATCATATACTTTCAGCTATCTTTTTAAAAAATCTGTTCAAAGACACAGAAAACAATATTAACATCTATTTATAGTGTCCTTTCACTGCAGAGTTCAAAAAGCCTTATTTTATAATAGCTCATTCAGTCTAATAGAATTTTATTGCTTTTTTTTTTTTGGAATAGAAAAAGTTCCTGAAAATCATTAAGGTAGAGAGATTTATTTTTTTATGTGCTTATAAATCGTCTGAGATTATGTATAATAATAAAAGACCTTAACTTCAGTGTGTAGACTGAATTGTGAAGGAGAGCCTCATCCTTAATACTTCCTTTATGCTAGTATTTCCCAAAATAAGTTCCAGGAAAAACTAGTATCATTTTGGAAATACTGGTCTAAACAAAGTTAAACAGGCATTCTACATCACAGCTTTTCAAAATCTCTGATTTAATAATATGCTTTGTTTTGCGACTATCCAATCATGTATGTGATATGTACCTTTTTAAAAAATAATTGACTCTAAATTCTTTTTCTTTTTTTCCCCAAATAATCTGAAGCGATTATTCAAAGAGAGTCCTCTCTGAGAATGTAACTGCTTTTCGATGACTGGGAGTTTTACAAGTAATTATAACAACATTGCCATGACAGTTATCAGTGTAAAAGAAAAAAAAAAAAAGATGTTATAAAAAAATGTAAAATACCATGATGTTTAAATAAAGTTGGATATGTGACTTTTTAACATATACATTTTTTAGTCCTGTTCATTTAAATCTAAAAGTAATATCACCCCATCAACAATAAACACCTTCAGTGACCAGGCATTACTCTCTTCTATCATTCTCCACTAGAAGAAACCAGAGATTGTTGGAGAAATGGCTCATTCCAGATCTTGGGCTGAAAATGTAAATTAAAAAAAATCTTGTGCCAAAAAACAAGGAAGCTGTCAAAGGTTAATGAGGTCATGTCAAAAAAAAAATCTCAGGACAAAGCTTGAAAGAGGTTTCTCTTATTACAGTTGTGACAATTTGAGCATCTAATACAAATGATTTTAATTGATGGAGATACACTGATTGTATGAAAATTGATTAATATATAAAAACACTTAAAGGGAGAAAACCAAAACATTCATTATTACCATTCAAGGCAGCTGTTATACAAACTCCATGAAAATTTATTATTAGAGAAAAATAAACATGTAATCTGCCTTTAAATAGAAGCAATATTTCAGGATAATCAAACAGTTTGATTTTATATAAGGATGTCAGCTAATAAGGGCAGAACACATGATAGAATTAGAAAATTATCATTTTTAAATCTTTAGCAAACCTGTGATTCAGGCAAGAATCATTAATTATCATTAAATCTACAAGGCAAATTGTTGATGGATGGTAGTCACTACTATTCCTATTTCTTTTCTATCAGGAGACATAGTAGCAGTGCCTTTCTGTCTCCTCACAGGCACACCCATGTGACTTGCTTTATTAATGAAATAGCAACAGAAGCAAGATGTGTCACTTATGGGAAGAAACATTTAAGAGCCATTGCACACTTGTCCATTTCATTCTTTCCCTGACTTTCTTGATTATAAAGAGTGCATTGATATAAAGATGTATTCTGAGTCATTATATAATGGGATGTTGCAGGCTTTAAATAAATAAGAATTTTGTTTTTGTCATTTTAAGCCACCGAAACTTTGAAATTCTTTGTTACTGCGGTGTAATCTACTTTTTCATGACTATTATAATGGGAAATTGAACACTTGATTATATTAAAGTAACATCAAAGATATGATTTTTTGGTAACAAGAGAAAATATAACGGTACAATGGAGAGATCATTATTATCCTCATCAAACGATCAATCTTGCAATTAATGATGATGTCTCTGAAGACATCAATATGATGTATACTTCAGCTTATGCTGTATTCTAGGTAAGAAAAGCTTAATATCAAGGTGTGATCAGGCTTTTAAATTTAACTTCTAGTTTATAAGATAACCAGGGGACAGAGGGATATGCTAAATGACACCAGAAATCCAGAAGGTAAAACTAATGACAGGACAATTAGCTTATTCTCTTTGACAAATCAATGTTGAGGGGTTGAGGGGGTGGTGGGAAGAACTACTCTGCATAAAGAACTACTCTGCATATAACCAAATGCAATGTGTAGTCCTAAATTGAATCCAGGTTTAGACAAAACAGCTGCAGAAGGTATATCAAAGACAATTAGGGACATCTGAATATTAAATAGATATCACCCAATATTGCAGGATTGTTAAGAATTTAGTTCAATGAGATATTTTGAGTATTTAGAAAGAAGTTCTTAGTTTTCAAATATTAAGTCTGAAGTATTTAGAGGTGAAGTCACTTTCAAATATGCCAATATATTAAAAATAAGTCTAAAAATGTTTCATACAAGTTCAATAAATGACAACATGATTTTAAAGATTCTGAATATAAAAATGTGAACTGAAATAAAATAAAGTTGAAAAGGGCAAAAATATGAAGATTTAACAGATAATTTATATTTGTATTTATGATTACATACAAATTAATTTTAAACTGGACTTCTAGTGTAAGGTTCTATAATTTAATTAATACTAATTATTTTACAGTGGACTCTTTCTCCACATCCTTATCCTACTTTCTTTATTTAATCATTGTCAGATCATTGAATCAGTTACTACTCAGACTAGTTAGTTCTACTGTCTGATGCTGTTTACTGCCAGATGAAAATCAGTAGAATCACCCATCATTATTCTGAAGAATGTTAAGTATTGATTTTGAAATTTCCCATTTCATTGGTTTTGGAATGCTTTTTATACTGTCTTGGGTACTTCCTTTCTTTTACAAATAATATGATGCATTATGAGGTCCAATTTTATCAACTATCTCAACCCTTTGGTCTGATTCATACCATCATTACTCTTGCTCTCTGGTTCCTAATGATATAACCGCTTTCCATTTTCTAGGCTGTGCTCCCACTTTCTTCAGAGGCTTTAGTCACATAAGTTTTTCGACCTGACTCTTTTTCTTCTACTTCTTTAACTAGGTAATTCTTATAAAACTTGAGATCAAAGAATCAAAAATTTCTTTTCCAGGAAAAGTTTTCTAAATACCCCATTTTAGGTCAATACTTCCTACAGTCTTTATTGCATTCTAATAGTACTCTATAGTTTCAGAGACTTAATAAAGTTTGTATTTATAACTATATGTTTATGATATCTATCTCCCATCTCCCGTAGCCTCTTTTGTTTACTGCAGTATCCTTTGCAAATAAAACAGTTTCTAGCACCTAGAATGTGTTTAATAAGATTTGCCTAATAACTTTTTGAGTTTTGGCATGTAAGAAGGCAGTATGATACAGTGAAATACTGGGTAAGTATAGTTTCTTACCTTGTGTACTGTTATACACTGGACATATAGAGATGCTGAGTTTTTATATTTGTAGGAATGAATGGTATTGAAGTTTTGTCTAAATCTTATTTCATCTATATATCTGCTGTAATCTTGATCCTCACTTCTATGCATAGCAGTTCATTGTCTATAAAATAAACTGTTTATAGGATTACTTTTAAAGATATTTTCAGCACTAAAATATTCAGTTATTTACCTTGCTATTATCATTACTACATTTGGTATTAGTAATAAAATATCCTTTTGAGAACAAATCAGTAGTATTGGATCAAGCAAATAGTTATTAGGTAAGTATATATTGCCTTTAATTTCAATCAATACCCCAACGGAGCAGTTGTGAAATTAGACAAGCTAATATTTTACATTTATATGGAAGAATAAAGGGTAAGAACCATCAATCTAATCTTAAAGAAGAATTAAGTAGAGGTCATGATCTAACAGAAAGTTGTATTTTAAAGACATAAGGCTAAAAGAGTATTCCGTTGGTACGCTAATGGCCAAATAAACTGAGGAATAGAATTGAGAGCCCAGAAACAAACTTATACATGTACAAAAACTTGACATACAACAGAGTTTCATTGCATATTATTAAGGAAGGATGGAATTCTCAATAAATCAGGTAGAAAAATAAAAACTGCACTCCCTAACTAAATCATCATCATCATCACAGATTAAGTATTTACATGTTAAAGAAAAAATTATAAAAATTTATAAAGTAATACAAGATTTTTTTCCTCAGAGTATAAACAAATTTCTTAAAACCCTAAAAACAGTAAACATAAAGGAATAGATTGCTAACCTAGATTACACTGACGTAAACTGCTCATTAAAAAAAAATACAATAAAAAGGAGTGAAAATAAATATTGAAATTGAGGAGAAGATATTTGCAACACATGAGACTTATAACAAGTTCATGGCCAATATAAATAAATATCTTCTAAGAATCAATAAAAAAGACAATCAAAAAAATTGGCAATGACTTTTTCAAACACAGAAAACATACATACAAACAAACATCTAGAAAACCCAAATTGCCAATATGTAAAGGCATTCAATCTCATTAGCAATCTGAGAAAGGCATATTATTTAAAGAGAATTAGGCAGCATGTATACATAAAAGACTGGCAAAAAATATATATATATATATAACAGTTTGATAGAGGATTGTATAAAATAGATTTGGCACATGTGGCTTCAAGAATTGAGATTACATAAATACACTTACTTTACCTATCAGCACTGAAAACTAAGGCCATTGGTATCAACATAACTATTATTTTCCAGGAGATTCTTATGAAAATAAGACTTCAAACTAATAAATACCTTCACTGTTTGCTTCAAGAAATTTCTGTGAACCAATAAATCCAGACAAATAGCTAGCTCTTCTATGCAAACACCTCTTCTCTCTGGATAATATTTTGCTCACTTGGATAAATGGCTTGTTTATCAAATAATCGTCCCTTCACATGTTCACCAACCTTAATCTGTTGTCATGAACTTTTCTCATTAACAATCATTTCTTTGAATTAAACTATTCACCTTAAAACTTGAGTCCAGACACTCAAGTCTTCTAAAAAATATTTCACCAGGATGCTTTTTCTTAAGATACTACAAAGATTCAGTCAAGGCACTATCCTCCCTTTGTGAAGTTGCTGTAATATGCTTTAACTGATCAACAGACTATTCTGGTGATCTTTGGGAGACTTAGCAGTCAACCACCTAGTAATTAATATTTCCTAATGAGGTTAAAAATATTCATATCCTATGAGACATGAATTCCATTTCTGGGTATGTATCCTAGAAAAACTCTTATACATGGAGATATGTACAAAAATGTTCTAAATAATTGTTAAAAACATCCTAAATGCTTATCAATGGTAAAACAATACATAGACAATGTTTGGTATATTTATTCAATGAAAAGATTTACAGTAATAAAAATAAACAAACTATAATTATACCTATCAATGTGGATGAGAGAAATCTGCTTCCCTTCATTATGAATCAAAATTTATGTTACTATTTTAAAACTTAAGACCCAGATAATACGTATCTTTAATGCTTATTCTTCAAAGGCATGCACACTTTGTTCTTCTGAACTAATACTGCCACTCATTTCTAATATAACTCTGGATTTCCTATCAGAGATTTATATTTCCTTGTTTCTTCTCCTTTTGGTTTCAAAATATATATTTGAATTATTTCTCATATCTATATGAGACGTCCCATGTTGTTACTCTTTCTGCTTTCAAAATATATACTTGAATTCTCTATTCAAACTTATATCAGCAGTCATTTGACATTAGCTTACTTTTGAGTAGGGTTGCTCTCCCTTGATGATCCCCAAAAAAGTTCTGTAAAGGTTGTAGGGTGGTGGATATCATAGGTATATTTATGTGTAAAGAAAGACTTGAAAACTGAGATAAGTTTTGAGATACTGATATGCCTGGTGGTTAATCTCTTTCTATTTGCCCGAAGATCTTGAGTAACCAATAATAGCATTATTTCAAATTCTTGAATCTGAATCACAACAGTCGATCTCGAAACAAATAACAAAAAAAAAATAATAAATTTCTTTTCGGAAATTTAAAAAATGGGAAAATCTAAATAATATATTGTTTAAAGATACATACAGAGGAGAAACTATAAAGAAATGCAGTGAAAGCATTCTCAAAAAGCTAAGCATAACTGGATTTCTCTCCTATGAAGGACACCTAGGAAGGGGCTGGCATTTTTCTATTTCTTAACCTGGATGGTAGTTATGCGGGTTTTTTTTTTTTTTATCATCCTTAAAGACGTACATATGATGAATACTATCTTTTGTGCATATGAAACTTTTTATAATAAAGAAATAAAATTTAAATTGTTTTGTTTCATTTTTAATGGCATGTATTGGTAACTAGTAATCTGGCATTTGAATCATGTAGAAGAAATGTACTTTTCATGTTTAACTTGTATTTATTCATTAAAAAGCTTACTTAGGACTAACACAGTGAATATTTTATCATATTTTTGTTAGAGTACTGTTTTCAATGGACTTTAGAAAAATAACTGAATGCCATAAATATGCCTAGATTCTTATTTTTCTTCAATTTCTCCAAATGATATATATTGAATCCGTTCAGGTTACTTGAAAACTGTTAATTTATTTTGAATGTAAAATATTTTGAATTTATGTAAAAGTAGTTATATACAATGCTCATGCATTTGGATCCTAACAGCTAAAACCTAGAGAAGTGGTACATGTATAATTATGCTGCTAATTGTGAGAATACAGCCTTCTGTGGCAACTCTTAAAACTTCAGACACAAGGCCCCTAGGCACAATGACAACATTTTTCAAACACGACTTGGAGCCAAACTGCTTAATTTTATAACTAACTCATTAAAACTTAGAAAATCACCTGAAAGTGTCAGTTTGATTGTCCCTAGGGAGCTCTGGGGATATGAATAAAATAGATGAAGAACCATTTCATTAGAATATCTGAATCTTCTACCTAGCTCTTTGCTGAAGGAGTAAGAAAAGGTGAAAAGGAATCATAGAATCCATCTTTCCTTTCCATTGCTCTGGAAATTAATTACTTGAATCAGATACATGTCTCTATGATATATAAATTGGTTGGCATTTAGGAGTTATGACTAATATTTTAAAAATAAATTTCTTGTATTTATATAAAATATCTTATGATTTGAGGTAATAATGAATCAATCATACATTCATTGCACAAATGCTTCATTCCTTCATGTATTTTACAAATCTTTCATGCTTGCCGTGTGTTCTTAAGTTGTCTAATACATATTATTGTTGTCTCAATGTCATATATTATTCTCATATCACACATTTCTCTTATACCCTTCCTCCATCCTTTATATATTAAACTTGGTGTTAATATAGGCCAAATAACAATTAATGTAATAACTCTATAGGTTCCTAAATATACATCTCTAATATTTTAATCCCTAAGTCTATTAAATGCATTATTATTATTTCAAGCATTTGATTAAAAATCTGTATGAAAAGGAGACATTTTAGGCTTTAGAGAAGATCTTATAAACTATTGCTGAAACAGAAATTCCAGAGTTTTAGTTGGTAGACTGATCACTAATAGCCATATGTCAAATACAAACATGTCTTAGACAGAGATGTGGGAAATAAATTGGGGGATGAATAAATGCTGGCAGCCAAAATGAAAGCTATTTAGAGTACATTTTGTCTCAATATCTATATGCTTATTTTATTTTATTGGCAATCATGGAGTATTGGTTAAAATATGGATCGATGTTGACATGAAGAAACAGTGATAAGTCTAAATTAATTAATTACCACTTGTTTAGTAAACAAAATCATTGAAGCATGAAGTCCTTGGGTAAGCAATGAAATGAAACTTTTAAGCATCCTGCTACACAGAGGCATACCTTCAGATGTTTCTTACATTGACAAGAATACCAGCCCTTTAAAAGCAGGAAGGAACTACATATGTCTTTAAAAAGTTTGTTGGTAACAGAGTTTTATATTTTGCATATTTTGAACAAAAGTTACAATCCAAAAAATTAGATTTTTTTTTTTAAGTTACTTCAGTCTGTGCATAGGCTTACAGAGCCTCTCACAGTGGGGATTCTTTAATCAGTGATTCCTTGAAGTTTCTAAGGATCAATCATCTCCTTAAAAGCAGAGGGTTATACTGATGAGCATTTTAGATCCAGGTTGGCCAATAGGTTTATCTCATTTGTCAACTACAATCAATTCTTAGTGGCTTTCTAAAGTGGTACATGGAGTATGGCCCTGAGTCTCAGTCTGAATACAGGTACTATCTTTGAATATCTACCAAGGGGGCAGGAAAAAAATATTTGTTTCACAGATACAGTGAGTTTTCTGACCTTCTGATGTCCATTTAAAACTTCATAGGAAACAATGAAACTGGGAGTAAATGCAGTAATCAAACTAATTTTATGAATACTTCTCATCTGTGTTTCATTTTTTTTTTTTTTTCATCTCTTGTTCCCTTTTAGGTTGTTATAATGACTAGACATACCAGAGTACATAGCAATTTGCTAGCAGAAAATTCTCCATTGTTTAGTACTGGTTTTACCTTTTCCAAAATACTCATGCTTACTTACTTGTGGACAAAAACATTGTTATAATTGGTAGCAGATTTGGTGGTTGTCCCTGAAACATTTTTGCTACTCTGCAATTTATACTATTTTGCAGCACTCACATATTATGAAAGGACCTGACTCCAGTTCCAAGGGAAAACATGATTGTTCTCAGTTAATTAGGGTAACTTGAACTCCTTCACCACAGTGATCAGTAAACCAGGCCTAATCCAATCAACACAGCTATTTCCCTGGTTACAGGAATGGTACAAATTAAGCATAAAACCTATTGATAATAATAATATAGGGGTCCATTTTTCTGAGGCTTTTAGAAATCAGCATTGAATCTTTTGCTTTGACAGAAATTATGTACAAATATGATTCCAGGAACTGCCAGAAGCATTTTTCTACTATGGAGGAATTCTACCGATTAAAAGTCCAACAGGGGTAACTTTGGCAGCACATGTACAAATAAAAAAAGTTCAGCAGGGAGAAAGGCAGAACTTAGAGGCTAACAGGTAAATAGCTCTGGGCTGTGTTTGAGCCACTCCTAAAGCTTGCCTCTTCCAGACTTTTCATTCACACAAGAAAAATAGAATTCTTTTATTTTTATGAAATAAGATTGCATGTGGGTCTCTGTTAAATAGCAAACAGAAACATCCTAACTGATATGTATATTTTTCAATTTTGGAGAAAATGTCTTTAAAATTGTTTACCTTTTCCTTGCTTTTATAAAGTCAATAATTATAAGAATCATAATTATTTTTCTTGATAATTTGGAAACATAATTTTGATTGTTTGTTATTGTTTTATTTTAAAATGCAGAAATATTACTATCTGAACCTCCACTAAATGGTTCCAGGACACTCTAATTTCAAATGTAATTAAATCTTAAACTTTAATTTTATAAAATTAAATAGACATATTAATAAATAAACCGTAACTGAATAAAAAAAAATATTGTTTTTCTATTACAATACCTTTCAAACAAAATTTTGTTTGATTTCTACAAATCTAATTTTGCTTAGTTCCTAAAATTCAATTTAGTATCATAAACCATTCATATTTTTAGAATATATTTATTCTATTCTAAAATACCATTTGCTGTGAGTGCTTTAAGAGAGACATTGTATAATTCAAATAATGACTATACTATATACTAAAAATAGTGCAATTTTGACTATTTTTTATATCATTCTAACAGCAGTTAAATATACAGGTCTAAATATTATTAAATATAACAGTATGGCATTCAGAATTTTCTAGAAAAAAAGACATACATACATACTTATAAACATATGTAACTCGGGGTTTTCCAAGAAATAATACTGAGAGTGATTAGCGCTGAAAATCTGTGTTGTTGATTAGTTTATACCACATGGTGTGTGTGTGTGTGTGTGTGTGTGTGTGTGTATGTGTGTGTTTTATTATATTCATCCATGAGGGCAGTGAATACTGTCCCCAGTACATTCAAGCAGCACAATCAGAGTCCATTATAACATACTCCAAAAGACTGCCTAGATTCTTCTGGTTTGTTGTGTTATAGTAGATATATATTTTTTAATAAGTGGTTATTGCCTGGAGCTTTTAAATCTTTCTACTGTACAGAGGCTTTGTCTGAAGAGCATTTTTGGAAGGACATTTGACTTGCCTACCTGGAGCTATTCTGTTATCCATTGACTACTCTGCCCTTTGACTCTGCACGTCTATAGCACTTTGAGAATGACATTATTGAGAATGATATGAAAAGACAAAGAATTTCTTGTTTGAAGTCAGAAAAAAAAACACAGAAATTAATATTTAAATTAACTTTTAACTTAATGAAAGATCCCTGAAATAAGAAGCATTTATATTTAGAGAGCACAAAATTCAGTTATCATTGAAAATGTTACTTTAAGGCATAAGGCTATTGCTTCCTGAATTAGATATGAACGCTTCCTGAAGCAGGTTGACTGTCTTTAAAAGATTGTCATGTTATATAGAGGTGATCATAGAGTTTCCTATTCTCATTTATATCACTAGCATATTTATGTTCTGTAACAAGCACATTAAAAGCAGTTTTTATGTATATATAAAAGAAACATGTATGCACAGAGAATAACCTTTGTACTTATTTCTATCTTAATATGTAGCTAATAACTCTTTCAACATGTTGTAGTAAACTAGCTGTTTTGATAGTTCACTTCTCTTTAAAATAGGAGTCAAATTTTGACAAGTTTATATTGTGTAATAGTTTACTTTAGTAATAAAAACAGAAACAAAAAAGAGAAATTGATAGTATAAGGCATGTCTTTAGAAACTATAATATTTGTTCAATATAATGAAAAACAATAAACCAAACTTCTCTAAGCAAGAGAAAATATAGTTGGTACAATCTCCAATTTTAGTAAATAAAGATATTGAGTTTAATTATACATTTACGAAGAAAATACACACCTATAATATTTTCTTTTCAAATAACACACTTGTGATATTTTCTTTTCAAAGTATAAGAGGTTGGTTTTAATATCCCATCATCTCCCTTGAGTAGTTCCAACTGACATTCTTTATTACAAAGTACACTATCTTGAATTGCAAATACATATTTGGAATATTTTCTGTTTTAGCTCATGTCATGAAAATATAGTATAAATCTCTGTGGAGACATTTTGCATCTATTAACAATAATTTGATACAGGAGAAAAAAAATTCCCGAAGTATTTTTAATGATAAAAACAAAAGCTTTAAATCCACAGCTTCAGAATAACCTCAAATGTACACATGTGCAGGATTAAAGAGTATCATTACACTTGCTTTGATAAATAGAATAATATATCCTCACATTTTACCCAAACGATATATCAACATAGAGACACTTGGAAGACACTCAGATTTGCTCATTCAGATTAGACATCATAGCCAGGTTTTCTAAGCATTTAAAGACCACACCAGAAATTCTATTAGCTCATGAATACAACATGCCTTTGAAATTCAGGAAACTGAATAAAAGGTATTGGGTCTCTTCCCTTTTTTCTTTATTTATATAAGGCTACTGAGCTATATTTTCTAAGCTATAGCTGAGAATATTTCATGAGAAATAAAATCATTCTGTATTTTAGTCTGCCTCTCAATTTCGTAGTTATAAAATGAGTAAATTGTTTTAAGATTTTATGTATCAGACTCTAAGAATCTCAATATTGTAACAACTAGTGCAAACATTTTAATAGTGACATTTAAAAATAATTGCAGATTTACATTTCACAAGTCGTGTTTAAAATAATATATTAGCAGAATATGACTCTATTAAAGTGATTCTGGTTAATTATTTCTAAAGGATGACTGACAGCAATTGCAATTAATATTATCTGAAATGGTCAAAAAGTAGAATTATTTAAATGTTTTTCATCATTGAAGACACTACCATCAGCCTCTATTCACACCATTGCAAAATTGAATTAAAATTTATAGTTATAAGTAAGGACGGATATAACTATATTGCTAAAATACAAAGTATATATGAACTACTAGCCTTGAATTCTAGGCTTTACATAAATATTGTCTAATTGTACAATTTAACCTCACTGTGATCCTTCTCCACATATATAATGGGAATAACTGCCATATTATTTCTACTACTTTCATTGTGGCACATTATAATATCTAAATAAATTTAGTAAAAGTCCCTATTTTTACATTATATAAGAAAAGGAAAAAATATATATATCCATTTAAGAACAGCATTTTTAAAAAACCATTACTAGTTAAAACATTAATATTTCATAGCCTATACTAATTAAAAATAAAGAACCATGATTTTTTTTCTTACGGTGAGAAAAATCAACTAAAGGAGTACAAATCGATATTTCTTGACGAAGCTCTCAAGCAAAATTAGGTATTTTGCTGGTTTCCATGACACTACAGGCACATGGTTTTTTTTTTTAAATTTTACTGGATGTATCATTCATACTCAGAGATGTAAAAATATAATATAGAGCATTTGGGGTTCTGGAGGAATAGTACTGTTAATACAATTATATGATAGATTGAATTTTCCACTACTATTCCAAGTGCTTAAAATACAACTTATCAATTTTCATTTGTTAAATGTCTATTATAGTTAAATTTTAGGAAGAAAATCCTAATAAAATATATTAAATTCAAAAACATATAAAATAAATACAAAACATCATTAAAATGGAACAAAGAAATGGGTAACAAACCATAAGAAGCTCTTTGTGGAGAATAGCAAAGAACTAAGAATCAGGCATAAGTAAAGAGAAAAATAATTTAAAAATTTGAAATATCGATTTAAAAGTTATAGTAAATGAGTAGTTGATTGGGTAAATATACTTTTTTCATATTTTTTATTGTGGTAAAATAGACATAATATAAAATTAACCATCTTAAACATTTTAAGGGGACAATTCAGTGGTATTAAATACATTCGTAATGTGTAAACTTCATCACTATCCGTCTCCATTAACTATTTTACCTTTTAAAACAGAATCTTTATATAAGTCTACTGACAATAATTCCCCCCATTTCTCCCTCCTCGTAGCCTCTGGCATCCACCATTCTATTTTCTATTTCCATGATTTTGATTACTCTTAGTATTTCATATATATGGAATTATACAATGTTTGTCTTTTTTGTAATTGGCATATTTCATTTAGCATGATGTCCTCAAGTTTCATCCATGTTGCAACATACGTCAGAATTCCCTTACTTTTTAAGGATGAATAATGTGCCATTGTTTGTGTATACTACATTTTGCTTTATTATTTATCCATGTATAAACAGTTGGGTTGTTTCCATATTTTAGCTATTGTGAGTAATGCTGCTATCAACATGGGTGTACAAATACCTCTTCAAAAGCCCACCTTCAATTTTCTGTGATATAGACTCAGAAGTGGATTGGTCTATTTTACGATAATTCTATTTTTAATTTTTTGAGGAATCTCCCTCCATACTGTTTCCACAGCAGCTGTACCATTTTTGCCTTCCCACAAACTGTCCACAAGGGTTCTAATTTCTCCTGTCCTCACCAATACTTGTTACTTTCTGTTTTGTTTTGGTTTCTGGTTCTAATGGGTATATAGTGGGTAGATATGTTTTTGAACATTTTCTTCTTTTTATGATACTCTTTTCCTGTGGATTACGTGAAACACTTTAACCTGGGCCTTTTGTCCTATCCCTTTTCGCTCTTCTTCCCCTGCGTAAATGTTGCCAGGGTAACATCATCTACATTATCAGTGATGATGAAAATGTTCTATAATCTGTTTAATGCAGTGGCCACTAGCCATGTTATCACTAGGCATGTGAATTGTGGCTAATGAGTTTGAAAATATGAAATTCTAATTGTATTTAATTTTTTTAAATTTCATTTAAATACACATGTGACTAGCAGTTACTATATCGGACCATGCGATTCTAGATCCTACTTCTTTCTGAGCTCCAACAACATGTATCCAATTGTCTCCCTGACATATTTGCCTAGAGACCCTAGAGTATCTCAAACTCTACATGACCTATGTCAAACTCATTATCACTTTCTCCAAGCCAGCCCTTAATTTGGTTAATTCAATACTATCAACTTTGCTCAAGATAGAACTATTGAAATTATTCTTTACTCTTCACTTCACTTTACGTCCCATATCCAGCATAATGATGTCTCTCAAATCTGTCTTTTGCTTTCCAAAATACACAACGTCATTTCTTACGCACTACCACAAATGACCTACTCTTTAAAGAATTAGCAAAGTAAATTCATTGAAATTAAAATAAAGGTAAAATTTTTTAAATTTCTCAATGACATCTCTCTGATAAATTCTTTAAATCTCCTAGTCAGAGGCAAAGCTCCATCTTCTTTACTCCCATACCTTGCCATATTACTTTCATCTTTTTTAGTACGTTATAATTAAATTATTTGCTTACCTATTTACTCCCTTGAACCTACTCCTGTGTAGTAATTGGTTTTGTATTTCAAGTTTTTGCTTCATCCTTGGCTTATAGTAGACTATCATAATGCTTAGATAACTAATAACAATTTATGATCTAAATGTTGAAGATTTAAAAACATAATTAGAAAATTCCTACGTGTAGAAGGAAAAATAAGCCTATTTCAAAACATAAATCCATGATGATTTTTACTCACTTATTAAAGGATTAAGCAGCTAAGATTTACATTGGTATTTTATTCATGTTTAGCCTTTGGAGGAATTAGTTTGGCTTCTATGATAATTAAAAAAGACAAATGCTATTTTTTAAGGTAATTATAGAGGATAAGGAAACATCTTCATCATCAATGCAGCATATGTTGCTCTCTGGCAACTTTATACTGTACCACCTGACTGTCACTGAAGTCATGGTAAATTACACCTTTTGGAATCAATGTCGAGTTTCATTCATTACTTTCTTAGGTTCCATGCTTTATATCAAAAAGACAAATAAATTTAAGCTTTGGTAAAAAATTTTTAAAGAACTATAGGACTACATTGGAAAACTACTTTCAAGGACAAGGATTCACAGCTCAAATTCCATGTATGAGTGTGGTTTAGTTATTTATTTAAATTCAGAAAGGCATCAATTATAAATTATTAACTTTCTAATACTTAAAAATTATAATTTAATCTGACATAACACATATTTGTGATCTGTAACAAAAGCTCTAGAATGTAAAGTTAGTTACCTGGAAAGAATGATAGATTGCATTACATGAGTAAATATTTATATTAGACATATATATTTGTTAAATATGTGATGGTGTGATGGTGTTGTATGTCCAATTCAATCTTTTATTGTAAGAAATAAGGAAAAGTGTCTTCAATACTTCTGATTTATTGAAACTGTTTTAGTACTGATATCATACCAATAATATTAGTGCTTTGTAATTTTACAAAGTGCTTTTTTATATTTCATATGATTGTTTAATAATTGACAGTGGCAGAATTTATACCAAGCTAGGTCGAATTACTCAAAGTCCAATGTTATTTCCATAATATCACAGTACTATGTGGCCCAGGATTGTACTAAACACATGACACACGTTGATAATACCACCAATATCCTTATTGAAACAAAATATTCTAAAGATGTTAACCCTTAACAAATCAAATTTTTTGTTCCATTTGTATACACTAATTTATCAGTGTACTCTCAGCATTTAATTAATTTAGTTGTCTGCTTTTATGTTTGAGTTCTTTTTTTTCTATAAAGTAAAAATGGAATTCAGAAAAAGCAGGTAAAGTCTACTTTGAATAATTTAGCCTTGTTTTTTTTTAATGTGTTAATAATTATATTCAATTACATATATATTGAGCTTCTAGAAAAGATATATACATCATCTTTTCAATCTTACAGAAATCCTAGTAGGGAAAGCCATTATGAGTATACATCTTTTTTGATGTACAAAACAAAGTTCTACTAAATAATATAATAAGTTGGGAGTCAAGATAGAATTGAAATCTATGCTCAATATTTCCTAATGTATTCTCTATTGAACCCCTCTAAAAAAATCAAAAAAAATTTTGACAATCAAACAAAGTATCCTTTTATGGTTCCAAAAGTTCTGCTATTGGTGAAATAAGATTCAACTTCTAAAGAACAATATTTTTCCTTGGACTTTGTCTGCAACATAAGTGGTTACCAAAGGTAAAAATGATGGCTGGGAAAACATAATCAACTTTGGATAAATATAAGTGGTCAAACTGTCATTGAACTCTTGCTTCTGTATTTAAGCAGGTTTTATTTTGTCATAGACATAGAATTCTTCCAACATTCATCATCCATTTAATGGAGAGATATATAGATATATACTATATAGATACCATTTAATAAAGCAGTCCCCAACCTTTTTGGAAACAGGGACCAGTGCTCCTATAACAATCTAATACCTGACGATCTGAGGTGGAGTTGAGGCAGTGATGCTAATGCTGGGGAGCAGCTACAAATACAGATGAAGCTTTGCTCTCTCGCCCACCACTCATCTCCTACTATGCAGCCTGGTTCCTAACAGACCATAGACTGGTACCAATGGCTTGGGGGTTTGAGACCCCTGATTTAATGAATAAAGATACCTATTATACATATACATATATATGTATATATGTAACATATATACATATATATGTATATATAATATATATATAATTTATATAATATATATAATATATATACATATATGTATATATAATATATATATATATAATTTTACAGTATAGAACAAATAAATTTGATGCCTAATATAGGACATCATATAAATTTTTATAGTTTACCAACCAGTTGTTTAACTTGTCATAACTTGCCTTTTGGGGATAAAGTTTATAGAGAATATTAACATTTCAGAACATTTAAAATAATCCAAATTCTTTATGTTTATTTGAAAGATTGAATTATTCTTAAATCTTCTTAGTGAAATTTTACAACTCATGTTGCAGACAAATATATATATTTGACACATAGAAACATTTATCCAAATATATAGATATATGTACTCATTCGAATACACACACACACACACACACACACGATATCTTTTTCTATTTATCTACCTAGCTGCCTACCTTTCTATCTATCATTTCTTCAAGTATTAGAAATGCAACTAAAATTTTGAATACTAAGGAGTTATTTTTTTTGGAACCTCTTCTATCTTTCTACAGCCAAATAATAGTGGACAATCAAAGGATGGAGATATTAAAAACTAAATCAAAGAACTAGAATAGAGGAGAAAGTAAAAAGTGTTATAAATGTAGTTAAGATTCAGTTATTTTGAGCTTAGGAAAATTTGAAGTAAAATGTGGTCCAAACTTCTTTTATTTCAAAAGTTCAGAAAAAAATTCACATAGCTCTTAAATGTCCGGGGTAGACCTAGGATTCTAGTCTTTGTATTCTGAGCTCATTCTATTGCCTCTCTTTGAGCTCAATTCATTATACCACATTTCCCCATTCTAAAGAAAAACAGCCTTGTAAACTTTCACTAAGAAGATTTAAGAATAATTCGATCTTTCAGGTAAACATATAAAATTTGGATTATTTTAAATGTTCTAAAATGCTAATATTCTCTATAAACTTCATCCCAAAAGGCAAATTATAACAGGTTAAAAAATTGGTTCATAAAATATAAAAATGTATATGATATCATATATTAGGCATCAAATTTATTTGTTCCATACTGTAGAATTTAATATTCTCTATATTATAAAATTTCAGGTAAGAATATACAATAAAAATAGGCATGACAATCACAGAGTAATAGCATTTATTACAAACACAGCCTATCTTTTTATTAAAGAAAGGAGCCTTTTTTTACTGCAACTAAAAAAGTACCTCAATCAAGTACTTTAAATATTGAAATCAAATTTTGAAAATACAGAAATTCAAAGACCCATTTTGTGTTGCCTTTAATCTAAAGTGAAGGGGTATGCTTGAGGATACACCATAAATCTACTTTCAGATTAAAAAAAAAAAGTTAATTGTTATATTAAGGATTGATCTTACATACAAATCTTTAGTTATTGGTCTGTATGATCTTGACTGAGTTGCTTAGCACCTTCACTCCTTAGTAAAATAATAGGAGATACTTAAAATCCTTTCTAGTATAGTCTAAATATATATATTTATTATTTATTATATATTTACATATATAATTTTTATATTTATATAAATCTATTTCTCTTGATTGATTTTATTTTTTACTTTTCTCCACCTACCAACAGGAAAAAACCTAAAACTTTCCTAACATTTATAAATGCCTTCCTCTCTTACCTTAGTAATAGTTTCATGAAGGGTGAAAAAAGGATCCATTTCCTCAATTTTTGTTGCATGTTTAGGGAA
Source organism: Pteropus medius (assembly GCF_902729225.1). Lineage (NCBI taxonomy): Eukaryota > Metazoa > Chordata > Mammalia > Chiroptera > Pteropodidae > Pteropus > Pteropus medius. The sequence goes on along the minus strand of NW_024342473.1, from coordinate 4,867,615 downwards.
AAGGGCCTCAGAGAGAAAACTTGGACCCTGTGGAAAATCAGAATAGAAACATTTAAAACTCTTCATTGATTTTATCTTTCAAGTGCTTATTGGATTTTCTTTAAAGATTCAAAAGTAAATTCCTTTAAGGTTTCTGCTGATTGTTAGACTGCATTCCACTGATCAAATTAACAAATCACAGAATATTTATAAATTAAAATAAGTATAATTCTATATCTCTTGACATTATTTGTATTTATAAGAGAATATTTTCTTACTCCAAAGAGAATTCTTTGCATTCCTACCTTTCAAAAAATGCAGACTCGTATGTAGAGTAAGATACTTTGACTATAAAAATCATATCTGAAACCCTTTCTCTATTCTCTACACCAAATTCTATGTTTTAAGGCTGACAGAGTGGACTGTTTTTGATAAACATGATTGCCAATCAGAAAACCTTAGGCAAAGTGTGCACAATATTATAAATATTGCAAACCTCACTTGAAAACAATAGTAAGATTTATTTTGGTTAGAAGGGTGTCATGGCTTTACATATAAAGTGGTAACATGTCATATCAGAGCCTTAGTGTTAAGATGGTTGAAATGAATCAGAGATACTGTAATTAGTCATTTTATACTGGCAGGTACAGACACATTTCAGTATGCAAGAAGATAAGGCATACTGATAATGCTACTATCTGCTATATTCTCAAAATTTATATCTCTCCTCAAAATACATATGTTGAAATTTTAATTTCCAAAGTAATGGTATTAGGAGATGGGAACTTTGGGAGGTGATTGGGTCATGAGGATTTCATTTTCATGAATGAAATTAGTACCCTCATAAAAAAGGCCCCACAGAGCTCCCTAGACTCCTCCTCCTTGGGAAGGTACAATAAAAATTCTGCAACCTGGATGAGGACCCTCATTTGACCTTGCTGACATCATGATTTTTAGACTTCCAGCCTCTGGAACTGTGAGAAATAAATTTCTATTGTTTATAAGCCACCTCGTCTCTGACATTTTGTTACAGCAGTCCACATGGACTAAGACACTATCTAAAATAATGTTCGTGCAGTCATCAACATTATTAGCATTCTGTGAAATGAGTATATTAACCACATGAATATAACTTTTACTTGAAAATCTGAAGTAACTAGCATTGTTTTTCTAGAATATAGAAAACTCGAGATAGGATATATGCATGCATATAGATGATTAATAAATAGATGGATGAATACATATACATAGATAGATAATCTTTTGAAGGCTAATATGGAGAAGATTGAACCCAGTCTATATCAACAATGATCACAACAGAGTAACAAATTTAAGCTGAATTTTATTAGATCTACTTATTAGAGCTATTTATTAGAGCAATCCAATAGCAAAACAGACTATTATGGGATATATCAATGGTGGAAAAGAAATTAAGGTAATGTAGTTGATAGACTCTGAAGTTGAATGAATGAGAACTGAAACCAACATAATTGCAATTCCCTATATATTAAATAATTCTGTGATCAGGCATCCTTGTCACCCCCTATTTTGAGCAATACTGCAATCAAACAAAAATAATTTAGCTGTTTGTTCCAGCATATACCCACTTTTGGATGATAAAATTACAACTCAACCAAGCAAATTACCTATGAAGGCTAACTAGCTTATTTACCAAAAGTTGTTTTATGTTTGTCTTCATTTTGCCTGGCAATCTAAAATGAATTAATCAGAAACTCTGCTCAGTCTCAAACAGGTCCTCACTTTGTAAGTCTTACCGCAAAAGCTAGGCAAGAAGCTTGAAACAGATTCCCTGTCATAGCCCCCCAAAAGAATCAACCCTGATAACCCCTTAAACTGTTAAGACCCTGATAACACCTTAAACTGTTAAGACACTATTTTTCTGTCTCGTAATTCACTCAATCTGCAGCACTTTGTTACGGCAAACCTACTAAACGGATACACTCAGTCAAGGTGGTATTCTTTCTTCCTGTGATAGGTATAATAAACTTAATTTTGTTTAGCAACAGGAATTTTTGGAAGTATTTTGGGTAGTCAACATAAAAATAGATTAAAATTTTGGTTTCGCCATTTAATAATTGTGTCATCTTAAGCACCTTACTCTCCAAAGGATTAGTTACTGAATCTAAGAAATTTGGATAATAATATTTTATAGACATATTGTGAACTATTCAATGACTGCCACAAAGGAGACACTGTATTAATGGTATTGATGATGTTGTTAAGATGATAAATATCATAATGATGATAGTGAGGGTAGTAATGATAGGGTGGTGATTACCTTAAGATGCTGAACTAAAGGAAATCCAAAAACTTTATCTATGACCCTATGAGAAATAATGCACAGTTTGCATTTAAATATGTTCATTTTTCAAATAGAGATATCTTTGAATTAACGTCAGTGAACGTATAACATGGGCAATTTGTGTCATTCATTTCTATTTAATAATTAAGCTTGAAATTCTTAAAAGCTTTGCTTTGCAAGTAGTTTTAAACAAACTTCTTGAATAGGTTTATCTTATTAGTTTACTTAACTTCATAAACAATGCAAAACTTCATAAACAATGCAAAGGTAAAATATCTGCTAGTCTCAAATTAAATGATCCCATAAGAACTTCATAAACAATGCAAAGGTAAAATATCTGCTAGTCTCAAATTAAATGATCCCATAAGAACATAAATCGGAAGTTATAATTAATGAGATTTTTATTAAACTTTCAATTATTCAATAGCTGAACATATTTAATTATCCATATGTGCCTTATTCTCCAATGTAATCTCCTTTTTTCTCTTATTCCTTTAGCTATCTCTTGCCATCCATCCTCTTTGTTTCTAGTGCCTTGTTTATCATTTAAAAAATACTGATTTAACACTTACCATATGCCAGATGCTGCACTAAATACAACGTGGTCCTTAAATTCATGGAGTTTAATATAATGGGATTTGAACACATTATAGATCAAACATCACTGCCTTAGAAAATATTAATACACCATCATTCTTTTTCATATATACATAAATATAATAATCATAAACAGGTATTTATATATCCTGACTTTAAAATAATGAAAAGATTACAAAGAAGGATATGTTTGGTAAATGTTTCTACCACTATTACATTAACTATGAGTGATGGCTGCTTAATAATGGCTCCCATCTGTAGACGGAGAGAGGAAAGCAAAGCACCATTAACCATACTGAAAGTGCTTTGGTTTAGAATAGTACTTTGATAGACTGAAACCAAGTATTCTTGAATAAATTAAGAAATTGAAAACTTAACACTATGTCTGCCAGTTGGAGATAACAGTAAGAATATTACAAAAGAAATATTGATAAAAAAAGTCTATCCAGGGTCCAGTCAATTTTTCTCCCTAGTCCCTTCTTTACTTGTCTTTTCTGTAATATTTAACAATATTTAGCAAACTTTCCTTCTGTCATCTCTTTTGCCTAAAGGCCATTATTTGACAAATGGTTCATTTGTATATTATTATCTGTTTATAATTGGATTTTCTTTTCCCTTTTGAAGCTTACTGTTATTTCTAAGTGGTCTACCCTCAGTTTTTTGCTTTCCACAGGCTCCCTATGTGGTTCTGTCTACTTTTCTGGCTTTAACTACCAGCTTCAGATTAATTGTTCTCAAATATTTATTTTTAAGCTTGATCTTTATTTTTAGATCATCATTTCTGTTTCTCTACAAGATCCTTCAGGCAAATTAACTTATATTCCAAATTTTGATCATGTGTTCCTCCATTGTTATCTTCATTTCTTACCTTGGGTAATACCATAATTTTGCCCAAATATAAAATTTTATGCCATCCTTGACTCCAATTTTTCTCTTCATATGTACCATAGAACTGTACTAGTCAACTTCCTTCTAATCTATATATTTAGATGATTCTCTATGAGTTGTTATCCATTGCCACAGTCTAGTTATTTATCACTTTCACTCAAACTGCAGTCACTATTGTCTATAGACCAAAGTCCAAACGAATTTGTATCTTTTGTCTTTTACCTTTAAACAATTCTTTCTTTTCAAAAAAATCTATTTAAACCATTTTCATACAGCTTCTGCTTATGTTGAACAGGCTATTCACCAAACTTTGAATATGCACTTACTTTTACTATCTCTGGAATGTTCTTCTTCCATCTGTTTACCCGACTTCTTTCTATAATTGCTTTCCTTGAGCCTTGCCAACCTATTAGCGTTTACTGTTCTCTTGTCAGTGTTTCTGTATCACTTTATATTTACTTTTAGTCATTATTTATTACATTACATTTTTGTTATAGCTCTGTTTTTCTTACTATACAATAGCCTTTTAAGACTTGGGATCCATTTCTTATCATTATCCATAAAGTTGAAATGTAAATATACTCGTCCTTCTCACTTCAGAGAGATCATGTGAGGATCAAGCAAAGAAAAAAAAAAAAGCATATACAAATGCTCAGTAAGGAGAAAAGGACTACACTAATACTGGATGATGTTTGATTTTTACCACACTTGTCAGAGACTGCTTTTCTATGTAACTAAAAGTTATAGCTTTTAAATTTAAATTAATAGAAATATATATTCATATATTGAACTCTATGTGATATTTCTCTTTTAAAATCTACAACTGTTAAAACAAAATTTGAAAACCATTGTTGTAGGTGACAGAAAATCCTTGGAGGGCTTTAAATAGAGCAGGTGATATTTTCAAGTATGTATTGAGGAGAGCACACACTGACACATATGTGAGAATAAATTTAAAATAGACATGATAGAAACAGAAAGTTCAGACAGAAGGTTATTGCAGTAATACAGTGAGGAAGAGTGAGAAATTAAAACAGTACCATGGTAGTAGAAATAGGTAAGAGGAGATGAGTTTGATAATGTTTGAGATAACATTAATAGTACCTGATAATTAATTTGATGTGAAAGTCTTAAAAAGGCATCAAGATTGCAAGCATTTCCAGGTTTGATAAACTGAGCAAATACAAATTTCACTAAGTCAGAAAATATAGAATCAATGAAGGTTTAGGGTAGAAAAGAAAAATTTAAACTTTTGAGGTGAGGTGTTTATGGGACATCTGCATAAAGTTTCCCAGAAGATGAGTAACTATACTGTTTAAGACTGATTTGGTTGAAGACCAAACTCTGGACTGGAGATACAATCATTTGAGAAGTATGTACATGGTAGTTAAGATGTAAAATGAACTACATGTAGACTCAGAAATATATTGTGTGTATCTGAGGTCTCTGAGTGACAAGAAAATCTCTGATGGCACTGATATTTAAGATGTGGAAAAATAAAACCAAACGTCATAGATAGTATTGTCAGAGAAACATAAAGGAATCATGTGAGTGTGATTTCATGGGAGTCAAAAGATCGAGAATATCTGGGAATGAGTAATCGATGCTTCAGAGGATGTAAAGAAACACAATAAAATAAAATAAAAAAAAACATCCATTAGAAATAGCATTTCTGAGATTCCTGGTATCTTTTATTAGAGTAGTTTCTGTGGATTCATGAGTGCAAGAGACAGAATACAACCAGTTGGGGAATAAATGTGAGAAGTAAAACGTCAACTATATATTATTCTCTCCAGAAATTAAGATTAGGTTGAGAAGTTAGAGAAATTAAACACTAGCTTAAAAAAGTTAAAGACTCAAAGAAAAGTTTATTTATTTATTTATTTATTTATTTATTTATTTATTTATTTATTTATTTATTTTGATAGGGCTGTTGTAGATATAGTTTTAATGTGAGAGAAAGGATCCGGAAGCTAAAAAATTATTTTAAAAATACAAGAAAATTTGAGGAAAATAAATAGAACATAGCTCAGTAAAGTTACCCAGAAAACATAATTATAAATAGATGAGCCATTGGAAAGAAAGATGTTGACATGAGGGTAGAATATGGGAGAAGACAGTATTAGTAAATAAACAGAGATGAAGAAAAGAAAAGAAAAAAAAACTTAAAGGTTATGTTTAATTTAGTTCTAGACTAGATGGAATTGACTAAACTTCAACTCATTGCCATACCAAAATATACCCTTTACATTTTTTTTTCAGAAATAATCATTTAAAATATTTAGTTCATGTAGACTTAGTGGGTATTAAACTAGTTAAAAGAATTTTGCACATTCCTTCTCTATACAGTTGGCATTCAATGAGCATAACTTGGAATAAATAAAATAATAATAGTGTGTTTTATGTATCAGTTCTCTACATATATCACCTAATTTAATCTACACACATACTCTAAGGTAGGAACTATTATTGCCCCCTCTACAAACGCGGGAATTGAGGACCAATGAGTTTCAGACACTAGCTCAATATCATCCCATAAATACATGTTGGAGCCATGATTCAAACCCAGGTTTATCTGACTTCACAGCCCACACTTTTACATTATGACATATCTCCTCCTTGCTGTCAACATTTCTTATAGCCTAAGATTCTGTGCTTTTGAATTTAAGTAAGAAAGAATGATTTCCCCTGCTTCTTGTTCCAATTCCCTCTGAGCCTTAGTCTACTCTACGTAAGCAGCATAAACATTAGGTGCAGTTTAAAGGATATAATCAAAGACTACCTGCTTAGACTAAATAAAATTGAATGTAAAAAGCCCCATGTGCACTTCCTTTTTTGCGATATTCTCATTTCTGCAACGGATGTGCACATCAATACTTAAATTTAATATATGAAATTAAAACACTCATAGGCTTTGAATGGCACTGACATTCATAATGTGCTGGCTAAGGAAAAAAAAGTAATTACAGCCATAATTTTTGAAACATAACATTCTCATCATTCCAAGTAAAAAAGACCTGAGATAATGTGGAGTTTGAATAGAAGTGTAACAATTCAAGGGTCAAATGTGGAACAATATTATGACATTATTTTCTGAATTCACTCATTTTTTTTTTCATTTTAATTATTTTTTCAATTCTAGGAAAGTTCATAGCATTGCTTTATTGAAAATATTCAAGGCACCTTTATAGTTCTATTCATATTGATCTAGTATCCTAATTTTAGACCTGGATAAAACATTATAAATCTTAATTCAACCCAAATATACAAAGTGAAACATGGAAAAGTCACAAAATAGTTATAGGAGAGACAATACTAAAAATTGGCTGTGCGTTTGTGCATGTGTGTGTGTGTGTGTGTGTGTGTGTGTCTGTGTGTATTTCTTAAACATTTTGCCTTTTCTTGTAAAGTAGTTTTGAGATAGGGATAATAAATATAATACAAGCCTTAAAAATGTGAATCACTCTAATAAATTTACATTGTAGTTTTGGTCTTGAAGTTTTTACATGCCAACAAAATACTTCCATAGGATCCAGTCTTCATATTTTAGACTTTCTTCAAGCTAATGTCCTTTACATATCTTGCCTTCTTTTATCTCTTAATCATTGAATGTGTGCTTGTCTTACCTATTGATACACATCATGCATCATCATTTTACATCACACTTTCTAGATAGATAAACAGGAGACAGAAAAAGCTAATAAAGAGCAACAAAGATACAATAAAAGATGCTCTTAACAGTATTTTACAAATAAGGCATTTTATAACAAATGCCTTTAGTAATATTTTGATGGTAAATAATTAAAATTTAGTGAAAAGATGTTAATAAGCTAATAAGCTTTCTTAATAAACACGAATATTTCATATAGTAAAACAAATGAATGGTGTTTCTCAATGCTTCCATATCTACACTGCCATTATGAATAAGAGAATAACATCTGACAATGCCTGACATAAAGAACAGGCTCATGTCGAGGAACCCCACAAAGTTTGGTTGTGTTCACAAAGTCACTTAAGAAATTACTGGATCCAAAGTCCCATTTTCAGACCTGTAACCTCTAAGATCTCATAACATTAACTCTGTAAAGAGTTGTTCTTAACTCCACAAACAAGTCATAAAGAGATAACTCATCTCTTTTTACATCCTATCCTTTAAACTTCTTTGAGAACTTCTCAGATTTCCAGCAAAAGAAGAGGGAGTAACTAACTTGCTGATACTGCTTACAATGTGCAAGGGACTAAGCCAGCATAGTGTCACATTCAGAAGGAAAGAGCAAATATAATATTCATTGTTATTTTTTCTAGTCACTCTTAAACAGAGTTATCGGAAGCTATGATATCCTGTAATATGTGCTTTTTTTAAAAAAAAGCATCAGCCTATAAGATAGAAAGATGTCTTAGAAACTAGCAACTTTTTCTGAAAACAACCATTGACTGCTTGCAGGTACTTTGCTTCTCGTATTTTTCACCAATAGCCCTGCACCTTGTATTCATTCTGAGACTTTAGGGAAGACTCATTCCTAGCCTCTTCCAGCTTCTGGTGGCATTAGGCATTTCTTGGTTGTGCCTGCATAACTCATATTTCTGTTTTTGTCTTTACATGCCCTTGTCCTCTGTGTGTCTTCTCCTTTTCTGCTATTGAGATACTTATTGGAATTCAGGCCCACTCAGGTAATCCAGGATGATTTTATCTCATATCCATAATTGTATCTGCAGAGACTCTTTTCTCACATAAGATCACAATCATGGGTTCCAGGAGACACATCATTTAACACACTACAATCCTCATGTCTTCAACAGGCTTTCTATACTAAAGCCTGGGAAGGTTGTTTTTAACAGCAGAAATCAAGATTTCAATTAAAATTCAGACTATTTTTGCTTCTCTTTTCAAGAATAACTATAAAATTGAAGGAGTTTACATTTATAGAAGAACCTTTAGGTGAGGCACTGATAAAAGCTGTCCTAATTAAGTAGTTGTGGATTAGCTACAAATTAAAGGTGTTTTCTAGTTTTGGAAGGTATTTATTTAAATGGGTATACAATTGTCAAAACCTAACTTAAGATTTGTGCATTTTATTGTGTATAAACTGTATCTTAAAGGAAAACAACCTTCCTAGATAAGGAAAATTATCATCATACCAAAGAGATTCTTCATGTCCTTTTTTAGTATGAATTTTGGTAAATTCTGTTACAAATTTAGTTAATGTGTTAAAGTTTTCCACATTGTTTTAATATATTTTATGATATCCATGACTATTTAAAATGAATAAAATAGTGTTATTATTATTTTCATCTTATAAATGAATAAACTAAGAGTCAGAGACATTATCTGACTAGACTTTGCTAGTAAGTGGTATAAACTGGATTAGAATTCAGATCTTCATATCTAATCTTCTGCTACTTACACTCCATAACCTTGCCTGTCTAATACCCAGGTAAAGTGAGATTGGTAGTCAGTCCTAGGCAACACAGAAGGCACAATTGAAATAGCAAGACAAGAAAGAAGTGTTCAAGCTTGTGAAACTGAAGTGGCTACATTAGGATTGTTTTATGATTTAAAAATCCATGATAAAGTTCTACACATAAATCACTAATTGGTGAGCCATTTTTTGGTAGCTATTGAATAAACAGAATCATAGACAAATTCTTCCACTTCACTTCTGGTCTCTATACTTTCCCAAGCTAAGTTAAATGAGTATTATATATAAATGGCTTTTATTAATGAAATCAATGTAGTCCTTCTTAGCATCTAGGAAAGGGAGGTAAAGGATATGAGTAATCTCAAAAATAACATTTTATTAATTCAACAAGTGTTAATTACTAAATAATGTTATAAAATTTCAAGAATTTATAAAATGAATGCATTATACATAATATCCTCATCTTTTAATTCTTCTGAAACTGCAAATTAAAATAAAACCTTAAAGCTTTGGCATGCAGGAGGAATACTAAAAATATTAAAAGAAAGTCTATCTAAAGCACTGTGAATTCAATAACAGTGATTTTTGTAGCTATCATTTCCAAAAAGCCTACTATGTACTATACTGTTAGGAAATGAATAATTATATATTTCTACATAGTTAGGATTTCTTTAAGCAATTTGAGTGGAACCTGTATTAAATATCACCTTGAAAGTTTTATGATGATTGAATAGATAGTGATAGAAAGCTGGAAATAGTTACCTCTCTGAGGTAAGTGTTTACTTAAAAAGGGCACAAAATCCAGAACCCTGGAAACATACCATTACTTTGCATTCAGAACATTATATAACATATAGAACATTATATTCCAAAGGGTAAGAATCCCAAACTTTCCTTTTCTCTTTCAAATGAAGGAAATTATGTTTCTCTTCCTCTCCTAGGAAGGGAGAAGGGCAATATGTGTATAAACTCCCAGGTTTATATGTTCAAGATGTCTGTATTTTGTTACAGCATACAAACTCGTATATATGGTTTTTATTGCCTCACCCCAGAAAGAAAAGTAAATGGAATGTAGGGACCTAATGAGATTATTGCTGTCTTATAATTGAAGCCAAAGTTCCTAAACATGCCTAATCTAAGCATCATTTAAAATAAATATTAAATATCTTGAGATTCTTTCATGGATCCTGGCACGCCTAGTTTTCATGGGTAAAGTATTAGGGAGGGATCTGGGCATATTATACTCCCCTTGAGAATCACTGGTAAGCAAAAAAAAAACATATTTTTATATAGATTTTCTCCCAAGTAAAGAAAATATCTATAGAAAGTTATATTCAAAGTACAGGAGATTATGTCAATCCTTGTGTTCTATAATATGCATTGAACATATATTTTATGTATCATGAATAATATCTAATGCTAATGAAGTACACTGCAAGTATTAGCTCAAACAATCCTCATAAAAACCATATGAAATAGATAACATTATTATCCTACTTTATAGAGGAAGAAACTGAGGAACAGAGAGTTTAAGTAGCTTGCCTAAGCAATAAAGGTGGGAAATGAACCCAGGCATTATAAAATACACTGTCTCTAACATACTGTTTATAAATTGTAATATAGTATAGTATTGACTTAAAATTTTTGAAAGTCTTTGCAGGTGAGAAAAGAAATGAAATACACATTCACTTCACATACATTTCACGTATGAATAAAATACACAACTGTGTGTATTTAAGATTTAAAATCTTTTTTTGCCCTGAATTTCTCTTAGTTTGGAGATTTATCTCTTCTTTAATAGTTTAAATCCATGCATTATTCTATCATATTTTAGTTTTTAAAATAGAATATGTGAAACTAAAACTCCTCAAAATGTTTTGGATCCTTATACTGAGTTAGGCAATAAAGATTTTTTTCTCCATTTTCATATTAAGTTTAAATAACCATGAAATAAAGGAGGCAATACCATAACCTCAAGTCATTCAACAGTTAGCTGAGAGCTCTCTTCTTTTCAATTTGCCTCCTTTCTTTTAGGAGAGAGATGTTCTCTTAAATATCAGATGCGCTAATAGGTGATTATAAATTATTTCACAATCAATCAGCTAGAGTCCTGGAGGAGATCCCAGAAGGAGCCACAGTGGGCAAGGGGAAGGCACTCATGGAGCTCAGTGCACCAGCTTTTTACAACTCTACTAACATATTTCAGTTATAACTGATTTGGCTTTACTGGTGCATACTGGCTACACATGGGGGTAGGGTGCAGCAACCAATGGCATTGTGACACAATTAACATTCTATATATCACTGAGAATTCACAAATAAGTTTGCAAGATAGAAAAAAAATGGATATTCTCAGATCTTAGAAGGAAGAAAGTTTTCTCAATAATAAGAAATCCAAACTTTACTATGGTCTTTAGTAAAACATAGTCTCTTTGGTTAGGTCTCAAGTCAATTTAGCAACAGCATTTCTTTGAGGTCAGAGCCTGTTAGCCTCTTGAGAAACTTTCTGTGGAACAGTCAGTCAGTGATTTTCTTGGGTTTGTATTTAATCAACTGTGAAAGAAATGGGGGATTTAAAGGTCTTAAGGTTAAGGGCAAAAGAATCTAAACATCAGGTTAAGAAGAAACAAATACATTATTCAAATCCCGGGAGAGATGCTTTGGTCCTTCAAAGTCCTTTTGCTAGAAATAGGAGGAGATTAACGTTATAGTCAGAATGTCATGTTTCATAATCTGGTTGAAAACACCTGGGAAAATTAAACCTGGAATATTAGCCTATCTGGAATTTTACCATCAATTGTATTACTCTTATAATTATTTTTAAATCTTTTTTTTTTTTTTTTTTTTTGTCAAATGCTAAGCCCAACATTGGTACAATTGTGGACAAATCAGAGGAGCGCAATTCTGTAAATTACTGCTTGTTTAAATTTTCTAATCTTCCTCCAAATTTCCCTTCTACTAGCCCACACCACTGGAATTTCATTTAACAATATATGTTTGACTTCACATTAATACAGTCAGATATCCCTGGGCAAATTTTGTATTTCTATTCCTGTTACTACTTATTAAAGGCTATGTGAAAGTCTTTATTTCCCTGTGTATCCCTAGGAGCACAGGTAGATTTAATTTCAAGGAATAGAAATGATTTCTGGAATATCTTTAGTTTGGGGCAATGTTTTCCTTTAGCTAAATGCATTCATTTTAATCATTCATTCGATTTATTTATTTGGAAATCAATAAAAACACCAAATTAATTCTGCAATTTAGTAAAGCAAAAATCGTATTTAACTGAATAAATAGGCATTAAAGAAAAGAGCCCCAGTAGATAAAACATGTATGGCTACATTTGTCTCTTGATAGAAGTCTCTAAAGACGATACTAAGCTCCACTTTAAGAAATTATCCAACCTCCAACACAGAATAAACTTTCCTTGGTGAATTAAAAATATAAAAAATATGCTTTAGTTAATTTCTGATAGCATCTTTTCTTAATTTTTATTTGAGAAAATTCAGTTATCTTGATTATTCTGAGTCCTCATTTAAAGATAGTGAAATTAAAAAGACATTGACATTCTACTTTTCAAACAATGGGTACTCCTGATTAAACTTCGATTGAGCATTAAACTTTCAGACTTAATACAAATTGCCTCTTTTTCCTTTTTAATTTTGGCCCAATTTCCCTCTGCCCTTAGGTCACTTGATGGTAATTAATTGATTTATGAATCAACTAAACGAAGATGCAAATTGAAAAAAAAAGGGGGGGTGAGAAAAAGTTTGTTTTTTTTTTTTTTAAATTTATGACCAACATTTTAGAAATGGCTCAAATTCTCTCCAGTTATAGTCATACTTTAGCAAATTTCACATTTATAACTTAATTTTAGGAACACTGAACGCTCAATTTTAATTTCATTTTAAGTTATTTATTTTTTGCCTTTGGGAAACAGTTCTAACCAAAGTTACTGCATCACATTCTACAATTATTAAGTTATTTCATTGTGATTTGATAGACTGATCTGAAGAGTGGCAATAATTCTTACCAATCTCTCAATATAGGCAGCATAGTATACTAGATTAAGTAGGAATTTTGGATCTAGGTTTGAATTTTGACTACTATTTACTATGGTGACTTTGAACAGGCACGTTAGCTTCCTGACACGCAGTTTCTTTTTCTTTCTTCTTTTTATTTTTAAGAAAGAGACATGGGAAGTAGGGTCTGACCCCAAGTGATACCTCTGCTCCAATTGACTGGTCAATAGATTGGGTACTTTTCATTTAATACTCAGCATCAGAGTATGTATACACTCATATCATTGCTTGGGGCTGCGTATGTGTGTATGTGTGTGTTTAGATGACATTTATTGTTTTTCTCTTAATTACAAAATGTGAATACACTACACATAAGAAACAGAAAAGCAAAGGCAACAACATAATTGCAGCAAAAGCCATTCACTGTTTCATATGGATATTTCCTGGCTTTTCCCCATGCATGTGACACTCAGTTTCTTCTGTGTGCAATTGGAATTTTGATATAATGCACTAAGAGTATTATTGTGCATTATTATTTTATTTATGTAATAATGACATATTTAAATAATACTATATTAGTAATAGTTATGTGTTATTCAATATAATTAATGAGATAATAATATAAGCAAAACAGAATGGTAACTGATGCAGAGCAACTGCTCAATAAATGCTGACACTATTGTTTTCTATATTAGTGGATTTTACAAATTTGTATCCCAGTGTTTATTATGACTTCAGATATATTAATAAATACACATTTATTTAAACTTAATATGTTTGAATCTTTATCACTATCATAGATGATCAAAAATTTCACAGAAATCAGAAAACATGGCTTTTCTTTAAAATGTCCATAATATTTTGGAGGATTTTATAGCATAATTTGAGAATTAAAAGCTCAAAATAGCAATTAATATATTGTAAGACTAGTAAGCAGGAAGACAAGGGGTTAAGATGTGTGACTAAACTATCACCGCCACCTGTGTGGTATGTAATAGGTAAATGTCTTAAATATTTTCATTTTTTTCTCCCCTCATCTGTAACAGTTAAACAAATGTTTATTTAGCTACATGTTACTACTTATCCCTGCACAAAGAAGAATAAAATACAGTCAACACTGAGAAGCAGACAAACAAGAGACACATAAAATACATAAACATGTATATAAATATGTGTGTGTTTATGTGTAGGGAAAGAAAGAAAGAGAAGATAAATAAGATTTACTTAAGCATACAATCTAAAGAGAAAGATGTATGCATACATATATATATGTATGTATACAATATATATGTATGTATACAATAACAGATTTACATGTACATGTATATGTCTTGTATAAATATGTGCATGTTTGTTTACCCATTTAAGAGGACATAACCTTTACTTAAAGTAAATGTTAAAACAGGTATGCACAGGATGCCAATACCAAATGATGGATTGAGGATTCAGGGCAAGCATCCTGAGACAAAGACTTTCTGAGCTTAATCTTGAAAGATAAGAGGCACACAGGGAGAGAGTCAGTATATTTCATGCAAAATAAAAAGCATTTTAAAAAGCAGATAGATGAAGAATTCCTTGCTCTGTAGCTGGATACTCTGTTTGGGGTTAATAAGCTAAAATATTCAAGTTGGACAGTGGCAAGAAAATTAATGAAAGGTCATTCAGGATCTTAATACACCACCAAGAGGTTTGGAATTTATTTTGAAGATAATCAAGAAACATCTTTAAGGTTTTAAACAAAGACTAACCAATTTTGATTAGATTATTCTAGTGGCATCTCAGTTCTAACATTCTACAATTTTGTCATGGGTATAGTATTTGAGAGATCTTTTTTTTAAAAAATAATTTGTACATATAAACTCATTCTAAAAAGTATAACAGAAACTCACAGCCATATGTATTTACCACTTTTATAAATTATGTCTTGGCCACAGTGTGGTTATAAAGTGAAATGTATTAGTTTTACAGTTTTTACGAGTATATGCTGGAAAAGAAACTAGTTAAACCAAGCAGTTACAACTATGAAAGTAGCCATATTTGATTTTTAAATTGCCAAAATGTTTTTATGATTATAGCTCAGTAATGAAAACGATTACCAAGAAAATGTAAGATAAAATCTATTTACAGCAAGTCACTGTAGATCAAAAAGTAAAGCTCTTCTCCTAGGTTAGCTTGACTGCAGTAACAGAATTTTCTTTTTACAGTTGTATTCAGTAATGTTCAAAATATGTAATCTAGTTCAACAATGATTATTTTAGTCTTCATCCATTTAATTATTCATCTTCTATAAAGTCACGCTATCAGATTTTATGTTTTTGCAGAACAACTCTCACTTTTAAATTTACTAAGAGGGAAAGCTGATAAAAATTTGCTTTCATTGGATGATCTTCTAAGTTTTCTCATTTTTAAATTAAATGGTATAGTGTATGGTTATATCCTAACATGGTTAAATGAATAATAGTAGAATCTCAACAAATATAAATTTATTAATAATATTTAAAAATTATTTTTCAGCTATCCAGCTTAAACTTAGAATTTGTATTTCAGAACTGAAAAGTAATTAGGAATTAGGTTAATATCTCTTTTCAGGAGAAACTGTAGCATAAGGAAGGTGACTGAAACACCCAGCATAAAGAGAACCAGTTAGTGGGACATCTAGGTATAGACTCTAAGGCCATTATTTAGAGAACAGTGCATGCTCCAGTCACTGTATTGTCATTTCATACCACCAGGTAACTTTTCTAAACTGCCCATTAAAACTTGTCATTCACATCTCAAAATTACTAATGACTTGCAGTAGAAAGATAGGTAGGGGAATGAAGAAATGTGTGAGTAAATTTTCTCTCAGCTATGCTGTATAGCATTTACACTTCTGTCCATAACTAAGTCCATACCCTTAAATGAGATTTTTTTTTAAAGGCTAAGAATAGTAGACACATAAACTCTAGCAATGTATTTATTGTTCATAGAATTCCTTCAAGTGGAAGAAGCATACACATAATAAGAAATATCCATATACACATAGGTGTAAAGAACAAAAATAAAAAATGCACACCATTTCCTTAATAAAGTTAATGCCATAGCTACATATTTTAACTTCCTCCAGTGAAAATCTTTCCAATGTGGCCTTTACTAATTTTTAAATAGAGGTCATTAGTTATATGAAAATCCTTGATGGTTTTTTCATACTTTTCACTTCTCACAATGTTCCAAGCTACACACATTTTTCTTTTTCTACCTAGTAGTTCTGATTGACTATGACAATGAGGCCTATTAACCCATGTGGGTTAATAGGCTTGTCACTAAAAATATTTCCTTTCTGGGTCTTTATTTTTATCCTACTTAGCGAGCTTGAAAATATGCACTACTGTCCAAAGGTAAACTAGCTTAACACAGAAAAATAGCTTAGTACAAACAATCATCACTACCAAGAAATAAACAAGTCATATAGGACTTGGGTCAATAGGATTATCTTTTTGTATGTATGCATTATGGTAATGTCAAAGGATAGTAGTATATGACAGCATTTATTTTGGTTTGTAAATATTTTAGAAATAATAAGAGTCAATAACATAAACACAATCAAAGTTAGGTATTGTAGCAAAATGTTAACATTTGCTATTTTTATGATGATGCCACTCTGGAATCAACTTATAATTTGCATAGAACAGACATTTACTAACTTGTGATGAAAAAAATAAAAGATCATTGGAGTTTCCATGAATTCAATTCATTATAAAACCTATAACATGATTAAATCAACCTATATTTAAAAGATTTACTTAAAAGACAAATTTCACACCTCTACACAACTGCTATAAAAATGCTTAAAGGATTTTCTGATTCTGCATTCAAGGGGTATGCCAAAGTCTGTGGAAACATGAAGAAGAAAGAAACACCAAAAGAGAAGATGAAAAGAAAAGCAGAACAAAATACTTCTTGTATCTGCACTGTGGGCTGTCTCTTTATAGAACGATTTTTTTCCCCCAACAAATAAAGCATTGGGCAAAGGACTCATTTTGCAAATAAATTGCTTGTAATAAATTATACATTCTGAAATTTTTAGAAATATAGGAAATGTAGATTTAGAAAAAATGAAACTAATATATCTTATTTAAGAGATTAAGAGGGAAATATTTTAATAAAAGGCTATTTTTAATAAATTAGCCCTTAGCCCACAAACAAAACTTGCAAAGTATTGCCTTTCATTCAATGAAAAACAACAACAACAACGACAACAAATAACAACAACAAAACCTATTAATACCTATAGGAAATGAACATAAGAGACTGTATATTCTGGAAGTAGAGGGAATATAAAGATAGGATTCTAATTCAGGCTTTGCCACTGACGGTGACCTTAGTAAAATTCTTAACATTATTGTACTTTAGTTTCAATTAATGTGGATACCTATCTTTCTTTAAATTCTGAAATCCTCATACTTTAGAATTGGTATCCCCTACCCACTCAATACACACACACACACACACACACACACACACCACCTGTTCTTCTAACTTTACTGTTTCTCGACTCTTGCTGCACATCAGAATCACCCAGAAAGCTATTAAAAAGTTGCTGTTGACTGGTCATCCAGAACAATTAAGTTAGAATAATAAGATTAACTTTAAAAGATATAACAAAATCCCTATTACTGAGAATCAACCTATTCCCTCTTTTGTAGGTGTGATGGAGAAGAAATCACAGGCTCTTAATTGGTGCTCATTGATAACAAATTTGAACTACATGGAAGCTACAACTTGATTTTTATAGCATTTCAAACTACTTTTACTTACCCTTGGAAGGAACACAAAATAAAACTAGGAGATAATACATCGAACCCCCGTCCTGCCTTTATTTCTATATATTCTATTGCCTTTACCAACATAACAGAGATGAGGTTCTATTTGGTATGTATACTCAATGTATCAAGGAGTACACAAATATAAATGTATCTGAAATTGTTAGTGGAAGAAAGTTTTCAACAAAAATGAAAATATTATACTTTAGCAGAATGGAGAGGGAAAGTGTAATTATAAATGAAATACACTGATTTCAATTATAAATGAAATACAATTATAAGTGAAATCATCCATATAAAATATTGAGAAAGCATCTGAGAAAAATACAATAAATTTAACAGTGAATACAGATGACTTTTTCTCTTTATATTATTATTTGTTTTCCATTTCTCAACAATGTACATGCACTATTTCTATAAATAAAAATACTTGAATTGAGAAAATACATTGCCTAAAATTTTGTGGAACTCTCATCTGGAAAACATTTGGATTAAAGTCAGAATTTTCCTCATGCTCATAAAAGAAGTCACACTTCACAATACAACTGCTTCTTCTCTGTGAAATTTCTTTTTATATTCATTGAGTGAGCTGCAATTCAATAGCTTTTGTGGTCTTCTTCTCTTTTCTCCTCATTTGATGTGGCATGAAAGACATTTCAAAAAACAACATAAACAACTCAATTGCTTGTTAAATTTTATGTTAAGGATATGCACTGACCCAGCAAAATCACCAGACAGCCAGACATGCTGCTGAAATTTAAGCATCCCTGCCCACCTACTTGTTTACAGAGAAAGCAAGTAGTGACCCGAAATTGCTTTGCTCTTCTCTGACATTAGAGCTAGAGAAATCGAACCAGGAAAGAAGAATGGAAGTATGTAAGATTTTCTCTATGCTATTTTATTTGTCTTAAATAGAGCCAAATTATAATGAGGATTAAGAACAAATTAAACACAATCAATTCATGTATGTGAATGCAGATCTGTGATTCAAAGACAGTGGAGGCCAGACCTGTAGTGTCATAACCAGCCTTGCCCTACCAGGAGGACCCTTTAGTGGACATGCAGTGGTTTCAGCAGTAAGATGTTCTGCAATGTTATTCTTCAAATATTATAACTATTTTAGCTCAATTTACAATGAAAAAAATATCTTTATCCTCTATGTGACCAAAAAAAAAAAAATCTCCTTCCATTATTATTCCCTATTTCCTTCAGTTCTTTTCTGACATTCCAGGAGCAAAGAAGTTTTTGTATAAGAAAAAAAGACATTTTCTAGTTACTCTGACCTTGCTTGGACCATCAGAAAAGGGAAACCAATACCGCCTTGTCCTCCAAACATTAGGATTTTTCCTTCAGTAGCTTTGCTTTTCTATCAAACAACCCTCACCAAAGTCATAGATATAGTACCTGCTTCTAACCAGTGTGCTGGGGCATAAAATATTTATTTGTAAACTAAGGAGTTTTTCATCAGATTTCAATCCTTTGTCAGTTTAAAAAGAAATATTTCAACATTTTTTGGAGCTGCAAGGCTTTTTTTTTTTTTTTTTTCTGTTCCTCTTCAGCCCTTTTCCTATGTCCTTTCAGGATACATAAAATATAATGGCAATGAAAGGAATAATTGATAAAACTTGCTGAGAGAATTAGATGACTATGCTCCTGGTTTATAGAATGTGGTCCTGGTCTTAGGTTGAAATACTTTTCCTTGCCAGACTTGTGAGAAACATTTTCCTTTGGGTTCTCTCTCACCAAGAGATGTTGAGCTATAAGACATCACTCTAAAGAGAGCAATGCTTTTATTCACTCTGAGGATATGCTCTAGTGATAAGATTTGTAATTCAATGATTTATTATAAAACATAGAGATAATATAGGCTGTAATTGATTGTTCCACAAAATTAAAATGGAATGCTATGTTGTACAATTATAACTCAATTTTGATTAAAATAGTTGGGTGACAAACAAGCAATACACATCTTAAGTGTTTTTAGACTAAGGAGCAAATGAAAGGAGGTCGGGTAAAGCAGAGATCAGACCTAGGCTTAGATTAAAGAAGGTAAATGAATCTGTCTTTTGTCTTCCCCCAAATTTGAATCTTTTCTCTGACCAAGTTATAGAGGCAAGGTCTTCGGTTTTCATTATATACATATGTGTAACATGATTTCTTTAAGAAAATTTCCCTACTTCCTATTGATACATCCAATTTCTTTTTAATGAGAATAAAATCGTCCTATCCACACCTAGAAGTAAAGGATTAGAAAACAAATGCATATCTGACAAACACATTAATTGAAAAAAATATTTTCACAGAATTTCTATAGAGTAGCATAAATGACTCATGTCAGATACATGAACAGAACTAGTAGTGCAAGATACTGAAGAGTCTTCACAGAGGGAGGAAGAAGCAAAGAACACAAAATCTAGTGGCACTGAAGTCACAAATAGATGATTAACATCATATATCTACTGATTCTGATATGAGTTTGGAGACTAGATAGCATGAAAGAGGCGTTTCTCCTTAAAGGAGAAGAAAACTAGGAGAAGAAACAATTTTATGATTTGGGGATCTTTAACTTAGCTCCATTTCTGTGTGTATAAGCAGAACCTGCAAGCCTGCTTAAGCCATAGATTTTCCTGAAAGCTATATGACTCATGCAAACCAGTGTTTGCACCATATTCCCCTTATTGTTACTTTAGGCCTTCATTCTCTCTTGTCTGATCATTGCAGGAGCCCTCTAATTGCTCTTGATGATTCTCATCTATCTTCTATTTCGCCATTGGAGTTACTTTTCTAAAATGCAGATCTGCTGAGGCTGTTTTCATGCTTAAAATTTTTTAATTTTACTACATCACATAAAGAATCAAACCCCAAGCATTATGTATATAAATATTTAATCAGGAGTATATAACTTAAACTTAATCACAAGGAAATGTCAGACAAATTCAGAATGAGAAATATTTTATTTAAAACAGTGGAATGGAGGAAAAGAAAGACTGTTTCAAAAATTTCAATGTCATAAAAGATGGAAAATAAATTACAACAAGCTACCATCTTACACCTAATAGAATGATTACTATAAAAAAATAATAAATATTGGTGAGAATGTGGAGAAAGTGAACAGATTGCAGTGTAGAGAAAGTGGACCTTTGTGCTCTGTGGGGATGTAAGATGGTATAGTTACTGTTGAAAACACTATGGAGAGTCCTCAAAAAATTAAAAACAGAATTACTACGTGATCCAACAATTCCATTTCTAGGTGTAGCTCAAAAAAGAATAAAAAGCAAATATACTCATGTTCATAGCAGAATTATTTAAAATAGCTAAAATGTGGAAACAACCCATGTCCATAGATGAATGAATAGAAAAGCAAAATGGGTATAGAGTTTCAATTTTAAAAAGTGAAAAGAGTTGTGGAAATGAATAATGGTGGTGGTTTCACAATAATATGAATGCATTTAATATCATTGAACTATACAACTAAAAGAAATTAAATGTCAAATTTCATGTTATGTGTATTTTACCATAATAGAACACTTTTAAATGTAAAATAAAAAAGAAAAGAAAAGAAAAAGAAAAAGAAAAAAATAACAATGAAGGGCTATGTAAATGTTCCAGATTAATGAGACTAAAAAACATAATAAAATGTAACACTTGATCTTTTACCGGTTCTTGTACTGGAGAAAAATAAGACTATAAAGGATATTATTGGGCCAAATGAAAAAACTAGAATGTGAACAGTAGATTAGATTTAAAAAGTTTATTAATGTTAAATTTACTGAAATTGATACTATATTGAGCTCTGAAGGGAATATTTCCGTTTTGGGGGGGGAAATGCACAATAACATACTTAAGGTAAAAGGACATGATGTACATAGCTTACTCTGAAATAGTTCAGATAAAAGTATCTATATCTCTTTGTATACATTTATCTAGTGAGAGAGACAAAGAGAAAGAGAGAGAGAGGGATCCAGCAAGTGAGAGTGCAAGCAAGCATGAGGAGGGATGAATAAAGGAGGACAAATGATTGATAAAAAGCATTAACAATTGGCGATTCTGAATAAAGGGTATATAAAATTTTGTAGTATTATTCTTTTCTTATTCTTGAAAATCCACTGCACGGACTTTCATTTGAGCCCTGTAACTTTGCTATTCTTCTGCATAATAATTATCTACTGATCCTGTAAAGCACAGTTCAATTATCATGTGTAGGCTTCCTAGTCAGAATTAAATGTTCATCTTTGTCCCCATGGGATATAGATATAGATATAGATATAGATAAAGATATAGATACTTATCATCATGCTTATAAACTCGGAATATGGCACAATGCCTATATTATGCTCATATTATACATTCAATAAAAGTTTAAAATCAATAATAGGTCATTATCAATTAATCATAATTAACTGTTAATCATTAATTAATTAATGCAAAGTGAATATGTATGGTTCCATTAGAAATTGATATAGAAATGGGTATAAGTATAAATGCTTATGTACTAAACCAGATTACATTTCTCTGCCTCATCTTCTGTTTTCCTATCTATTCTTTTCTTCTCAAAAGTCACTATGTATAGATAAGAAGACTTCCAAATTAATATTTTCTGAAGAGAAGCTTATAGGTTATTAAAACTGAGAAAATTGTTGGTCGATTAAATTAGGAGGAAAATAAAAAGGGAAAGAGATAAATGAAATGATGCATTAGTTCAAACCAGAGTATTTTAATGAATAATTGACAACATGAAGAGGGCTGGAAAGAAACAGGTTGAGGTGAGGGTGACATTACACATTTAAATGGTTACCAGGTAAGCAGATTAAACTATGAGTTTGGAGCTAAGGATATGAGGATATAAACTTAAGAGTCATCAGTGGATAGAGGGAATTTAAAACCTCGGGAATGAATGACATGTCTTAGGGAAGAGTATAGCAAGAGGAGATTCTAGAACCAAACTAGGGGCACTCCAATCAAAGGCCAGGTAAAGAGGAGAAGGCAGCAAAGAAGAATGAAAGAGAGTAGGCTATGAGAAAAGAAAACAAAGATAGATCTCCAAGGACAATAGATGTTTGAAGTTATTGTTCTCCAGGTTCTCCTGTTCTAATGCCTCTCCAATCCTCCCCTCACTTTGTTCCTGGTTTTTTTATATTTGAAGGTTAACAATCATCTTCTGCATTTTAACGTGTATCTGTGTTTGGAGTTTCATATAACAGATTTACTTCAAACAAGTTCACTTCCATTTAAGCTGTAAAAGCAATAGAGACTGAAGAAAAATAAAAATGTAATTGGGAAGAAAAAATATAAAATTGAGAAAAAACCTTATATACATATTAATAAAGTTCAGGTCTACATCAGCACACATTAACACACACATCTATACATACGCATGTATATATTGTACATATATTTTATATATATATGACCTGGTTTATAAAATTATGTGTTTATTGTGTTTTTACGATTGATGGAAATTCAAGTAAATGCTGACAAGTTCCAAAGAACACAGAGCTTAATTTTGTTAAAATAAAAATGTTATTTCTTTAATTACTTCTGATAAATACTCTACAATATTACTATGGCTATATATCTTCACTGAAAGTATGTTTTATAACTAAAGAAATTCTTAAACCACAAAGTCAATGATATAATTTTAGTTTTGCTATTTGCTATTTCTGGAAGGTACTGAATTTATGTGTTAAAGAATTAAACCTTCTGCCTATCCATGGGTCAACTACTGTGTGAGTATATACCTAGCCATTTTATCAACTACAATTTTTACCTAGAACAATAAATATCTCTATTGATGATAGTATAATTCATTCACTGTGCTCAATCTATCCGAGGTAGTAAAAAAAAGTCTAAAATGCCAAATTCTGACACCCTTCATGTCAGGATATTGCTGTGAACTTATAACTTGCCCCAAATCACAAGATATTCTGTGCTTCTGACACATGCATTATATTCAATCACACTATCAAAATAAAGTGGGAATTTTCATATTGTATCCAATATCACAGAGCTAAAAATAATAAAAAAAACTATTTTACTGTTTGGTATAAGACAGCAACGAAGAAAAATATCCACTTTGTCAAGTACATAAATAAGACTTTAGTAATAAATTTTGAATATATATATATATACATATATATGTTTTATATTTTATACTAAATAGTATGATGCTATTAACTATTTCAATTTTAATTATTTCAAAATATTATAAATAAATGGTTATATAAACTTTAAAAGTAAACCAGGTTCCTAAAAATCAATAAAAAATGAATAGAAGGCATTTTTAAGGTGTAAAATGAAAATGCTATCCTTTATTAGCCATATGCCTAAATTTGTCCTTCCTGAGAAGGGAAAATTAAAACCACAAAACAACTTTTCTTTCAACACTGCTTTTTTTGTATTGTAATTAGAAATGTAGATGGGAGATTTAAATCAGGCAATGGTTGACAGGAGGAAAGGGATTTGCTTTAAAATTAGGAGTGATTTCAAGTTTAAATCCTTTGAAATGAAACAAGGTCCATTTGTCATAGAATATAGTACAATGAATGACATTGGTTAGTTGGCTTAAGTTCGGTTAAGACTAAAAATCATTTATAAGACAAAAAGGCAATTGAAGAACAGACACTGGTAAGGGATGCTCAGAAAAAAATGAATTGATTTTGTTTCCAAAAGGTAACATACTAAGGCTTTCAAAATCTCTCCAAGGGCTCATCTAATACTTCTCTGTGATAGTTTTCACTTTAAAAAAGGAAACATCTACTATGCAATGAGATGTAATTCTTGAAGCACTTAAGATTATATATATATATATGTACATACATTTAAAGCTGAGTGTCTTGAGACTTGAAAAATTGAAGACTTCATATATCGAGAGATATATATGTTATATCTGATAAATACTTCTGATAAATATATAAATATACATCTATATAAACACACATTTTAATATAAATATATACATGTATTTATTTATATTTTTTAATTATTTTAGATTTCTCTAAACTTTTCTTTCTAGCCAGGGACATACAACTGAGAATCTTATAAATAATTCTTCAAATTAATTAGAAATATCGATGTAAATCCTTAAGATTACATATATTTAAGTTTTTCAGAATTTCATATTGCATATGACATAACTTTTTTAAATTGAATATTTTTAATTATGGAATATGACTTTGTCTTACTCTTATGCAGCTTATATGGGCCTAAGATTTGCATTAATAAAACAATTAGAGAACTGCATTTAATCTAAATGTTATTTTTGATTATTCATGTGATATTAAATAAAGGCAATTATCTTAAACTGCTTGTAAAGATACCAGTTTGGTTAAAATACACCCTTGAGTTAATTATTCTCTGGTTTCTAATTTCTGCTTTGTGACTTGATGAAAATTTCTCTTCTCTCAATTACCAAATTCTTTCTCTTCTTTCTTCTTCTCTTCTTTCTTTCCCTTCTTTATTCTTTCTTCTTTCTTCTCTCTCTTCCTTTCTTTCTTATAGTTCTAATACTTTATTTACTCATATACCATCAGAGTAGTAGTTTTATTTACTACCCATATGAGCTTCTGTTTTTAATTATCTCAATTGTTTTATTCATTTTCCTGAATCATTTGCTATTATTACTCTTTATTAATTTATAAATTTTTAAAAATCTACTAATATAGTGCTATAAAGATAGATTTAATTCATAAATAACCCTCAACTGCCTACTCTTTTACCTCAAACATAAACAGCTAGTTCCTGCATATCTTATAGTATTTATCTTTAAAAAGATTTGTATACATAAATGTCTGTTTTAGGTCCATCAACTATTAATTGTATCTTAATTTCTCCCCCATGTAAAATTAATATATTAATGCCTCTATGCTTCCTTCATCTCCAAATTTGTCATATGTTAGTTTTATTTTTACTTACATTGACAAGAATCCTATTATTTACATTCTATTGGGTAATCATGATTAAATTATTTGCATATAGACTTATTTTAAAAGTTGAAAACCAATAAACAATACATATAACATTTTGATTATGTAACTATTGTTCACTGCAGAACCAAATAGGCTGTCATTAGTACATGTTTCTGATCAATAATAACCCCATTCCACTCAAAAATACTATTCATGTAGATTTTCCTTTCCTACTTATTGATCAGAATCAAGATATACTTTACTCAGCTTCATATTTTGATCATATTTTAGCTATTGTTTTTGTTTTCGTTTTGTTTTCCCACAAAATTTATGATTATTGAGTATTTTTTTCCTTCTCCTTATTGAATGAAGAAACATTTTCTATCTTCATGATATTCCAAACACCTGTCAGCTAATTACTTGCTCTACCCATTGTCTGAAATCTATTCTGTTCTTAAAGTCCACTGATTTCATACTCTATTTCAAACTAGAGTTTTCATATTTGAACTATGACTTTCTTATATAAATTTTGGGCTTACTTAGTGTTTTCGGGAAACACTTTCGCTTGATTTTCCTTTGTACTCTTCTAGATGTCTCTGTCTTTCTGCTTCTAATTCAATCGCTTGCTTTTT
The DNA here is from genome assembly GCF_902729225.1 of Pteropus medius. Taxonomy (NCBI): domain Eukaryota; kingdom Metazoa; phylum Chordata; class Mammalia; order Chiroptera; family Pteropodidae; genus Pteropus; species Pteropus medius. The sequence goes on along the minus strand of NW_024342473.1, from coordinate 4,841,045 downwards.
TTTAATGGCTGTGTAGCTTCCTATGTCTTCTATTCATGGCTCTTTCGAATCAGAGTGACTGTGTCCTGGATTCCGTGTCACCCCTTTAACCTTCTCTTTATTTTGTTGAGTAACATTTTAAAGTAATTTTCTAAGAACACATACATGATAGGTAAGCTTTATAAGCCCATGCAATAGAAAGGGTCTTGATCCTATTTGCACAATTGATTGGTAGACTGAGTTTAGAATTCCAGGTTGAAATGACTGTCTCTAAAAATGGTAAAGACATTTTCACATTTTCTGCTAGTATACTGAGTTGCTAATGGGAATTCTGATGCCAGTCTTATTCTGATTTCTTTGTAGATATTATGCTTGTCCAGTTTCACAAAAATTCTGAGTACTGGATTAACATGATATATAAAAATGCCAAAAACTAAGTTACTTATTTGGGATAAGATACCGGTATTTTCAAAGTTTCCTGCTAATATACAAATTAGGAATTTTCAGTTAATTCATTAGCATTTGTTGAATGTGTTTTCCAGGGCATTAAGCACTGGAGATATACAGCTATATATGTACTAGAGATATACAGATATAAATATATATATATATATATATATATATATATATATATATATATATATATATATATATATATATATATTTGTAGGTATATATATATATATATATATATATATATATAATCAGTGAGAAGCAACATTTATATTTAAGAAAAAATTAAGAAAGTGGATTCTGGAATCAGACTGTCTGATTATGTCTGATAATGCCTAATACATAGTAGCCCTCTATAATGTCAATTATATTATTACTATTATTGTTATTGTTGTCAGTAATTGTTGTTGTCAGTAAAAGTTAAGAAAGTGGATTCTGAAATCAGACGGTCCGATAATGCCTAGTACATAATAGCCCTCTATAGCATCAATTATATTATTACTATTATTGTTGTTGTTGTCAGTAATTGTGCAACCTTTGCCAAGAGACTAAATCTCTGATTATCAACACTGTCATTATGATAGTAAAATTAATGATTTCTATGTTAACGAGATTCCAAATGAGCATACCTTGCAACACATAATATTATTTGTTATCATTTAGCACCTATAAGCCAATGTAAATTCATTAGCAGTAATTTTTATAGTCCGTGTTTCAGAAACACTATTAAGAGAAGTGCTAAGGCACCAATACATCATTACTATCGATGCCACACCATTAGTAGTGTAACCAAGATGTTCCTCTAAGTAACACCGCACTCAAGGCCTTCACGTCGTTGAGTAAAATGATCCAAACAATCAATTTAACCTCAAATGTGTTTCAACTCGTAAAACACTGAGTCATTAACCTTAACAATGTCACTGTGCTCTTATTACAAATATTCCACTGAATGAATGTCCAACGGAATATTTAAGGGGACAATTTATGTGAAGTAATGCATTAAAAGCATCACCAAATCCTCCTAAAAGGGAATAACCTTTGATTGAACTGTGAAAGATTGAGTATCTTGAAACAGTGAGAAAGAAAGGTAGATATACAAAAATGTATCCACCAGTGAGAACATCATGTGTATTTCCCAGAATAGGAATTGAATATTGTAGTAGAAATTGTGCTTAAACATTTGAAGACTTGTGGAGTAATGAGTCAATGTACTTTGAGTCATATTATTTGTCCTATATTTGTCACTCAATAGAAGAATGTCCTGTGTTTCAGTCTCTTTTTCTATAATAAGGTCAAAATAATACCTACCTAAATAGTACAGCTGAGGTAACTACATAAGAAAAAATGCCTTGATAGATATAAAAAACTAAGTAAATCAAAGTATTATTATTAACATTAAGAAAATAAAATTACCTATCCAGTTTTTATATTTTCACACACCACCCCTATTTTAAGCTTTCAGTGCTTCCCATTTTAGGTTTTTTTGGACTTGAGTAGCATTTAAAATATATACCTGAGGATGTTTTTTAGATCCAATTGTGATGTTAGAAAAAAAAAAAATTCTTACTGGTCACAATCCTAATAGTGTTGTGTAATAAATAACAATCTTTTCACTCAACTGTATGCCATTTCCTATATATGTGTTTTATTCTCACCGAATCACATAGTAGAAAGATAAATTTAAGTCTCTCATTTGCAAAGCTTTGGTAATTTATAAAATATTTAGTGGCAAAGAGAATAAACTAATGAGGTTTGATGATTATCTGTAGATATTAGCTATTTTGCTATGCCCATCATTACTTTGAATAATAGTTGAAAAATAAACATGCACATATGCATACATATACATGTAGACATATATCTGTATATTCAGATATACACATTTATATAGAGAGAACAGAGGTAGAGCTCATGTTCTTTAAAAGTATGGCTCTTCACAGAATATATTATAGATACTTGTTTGTTATAAGATAATTACAGCTAAGTTTACTGAAAACTTATTATGTGTTAGTAACTGCAAAGCTTTCCTCTATAGATAATTATGCAATTATGTAATAATTATGTAATTTAGTGATTCTCAGCTGGGGGTGATTTTGCCCGCTAGGTGGCATTTAGCAGAATCTGGAGAAAGTCTTGGTTGTCACACTGAGGGGAGGAGGCATACACTGGCATCTAGTAAACAGAGGCCAGAGATATTGCTAAACATCTTTCAAAGCACAGCCTTCCTTCCACAACAAAGAATTGTCTGGTATGAAGTGTCATAGTGCTAAGGTTGATATATCACTCAATGTAATTATGAGGCAAGTATCATTGCAGCTCTCACTTTACAGTTTAGGAGATTATAACTTCATGAAATTAACCTGCAAAAGGTTAAAAGCTAATAAGAAACAAGGCTAAGATCCAAATCCAGAAAGCCTGATTCCAAAAGACACATTCTTATTCATAAACTCATTCTCACTAACAGATTTTAACAGCACTCCATAGTTTAGCTAGAATTAGATATATTCTCGCAATTCTAACTAGTTATGAGACTTAATAGATATAACAGATAAACTTCAACTTTTATGTCCATAGTAGGGTTTTTTTTCCCTCACAAATTAGTAGAGTCAAAGTCCCACACAGGAAGGAAAATGACTGAATTGTTGATAAGTAGTCAATCTATTCAAAGTTCAGGTATGTTATACATTTTGCTTTCATAGAGATGGGAAACTTGCTTGAAAAGTGCTAATGAGAGTTGAAAGTTATCTTCAAGAAGTTGTGCATATTTCAAAGGAAATAAAAGTCATTATACATTCTTTCTAAAGAGGATACAATCTCAAACTGTCAAAATCCTAAAATCTTCTACACTTATTACATATAAATGCCATCTTTTAAAACCCTCTTTTGATTTTTTCTTATAAATTAGCTTAGTGGGCCATGGTTTTACAATATCTTGGTCTGGCCTGTGAATAATATGACAGGTAATTTTCTACTTCTTCTTGCCTGTAGTTAAGTTTAAATGAAAATATGGAAAACAACTTTTATGACTTAGGTGGTAAAAATAAATGTTCTGTAAGCCATATAGGGCTAAATTCTAGAGAGCTAACATAAAATATTACATATTGAATTTATATCTGTCAGTAAATAATTTAAAACTAGGGGCATTTTATGCTAATATACATTATGATATTTTCTCAAAACAAATTGATGTTAGTAATAATCTCAACATATCATCTGTCATGTTACTGGAGAGCGGGTTGTCAACATTGAAAAGGTATTATACCTTTTCAATGTTTTAAAAAATAAAGAGCAAGTAAATAACATTCAAAATTGGGACGCACTAATATTAGGGATTAATTCTTTACAGTAAAGAGAATGGTAACATTCAAAGAATATCATAGTGATAATAATCTATTTATATTTATATAATGGATAAGGACATGCCTTCTACAAGAGCCTATGGTTGCAAACAACATGAAAATTCTCTCTAAGATAGCATAATTTAGCTTTGTTTAGTTTATAATAATCATGATTAAATCTAAACTATTATAAGCAAACCACCATCTGGAACCATAGCAAATCAAGATTCTGTTTTCTATGATGGCCAATCTTGGAAAGCTTATGCAGACTTCTACTTTGCAATATTGTATAGTAATGTGATTAGATAATAATGCAGGCCAATGAACCCAGCTAATTGGAACATAACGAATGTATAGGGTGTCACTCAAAAATACTTCAGTATTTTATCAGGGCCTCTTGACCCAAACTGCTATTTTAAAAGTACAGTATTGAAATTTGTTATCATGTGTTCTGAATCCATGCAAAAAAAGATGTTAAAAAGAGAGTGAAAAGAACCAAAAAATTAGACATTCTAAATGCAGTTTACAGAATGAAATGAATACTTTCAGGAATAGAAAAATAGCAATATAATCAGGTAAGAATCTACAAACTAATTTTCTGAAACAACAATCCTTTATAGTCCACATAAATTTGGTATATTACTATTTGTTATAGGTTGTATTATGTCTCCTCAAAAGATATTGAAGTCTTAACCCCTTACCTTTGAATATGACCTGATTGGGAAATAGGGTCTTTGCAGATGATCAAGTTAAGATGAGGTCATTGGGGTGAGCCTTAATTCAATAAGACTATGTGCTTATAAAAAAAGGGAGAGTTTGGACTCAGAAACAGGGAGAATGCCATGTGAGGACTAGAATTATGTTGTGACAAGACAAGTAATGCCAAAAATTGCTGGCAAACTACCAGTAACTGGGGAGAGACATGGAACAGATACTTCTTCACAGCCCTCAGAAGGAACTACGCTTGCCTACTGGCACCTTGATCCTGGACTTCTAGCCTCATAACTGTGAGACAAAAATCTTCCATTGTTTAAGCCTTCCAATGGTGGTACTTTTGTTATGGTAGCCCTGAGAAACTAATGCATCATTCAAAAAGGGGTTAATTTACTTCAGTGTACTGTACTGTTTTGTGGTTTTATACCCTAGGTAAAAATGCAATATGTAAAGATGGTTAGGATAAAACCTGTAGCCTCAACTATTAGGAGAAAGAGACAATACAAATGACTTCAAGGCATTACTCTGTTGGATGTCTTCAGAATGATAAAATCAATATTTTGTTGGAGAGAAAAATTATATTATTTATGGGACCATTAAAAATTGGTCACTGGAAAATGTGGAAAGTTGTTAAGCAAGAGAAAGGAAGGGAAGGAATGGCATAATTAAAGCAGCCTGTAAGGAGGTTAGTCTTCAAGCATTTTGCAGGATAAACTAGTGGGTGAGAAGCTACCAAACTAGGAGACCACAGTTCAGATGTGAGGGGATAATGAATGGCCTGAATTAGGCAATGATTATTGGGGATTAAATAATAGCAATAAGATACATTATAAGATAAAATAAAATAAACCCTGCAATAGAGCAACTGACAAAAAATAGGAGTTGGAAGTACTAACCTGGGTGTGAAGAAGAAAATAGTCAACAATAATTTCAATAATTTCAACAATAATTTCAATAATTCCAAAGAGGTTGGGTAGATGAGGTTATGGTTATGTTCTGGGTAAGTGGTGTTACTAGAAGTCTGGATTCTGAATTCAAAGGACATTATTGTATCTAGATACTTTTATAAATGAACTCTACTAGTAGCCAATCTTTAGATGATTCACAGAACTGACTCTAAATATTACTATGGTAGAATAGCAGCTATGGTGTTACCTGTTACTTCAATCTCTAGAGAGGCCACAGAGTTTACAGATTTGTAAGACCTGAAATTTCTCTCTGATTTATGGTCTGATAGGCACAGTCAGATTTTATTTTTTTCCTATCATACCCTTGAAATTTATTTTATCAATGGTATGTGCATCTGTATTTCATAAAGTATCCAAAAATCTATAGCAATGGGAAATTAAAAATATGTATATATATGTAAATTCTAAGAAAATGAAAAATAATTAAAATTTTAAATGAATTGGATACCCGCATTGTCCATAGAAATCACTTGGCACTGAGTCTTAGCTTCCTTTTATTACCATTTGTTTATTTATAGTCATGCCTGGATACTTTAAAGAGATTATAAATCCCTGGAACACTATGGATTGTATCATTGCTTTATCTATTTTTAATGCATAGTATAGTGTTCTGTACATGGTTTGTGCTCAAACTTAATTGATGATGATTAATGTTTTTTAAGGAAGAGAAAGATTAAGGTCCTTTCCTGTTACCATAATATATTTGTTCCTTTTCATTATTTTCTTTCTCTGGAATATTTTCACAAACAAAACACTCTAAAAATGGTTTTAGGAAACTTCTGTGTTTATGATTCTGATATTTATTTGAGCATCAGAGGTAAATCTTCTGTTTAAAATAAGCTAAATTCCATTCTTCATTTTCAAAAACAATGCTTTATATTATATATGAAAATATGATAGAATCTAATAATAAATAAAAGTAAAATAGAGATATCATGAACAGCATTGATATCAGAAATCTATACCTTCAGCCTTCACACTAACCCCCATTTCCCCTTCCACCCATGATGAAGTGTCATTTTTCCTATGGTATCTCCTGAAAAATGACATCAGAGAATGATAGAGTTCAATAAGGTACAAGTCTATTTTTCTGCTGCCTTACAAGTTAATCATAGTGTAGTAACAGCACCAGCTATTTTGAAGGGGTGGCATGGCCAATAGACAGAGACATTAACCATGACCTGAACCTCTTAACAAGCTACACATCCTCTACATCCCTAAGCATACACATACCCCTTTGTTCAGTTCTAAAAGCATATACCTATTTTCAAAATTATGACCTCAGAATCATTAAACTGATTTAAGGAAATGTTTAACTCCAATTCTTTTCATTGTCTCTTCTCTCCCATCTAATTAGAAACTACTCTGGCCTTGTGGAAGGAATTCTATATACAACTTTCTTACAGTAGCTTTGAGCAATATATTAGGTCTTTCATAAGGCAATCTATGACACTAGTCAACATGGTTGTAACACATTTTCTGTTTTCCAGCTTTACAGCTTCAAATGCTTTAAAGTTTCTTAAAGTTCAGCATGTAAAATGTGAGTATGTTGGTTTGCAGAAAGACTCATGCCTTGGTAAACTTGAACATAGATTCCTTTATGAATGGCATCCTGGTACTGATGATTAAGTTAATTACATATTTAGAATTTGTTAAGGTGGATACTCCAGTTAACATCTATACCATGTTATTTCTCTTTATCCAAAGAGTCTTCCTTTTGACTTCTTCTTTTTATACTTCTTTAAGCTTGAAATTTTGGAACATGTTTTCAATTATATCCTGGAAGTGATTTGCTATACTGAGTACCTCATAGCTTCAAGATCACAACCATTGAATAGCCACATCTTTCAGAACCTAGGTCAGGCCAGTGCCCAATAATATTTCCAATAATCTTATAAAAATTGGTTCAGTTTCAAGTTTTCTTACTGACAAATCTTAGGTAACAAACTCTAGGCATTTGAACAGGTTTATTCAAGAATACTTATCTGTCCTGCATTTGAACTTTCTATAGTTTTGCATACTTAAAGTTCAGGTTCTAGAATTTAGTCTTTTTTTCCCCAATGTCTTTCAATGTTAAGTCAACACAGATGAATATGTCCTCTCAGAGTTCATGAATCCCTTTAAAGACCAAGTGCTAGCTGACCTGAGTCCTAGAATCTCAGAATTCCCTGCTGAAATAGCCTCAATTTGCTTCCAGTGATTGAGAAGCCCTCTTCCCCTGGCCGATCATCTCCAGCAAAGACTCTGCCTCCAGTGTGCAACCGTAGGTCCAGGAAGTGGGCCAAGAGCAGCTGTTTATGGATGCTATAGACTGTGCTTAAAGTACAGACCAGGGTGTTCACATACACATACACGAGGCATCTTGTAGTATGGGACAGAGTTGAGGGTGGGCAGAAAAAGAATATAGATCAAGGAGCAAGGGTCAGTGGCTGGAATCAGCTTTGGTATGGGAGTCTCAAGAGTCTGAGAACATTAAATTCAAACCCTCCTTCCTAATCATTTTAAACATATATTTGTCATATCAGGAGGGAAGAGTATTTTTTATTTAACATTTTTAAAGTTTGACTTATAATATCCAATTGGTATAATGGCCTCTACTTGTACTATTGATTGATCCTGAAATATTAGGGGAAACTATGGCTTCACCTATGAGCAAATTAAAGATATCAAGCCAGTTGAGATAAACTAAATTCTTGATTTAACTAAAATACTAAACAGAGAGAATAGGAAGGAAACAGAGAGGAAATAGAAAATTCTATAGAAAAAGCAAGGGATGAAAAAAGAAAGAAGAGATGTGAACAGTAAGGCTATATGTGCAGGAAAAGGTGAAAGTAGCCAAACAAAATAGAAGAGAAAGAAGAAAGTTGAGAAAAGAAACAAGAGAAAGAATAGAACTTACAGAATAGGAGTTTAGAAGAGAGCAGTTATAGATAGAAGCACCTTGCTTGGAGGAAGGGAGAATAAAATCTGTACTTAATCAACATCTTAAGTAGATTTTCTGAATCTCTCTAAGATTCTATTTCCTTTTACTACAGAAGAATGGATTAAACTACCTGGGATCAATGATCAATGTTGTCCTGAAGGTCAACAAATCCATGAGTGCTTCTTTTCAATCAGTCCATCAGAGAGGGTCTAGGCCAGGCTTATCTGTGGACCTATCATTCTTAGGACCATCCTCTCATCAAAGAAGCCTACAATCTTACTTTGACCACTTGGATTGCCCAAAATCACCCCTGAACTGGTGAGAGTTTACAAACCAATGATAGCCAATGAGCTACCATTCCTAAAGTGGCCCACATGATCAGTAAAGAGAGAAAAAGCGCCTTTAATTTAACCTCAATATTTTGCCATATGCAATATCCTAATCTAATATTATATATCTAAGAATAGTTCCCAGCAATAATCATACAAAATTTATTTTAATTCAAATTCCATGTGTATATTCCTGAGTCATACATTAGAAATGATCTTTAAACATGGAGTATGTATAAAATTTTTAATGCTCTGATAAGAATCAAAAATGAAAAAAAAAAAAATAAAGTGACAAGATGCTAATTTAAAAAACCGAAAATGACCTGGTGCATAAAGCTACAGTCTATTTTTTCCTACTTTTACAGACTTATCAGTACTACATAAACACTACACTATTTAGACTTAAAATGTTCTTCGCTGATAAGAGAAAATTGGGTCAGAATAATTTCAGTACTAAAGCTACTGACAAGAGACTACGGAAATCAAAATACTGATAAATACTTTGTCCTCTTTCGATTCATTTAAAATCACAGGGACAGAACATCATGAAAGGAGACCAAAGACAACTGCAGCTCTCTTGAAACTAATAAAAAGCCAGAACTTTCACAAAAATGTAATAGCAATCTTTATAACCAAGTGGCCTTGGCTTCAATCTGTTTCTTTTTTAACATTTATGAGACTTCAAAGCCACTGTTTTGTCTTTCTCTGTAGTTTCTGTAGAAACATTTGCTTATTAAAAAAAAAAAAAGTCAAAACTATAAGCTTCCATGGGAAATGCTATAAGCGGTGAAACAGATATTGAAAACTTGCAATCCCAGATGCAAATGAATGGACAACAAAATTTACTCATGGCCAGAGTCATATCCACAGTTGTATGAACTTTAGATATGCCATTCTCTTCCGGAGTTTATAGTTACAGCATATGGATATGAAACTTCTCTTAACATTTTAATTAATCATTTAAAAAAGTTATCTATATTAGTTCCCAAAATGATTTGAGATGTCAAAATATTCCACTTGAAGAAACGTGTCATTGAAATTAGGAGACAAACTTGTTCATCTCCTCATCTTCCAAAATTAACTTGGAAATAAAATTATTGATTCTATTTGTTTTGTAAAAGAATATATAAATTATTTTAAGAAGACATTCATATCAGTTCTGTCATTATATATAAATTACGGAATCATTTTAAATTCAGTTAAGAAGTCTTACTCACTTTCGGCTTAACTTTGAGAGTCTTCAAAGCTTAAATAGTTGAACCTTTGATAGAAATATATGAAAAGTAAAAATTTAAGTACTTTAGCATTATACTGAACTATGAATGCAGTGGAAGATGGGAAGCATTTTAGAACCTCTTCATTTTATGTTAAAAAAAAAAAAAACTTGAGAAACCACATAAGCCTAGGAAAAATAGTCTAGGCACCTGGTGCTTGAGTGCCAGGTTTGAAACAAGATTCTACCTCTTAAAAGATGTGTGATGTTGGCCCAATTACTTGACCACTTGTGCCTCAGTTTTATCTTTAATAAAAGTGGTAATACTAGTACCTTCCTCATAAGTACTAGTTATAAGTACACGAATTAAATTAAATGATAAATATGTTTAAAGGACTTAGAACAACAAAAAACTGCCTACCACAAATGTATGAGTATTTGTTAAACATAATTTTCTTTGCTACTATCCTACCTGTATTTCACTCTACATTAGAAGCTCTTCTCGTCAATATAACATGTTCCACTAGTAGGTAGATTAATTATTTAGAAGTTGGTTTAATGAAATAATCAGTATAAGAAGAAATAATACTTAAGTAAAATATTTTATGTTAATTTAAAACCTGTGAGTACATATGTCTTAGCCAATAATTTGATGTAAAACCAAAGCCTATTACCTTTGAAACTTGGCCTGTTGAATTAAATTATATTATTTCTTTCTTGTCCTAGGTATCATCTACATTTCAAGTTGCTTTTTATTTAAAATAGAATTATTATAGATATTTGTTAAGTAAACTGAGCAGAGAATGCATCTAGAGTGCTACAATTTCCCCAATCTTTAGGAGTTTCCTGGTCCACTACACATCAATTCTTTATTAGCAACTCAACTTTTAGAGTGTTATCACTATAGGTTTCTTAGAGGTAATTTTTTTTTCATTCTCATTATTCACAAATTTATGTAGCAATCAAATTACCTAGTTATTAATAACAAATGAATGGGCATGTATAGATCTGAGAATATAGCCGACTCCAGGGATAAGTCTAAGGACATATATTGAACCTGAGAGAACACAAGTGTGCAAAAATTCAGAAAAGATCTTACTGCAATGAGCTTCAAGAGACTTGATCATTGTGTTCTAAAGAAAGGAAAATGAATCCCACAAGTTGGTTAAGTGGGTCACTTAAGAGAGCTTCAACTGTACTTTCTTTATTTTATTGTTTGTATATCTGAGTCCCAATCTAGACTATGAACACTTTGAGAGATGAAGGCGTGTTATATTTACCTTCGTATTTCAAATGTAGTGCTAGATTACAGCATATGCTTTAGAACTATTGGCTGAATGAGTCTGAATTAAAATATCTGAATAAATCAAGTCAGATTCAATCTATTATCTTAACCTAAATGTTGCCAAACTTATAACACGGTCTATCTCTAAACTCACCTGTAACTATTATTATTCAAATTATCAAAAACTTTATTATAAAACGAGTGGCCTCATAACATAGATAATCATAAAATAATCCCTTAAAATAGTATTAGAGTTAGAATATAGTTCATATACTATATATTTTGATTCAGTGATGATAGTCATTTGAAAAAAAAAGTTCTTATTTAGAATTCCAAGCAAGGACAACAGTTAGGGGACATCTGTCCTCCTTGCAGTCATTTCAAAATATTAGGCAATTTGAAGTATGATCTTTTGAATTATCCATTTGAGTCTTAAGAGTTTCTTCACTCTTTGTTTTTTCAATATCTGTCTCATATTTCAATTTCTCCTGTTTACTCCTCAGGCTCTTGGAAACATACAGCAACTTTAATAGCACTCCCTCTGTGACAGGCATTTCATACACTGTACAATCAAAGCTTTTCAAGTCTGCTCTATAACTGTTGATTTGTTGATTGGAGTTTAACCTTCTCCTCTAAAGAAAAGCTTCTAAGAAGTGGAATTCTTTGTAGAGCCACAGTTTATGAGAGTGTTATATTCCCTACTTCATGCTGTTTGTCAGGTGAATGGGATAGCAATATCCAAAGATGACTGGAAAAGACACACATAGGTTTATTTAAAATCACAGTTCAAATCTTTGAAAAAGAGCAAAGTTGAACACCTTGTCAGATATTAGATATTATAAACAATGAAGTAGACTAGTTTAACCAAGAGCTTTTCTCTAAGTCAGCATTTCTCCAAGTGGTCCAGAGACTTTCAAAGGTCCTTGAGAACAAAACTGTTTTCATAATAATAGTGACAATATATGCCTTCACACCCTCACTCTGCATTCACAAGTGTATAGAGTATAAAAGTTTGTTACTATGGTTTCATTTCCACATTGAAATTAACCTTTAGGAAACTAATACTTGTCAAGTTTCATAGAAAAATATATCTGTAATCATATGAAAAGACTATTATACTAGATTTTCTTTACATATTTCAACCAAAACATATAACAACAGATTAAATGCAGAAACCGATATGAGAATCCAGCTATCCCATATTAAGTCACATTAAGTAGATTTGTAAAAAGGTATAATGTCACTTTTCTAATTTATATTTTCTTGTCTTGGTGAATATAATTTACTTTCATAAAAATAAGCTATTTATATTAATTTATAACAAGTTTATTATTGATATTTACATGAATTAATAAATATACTTTTTCTCACTTTTAAATCCTAATATGGTAAATATATGCACATAATAGACACATAAACCAAAGTTTTTTTCTATGGAGTTTCTGATACTTTATAGAAGATAAATGGGTTTTAGAACATAATGTTTGAGAACCTCTGCCTTGAATGAAGCAAGTCTGACCTGAAAATAATAATACCACATATTTTGATTGACATTGAAAGTACTTTTTTCTAAAATAAGTTACAAAGAAAGTTAATGAACTAGAGAGAACGCTAAAAAATCTTTCTGTCCTGTTTACAATTCACACATTTTTCTCATTTCTAAGTGACATTCTGTCAGATATTGCAAAGCTCAGTATAATTATGCATAATTACACATAACTATTCAGTTCCTTAAGTCAAGAGCTTTCAATTGATTTTTGAACTACAATTATCTGTTAACAAAACAATAACAATGACTAAGTTCCAAACAGAAAATATAATGAAAAAAATGATCTCTGATTCAAGTATGATAAATTCTTCTACTTAGTAGAATAAAACATGGAGAATTAACATGTAAACTATGAGTTACTCTGCTGCAAAATATGTGTATTATAGTAATATATCTGTATTGTATCTGCACAAGTTATTTTTAAACTACACACATGCACACACACACACACATTCATGCTACTGTGTATCAGTTTAAGAATCAAAATTGATATCAAAGTCACCTAACTTAAAAAGAATTTATGAGTTTCAAAACGCCTATGCTACTTGGTTTTCAGTTGCTGAGTTACTGAATGATATTAAAACAATTATGCAAAAAAAACCCTGCTGTGTTAAGCTATAAGACCCCTTTATCTCATTATCATTTAAATGTTAAATTCTCCATTATAGAGGTAAATTGGGTTTAAAATAGAATGTTTCAAGCAGAAGACCAAAAAAATATAAGGTTAAACAGAGTGAAGAATCAGAGCTTCAATTTGTGGTATAAAGCTTGCTAGGGCATGGACTTATTTTTTGATATACTAAGAAAGCCAGACCCTCTGACATGCCCTATAGACAGTAAAATACTGATCTGGAACAAAAATTATGTGAAACAGATGTTAAGTGACAGAAGAAATGTGCATTGGACAACCAGCCTGTCATAAATATTGCACTCTTAATCAGAAAGCATCTGTCTTTTCATTTCCTTTTCAGCAATCTCTGCATTGTATTTAATCTGCACAGAATGCTTCTCCTAACAGGTGTAACAATGTTTACAAATTGAAAATCTTGGTTAAATGAAGCTTACAACTAGAGACTTTTCAATTAACAGGACAATATTTAATGAGAAGGAATAATTCCAACATTCAGCAAATCCATAGATTGATTTTCATTTGTGAAATTTAATTATTGGAAAATTAAAGTATAGACACCAAGAAAAACTAAAGGTGAAAGGTGAAAGGTGCTTCAAGCAATCTTCTGCAATATAACAGCATTCAAAGAATCTATAGGAAAAAGGTCTTGGTGGGAACATGGATAGCATAAAATATTTGAGATACAGATTATAAAATGTCATGATTAATCAAAAAATTATTTTAGAACTATGTCCATGAAAAATGGCGTCTGTCATTAGTTTATTTTCCTACAGTTATTTTTTTTTATTATTACCAGTCATTGTTGAAATTAAATATAACAGATTAATAATCAATCTTGCTGTATAAAAAAATGACAGAAATAATATTTGCTTTGTAATCACTTAAATAAATTTTAAATAGACAATTTCTCAAAAAAACATGGGCATAATCATAAAATTAGCTCACTTAGAACACATACATAGTCTTTAAAGTGAACGGGACTACGGAATTATCCGCTTTAACTTTTATTCAAATTTTATTCAAAGTGAGTACAGATATAATGAACTCAGTTCCTACAGGAGCCAGGGCAAGTAATATAGGTAACACGAGTTTGGTAAAACATGTGGTCCTTTATGTTAATCATCTATTTCACAAATTTTAATAAAAACAGGTGTTGAGGTTATTATGCTGAGTGAAATAAGTCAGACAGAGAAAGATAAATACCATATGTTTTCACTTATCTATGGAATCTAAGGAACAAAAAGAATAAACTAATCAAAAATGACTCACAAACATAGACAATTTGGTGATGGACAGAGGCGGGGGTGGTGCTGGGAGAATGAGGTGAAGAGTTAAAGAAGTCCAAATTAGTAGTTGATAGATGGTCATGGGGATAGGGAGCATGTCATAGAGAACGCAGTCAGCATTAATATATTGGCTTGGTAGAAAACCAGAGGAGAGAAGGAGCAATTAGGGGGCTCATTTTATAAACTACATAAATGTCTAACCAATGTACTGTACACTTGTAACTAATAAAAAAAAAGAAAGAAAGAAAGAAACAGGTGTTGAAGACATATTATTCTTAACTGCACTCTAGGACAAACAGCACAACAGATTTTTTGATAGAGAATATGATAAGCTAGTAAGTAATACATGATTTAGCTGATTGTGTCCAGGGATGTGGGGGTAGGAACAATGTTTCTAGAAATTCAATTTTTAGATAAAGCACAGGAAAACAAAATATATCTGTGGACTAGATCTTGCCCTTGGGCTTCCCCAATTTGCAACCTATACTGTAAGAGTTGAGAACATGAGCTTACTTTTAAACAGATTTGAGGTCAACTTCTATCTTGGCCATTCATTAATTTTATAATCTTGGATAAGCTACTAGATTTTAAACTTCATTTAATCTACAACAAAAAAGTGTTAATAATAATAGCTGACTTATAGGGATATTTGTAAATATTAAATGAGATATGAGTGAGATAAAAACACATAGCACAGAAAGTACTCATTAGGTGGCAGATATCATTTTGTACATTATATTTATAATATATATTATATAATATATGAACATATGTTATATTTTTAAATCTAATTTCAAATTCATGAAAATGCTTCAATTTCCTTACCTACTTTACTAATTGACATAGGATAAATCTTTATATCATGGAGAAAGCCTTTCAATGTTTATAACTCCTCTTAATATATACAAATACTTAATATAGATTAACAGAAAAAGCAAAGATTATCTGTTCTTTGAAGAGTTCATCACACAAAATTATCTCATCTTAAGCATTCATATTTTATAAAGGACAAATCTATTTTTTTTAAAAAATGTTCCACGCTAAAGCAATATAAACAAGGTCATTTGTTATAAAGCATAAGAGATTCTCTTTTAATTACATTTATGGAGAGAAATATAATTGAAAATGATTTCGATGATGGAAAATAGTCTGAGTATTATTTAAAAAAATGATTAGCTTCTTTAGACTAAGCCAGTTCTAGTAGATAGACTGCAGCCTTAGGAGTTTCAGGGTAATGACATTACTTTCTTAGAACTTCACTGGTAGTGACTTCCAACTCTTCTCCCTATTGACACCTCAGACTCTCCAGCTGATCTTAATCAAATGCCACCTCTTCAGCCTTAGAAGCTAGTTTTCCTTAACAATTAATAAGCTCCTCCCTTCCACTACTATGTTCTTATCTAAAATGTTTAGAAATTCTTCCACTGATATGTTGGATCTATAGACAATAATAATTGTGATGATAGCTATGGTTGACAGAGGCCTTATTATATGCTCAATGTTAGCCAAGCATTTTACATGCATAGTCTCACTTATTCTTACTACGGCTCTATAAAGTAGATTCCATAAGTATACAGAGGTTTCTCATCTCTAAAATAATTCTGAAAAAAGTTAGATCATTTGTCTAGTAAGTATCAGAGTTAGGAGTCAACTATTAGTCCCATTCTTAAGGATATACTATATAGCCTCTCTGAATTCTTGGCTTGAAACTCAACCAAGATGAGTCAGACATGTATTGAAAGAAAGCTATAATTCAATGTGTTAACATGACAGGAGCTGGATGGGCTGAGATGGGGGAATGATAAAGAGATATTAAGAAATATCAGGGTGAAAAATTAAAAATAAGTTAATTTCTTAATACATCGATGTAAGTATAATGCATATAGTGGCTTTGCATAAAAGGAAGGATAGATACCTCTACACACGTACCTCATTTTCAAACAACAATAGCATATGAAAATCCATATGTAAAAAAAAAAATCATAATGATTACTTTTGCATTATCCAAGAATTTATCTCATCACAATTGAGTTTTTCCCTCCAGTAATTTAGTTATTAAAAGTTGTTAGTGATCATTGAAAGCTGTTACAGAGGAACTAGTGTGTGTGTGTGTGTGTGTGTGTGTGTGTGTGTGTGTGTGTGTGTGTGTGTGAGCAGAGGGGTGGGAGAGATTTAGAGAGAAACCTAAAGTTGAATACTGCTAAAAGCTATCAGAAATTAAGATATTGCATACTAGAAGTTGAATACTGCCAAAAGCTATCAGAAATTAAGATATTGCATACAATCACCTATAAAAATATAAACACAACTTTTTAGGAACATCTATGGGTAAGAACAAAGCACTCTTAATTTTTCAGCCACTATTTTGTTAATGTTAATAATTACCTAAAGCAGCCTACTCCAGAGGCTTTTAAAGAGCTCCCCAAAAGGCATGCACAATTTAAAAGAAATAAAACATTTCAACAGGTTTAGATCTACAGAGAAATGGTTTCCTGTGACACAATTCTAAAAAAGATTAAAATGCCTGAAGTCCAATAGATGGATGAACACAGACTTAATTAAGGTGAATCATGGCTCTGTGATATTGTTTTGGAAAAAGCCTCCTATCTTCATTAAAAAAAAGTACTATCTTTTTAGGAAGAAAAACTATTGACAGACTTCAGGTAGCTGGTTCACAAGACTCACATTAATATACAGTACATGAAATGCATTTTCCCTTGGGCAAGGAGAGGATAATCTATTGCACATGTCATCTGTTTCTGTGAATACTGAAACTTACAATTATGTTTTGATGTTAATCCAACTACTGCAAATTTCTTGTTGCAAAGCACACTGTGAA
Source organism: Pteropus medius (assembly GCF_902729225.1). Taxonomy (NCBI): domain Eukaryota; kingdom Metazoa; phylum Chordata; class Mammalia; order Chiroptera; family Pteropodidae; genus Pteropus; species Pteropus medius. The sequence goes on along the minus strand of NW_024342473.1, from coordinate 4,823,538 downwards.
AATGTGAGTGACAGTATAAATCTTTTTAAATTGAATTCAATACTATTGAAAAGAGCTGATGATTTCAAATACTGTTACAAAGCCTCTGAACAACAAGAATAACTCTTTAAATAAAGCAGCTTCCAGTGACCTATTTGGCAAGAAAGACAAATAGCCAGGATAAAATCAAATTCTCCATGTCTGCTATATTGTGTCCATGTGTGGGTGTTTTGCAGTTTTAGAAACAATCACCTGTAATGCTTTGATGTCCTCATAAGCAAACTGCACAGTGGGAACTCCAAGATGGTTGATGAAATATTCAGAATCACCTTGTATCTGTACAGAACTGACATTGGTTTTTGGGCACTGAGCTCTTCTGGAACAGTTGAAATTATTTTTCTGAAAAACATAATTTAAATTGTTAGCACAAAATATGCTTCTCCGGTCACGCCTAAATCATTGCTACTCAAAATGTGGTCCATAGATCAGCAACATCAATGTCACTCAGGAACTTAGCCAAAATACAAATGCTCAGGCTCCGCCCATGTCCTCCAGAATGGGAGCCTTCAGGGACAGAGCCCAGGGTTCTGTGCTATAACACTGCTCTATAATTTGGGATTCTGATGCTCATAGACCAACACTGGCCTAAATCAGGCTTTCTTTGCTGTTGTTGCTTCAAAAGCATTTTTATCATATATTTGTTATGAACTGTAATTAACTCTTTCATTTGAAATATTTTTAAAGAATGTGAGTCCCTAAAAAGGTTTAGGGTTTGTTTTTCCTCTCATAAATTTAAACAATGATTTGCTAGTATATAATTCCATTTTTTAAAAAATGTTTTTTTGAAAACCACAGAACGAATTTTCTTCTTAAAAGCATATTCCTACATAAGAATATATGCCAGCGACTACCATGGATCATCAAGGACCACAAAGCTAAGTGCAACCTCTGGGGAAATGTAATGAGATAGACTATTATTTCTTTAAGAATTGTCTAATTCGCAGAATAAATGACAGTAGCTTTACAAAAATAAAAACATAATAAAAAAAACAAAGTAAATTAAGAGTTTCTATAACTAATATTGTATAGAAATGTCTTTTTAAATAAAATTTCCAAAAATCTAGAGTCTTTCTGAGATAATATTATCTTAAGTATGAAACATGGAGGAATACCAATCCCTTCAGCAGTAAGGATGAGGTAAATGAGACAATAACATGAGAATATCACATCTAATAGGCAGAAAGTATGTACTCAATACACGTTTGCAATGAATCAAAAATCAATGGATTCTTCAACTCCTCCCCTCCGCCATGCTTCTTTGGCATGATATAGTTTTAAAAAATACTTTTAAATATACCCTATCAAAGATTTGGAAATATGCAGGTTAATATACAGAAAATAAATTACTCCAACTTTTTAAAATTACAGTGCTAAATATTTTATTACCTATCCACTTTTCTTTGAGGACCAAAGAGAAAGATCTTTGTAACAAAGTTAAAATCAATTAAAAAGGAGAGTCTTGTGAATGTTTATAACATAGGCAAGATTTCAGCTAAATGTAATTTACAAATATCTTGGGTAATTAAGCACTTTGGAAATAGGAAGTAAAAGGAGTATTATACATTCAATTGGTAGCAACCTAATCCTTTTTGTGGTGACATCCATCAATCTGCTTCTTTCTAAAGCCCACATTCCTAAAAAAAATTAATCCTCTTTTACTTCCTGATATCGTCTTGTGGTGAAGGCTCCTGGAGGTTTTATACCTGGTACAGTTTAGGTAGGTTATTGAATATTCCCAAAGAAGAGCTACCTTAAAGTAGCAGATCATGAAAAACAAAAAAAACCTACTTTATATTATGCAAAAACAACAGGTTTTTGTTTTTGTTTTTGTTTTGTTTTGTTTTTTTTGAGAGATCCAGGTGTTAAAACTACACTTGTGAGGGTATTTGTTTAGCCAGAATAGATTTTTTTGTCTAATTGGATTTGAACGTCCTGGTCAGGCAAGACATTGACCCATGTCCCATCCACGTTTCTCACGATCAGCTGTCTTCACTCATTCAAATTTACTGAATGGTGGCCAGCAGCATTAGAATCTGTAAAACCTAAACTGGTGCACCCTTTATGTTAACGATTTCATAGAATCTAGTCTTTGCCTTTCCCTAGCCAAAGAAATTAAAAATCACTTAAGGGATCTACTTTCTCTGTACTGTAGCAACGTCTATACCTTTTTGAGACATCATATGTATTCTACTCAACCTCAATAAAAATATAGGTTTGGCTTTAATTTCATTTTGCATAAATAATTCTGAATAGCCACTCCAAGTATCAACCACACTCCTTAGATTTTTTTTCTCAACAGAACAATGGCACGGATCAAAAATTGACAATACTAAATTTCACAATATGTTTCTCTGAATCACATTTAAAAAATAAAATATAACTGTGATTTACATATAAATATATTTGATATTATTTCCGTTAAGTCATTATTATATAATAGCTTCCCTCCGATGAAAAGTATTAGCTTTCCTGATATACAAATTTCTAAATGGCACAAATGATCGTACTCCAATCAATCCTTGCACTCTTTTGATTTAATAATTAAACAAAGCCCAGTTCTTGTTTAGTCTAAGTTTTTTATTGTCCAGGGCATTCTTTTTGAAGCCAGTACAAATTCTCTTCTAGTCTCACTGTTCTTGTCTAGTCCAATAGCATAAATTTACTATTGTCATCGATTCCATTCCCATCATTTCTTACGCATTAATGTAATGATTCCAACATCATTACTTCCATATTTTGTATTTTTCAGGCAAATCAAAAGGTTAATATCCAATCTTCAGGATTATATTCCCTAAAATACTTCTGTACTCTTTTCCCTACTCTGGTTTGCTTTAATTCACCATGTTTGAAAAAAATCTATCTTTTCCCTAAAGGTTTGTATTGTCACCTCATTCATATATAAACTCCTTTTGTAAACCAGTTAAGATAGCAACAGAGTGAGCATTATTTAGAATTATTTTCAAATTATATTTGAAGGTTAAACGCTATTAAACCACACCTATGGTGCTACACATGTACTATTTATGGAGAGAGGATACAGAACAATAGGGTTGTGTGGCCCCAAGGATAGTGGGCCTACATCTGGGAGCACTTGGCTATGGAGCCTCATGTCAGAATTAAGCCCAAATGAAAAGTAAAAGCTTCAAGAAAATCAATCTAAAATTGGAAGCTTCAGGGACAACACAGGGTTCACTCAGGAGCCTTCCTGAGGCCTGTTCCTTACCTACTGAGCCCAGAGTTTCCCTGTAAAGTCCTGCAGAGAACTTAGCTCACCAGCCCACAAACATCTTTCTCTCACCCTCCCTGACCCTGCCCTTATTCTCTACTTCCTACTGTCCTGCTTTAACCAGTGATAAAAGGAGGAAACATGTGACCTCCAAGCCCCAAGCCTCTGTTTATTTTTTCTTTTGTGCTTTTGTTTCTGACTAGTTTCAGAGTGAAATAGCCAGGATAAAAAAGAAGATAGTTTATAGATTTCTTTTCCCCAAATCATTTTATCCGGGGATTTTCCTTAAGAGAAGAATATTCCTGGCACAGAAACCTTATCCTCTAAATCTTTTTATTATTCATTACTTTAAAATCTAGGCCAAATTCATGGACCTTAAGTTATCCTAAATCTATATTCTGACCTAATGTTAATTGTTTTCCCACACAGCACTTCAATGCATTATAATAGGTACATATCAGGTAATAGATACTGATCTACTCGACCCCTATAAGCACTAATACCTGAGACGAAAGTAGAAAGAAATTTTAATTTCTTTCATTTTACTAGAAGTTAGCCACCATGGGAAAGAGAAAATTGGTAACAAATTTGTACAGGTCAATTAATTTTAAAAATCTATTTACAAGGCTGAGTAAATTCAAATTAAATATTTCATCCAAAGAGTCAAAATACTCCATATTTAATGTTTGATAACAAGCATTTTTATTCCAGTTCATAAAATAAGCAAGTTCAGGCGAAAATTGTAGTTATGTCACTTATTTAATTTCATATCACAAGTCTGTGGAAGACCTAAAACGAAATCACCATCTGAATCCTAAAGTTGTAAGGCGGTATGCTCTTCGCAAGTATACTTTTAAACTAAAAGGCAAAATCTTATAGTAAATAATCATAGAAGTGAAATATAAGAAATTAAGTCAAATTGGCATTAGCTGAATAATGATACCAAGACACATTGACAAATTTCCAAAATATTTTAAATTCAGTTTCATAATTAAAACATTTTATTTCTCCCATACTCTGCTTTCATACTATATACATAAGAAAGATAAATTGATTACTTCTTCAAACAGTAATAAATGTATCAAAATAAAAGCATTATATTCTACATCTAAAAGTAAAATTAAATCAAATTTTTTTCACTTCAGAATCATTCTTGTAACTTCAGTTGTGTAAAAATAATTTATCTTCCTGATTTTCCTGGTTTTCACAATATAATAATGTTCCAATTATGATAATAATGCTTGTGTTATTTTAAAAATGATTTCTCATTATAGGCACTGAGATGTGTCAACTTGACCAGGCAACCACAAGGTGCCCAGATATTTGGTCAAACATTTTTCTGCATGTCTCCGTGAGGGTGTTTTTTGGTTGAGTTTAGCATTTGAATTGGTAGACGAACTAAAGTAGATTGCCCACCCTCGTGTAGGTAGGATTGAATTCAATCAGTTTTAAGGCCTGACTAGAACAAAAAGGCAGACTTTCTCAAGAATAAAGAGGACTCTCCCTGCTTGACTGCCTTCAGGTGATATATAGGTCTTTTCCTTTCTTTGGACTCAACTGAAACATGTTCTTCTTGTGTCTCCTGTCTGCCGTCTTCTAGAGTGGAACTTACACCATCGGCTCTCCTAGGTCTCCAGTTTGCCAACTGCATGCAGATCTTGGGACAGCTCAGCCTCCATAATTGTGTGAGTAAATTCTTTATAATAAATCTCATATATTTTATCAGTTCTGTTTCTCTAAAGAACTGTGACTAATATACTCAAGTGGTAGACCACCTTTCTGTTTAAGAAATTTTCATCAGAACTGGTAAAAAGTTAAAATTTAACTTTTAAGTAAGTAATGGTAGTGAGAATTTTTTTTTTCATTTGTTTGATTAACTAGAGGCAGTTAACAAGTTAGCAGAATTTTGTTAAAACATCTTTCCTTTAGAACTTATAAACATGATCCTAGGAAATGTGATCATGTATACAGGTAAGGGATTCTAGAGAAATCATTACATTTTGAAACTGGAAAGAACCTAAAATCCTAATTCCTAAAGGTTTTTATCCTGAGGTCCACAGGAAAACAAAATAAAACAAAACAAAACAAACAAAAAAAACAAAAACAAAACCACAAGAGATTGTTGTACCAAAAATATATATATATATATTTATTATTACTTGTTTTTAATTGAAACTTAACATTTCATTTAAATATGAAGTAGGCCACAAATCCAATATTATTAGCAGTGCCTGTAACTTTGTAAATAAATAAAAATCAAGCATTTTCATATCATCTTTCAGTTGTAGTGAATAAACTCATCACAAATTTGAAAAGATGGCAGTTATGAGACATTTTGCTGAATTTTCTAGTTCAATGCATTAATTTTAAAAAGCTTATATATTACTAAAATGAAAATGTGTGTTTTAATTCTTAGATAACTTCAGTTTGTTATAATTGGTTTCAATTGTAATCCTGTGTCTTTTCATTAAGCATTTTAAAACATTATTTCTGAGAATGGGTCTATATAGGATTTATCGACCGGCCAGAGTGGTCCAGAGAGGGGATATCCCCCAGCAAAACAGCTACATTTTACAAATTAGGAATCAGAGACCCCATATCAGCTGTTTCAGTTACCTATGGTCAACTGTGTTCTGAATATATGAAATAGAAAATTCCAGAAATAAGCAAATCATAAGTTTAAATTGCATGCTATTCCGAGTAGCATGATGAAATCTCTTGCTGTCTCATCCCATCCTGTCAGAACATAAATCATCCCTTTCTCTAGTATGTATCCACCCCGTTTATAGTACCTGCCCAGGTGTTATTAGTCAGTTACTTTGTAGCTGACTCGGTTACCAGATGGACTATTCCAGTATCACAGTGCTTGTGTTCAAGGACTGCTAATTTTACTTAAGAATGTCCCCCAAGAGCAAGGATAGTGATTCTGGCCAATTCAGATATACCAAAGAAAAGCCATAAAGTACTTCCTTTCAGTGAAAATTTATATATGTATAGGAAAAAAAAAAAACATAGTACATATAGGGTTCAGTACTTTTCCGTGGTTTCAGGCATCTGCTGGAGGTCTTGGAATGTACTCTCTGCAAATAAAGGGACTACTGTTCTGACTTTCTAGAAACTTTTAAAAATTATCCCTAACACCAGTATCTGATAATGAATTTTGTATATATAAAATATACTTTCAAAATAGTAAAAATTTAAAGAAAAATTAATAAATATTTTGCAATGCCTTTATGAAAGACTCGCTTGAGCAGGGGGAGAAAACTGGCTTTTATCTTATTTTAAAATGGAAATTTTAAAATGGGATTTTAAAAATCTCTTAGTGTCTTGAGTTTTCTGCAAAGGTTTAATAACCTACTTACAGGGTGTTTATAAAGTATTTTCAGCCTTAAATACTAATATATACAAGTAGAATCACCAAACTCAAAAATGCACTCTAATTCTGTTCTCATTTTTAATTTTTAAAAGTTCAATCTTTTTCTAGAATGAAGGGATATGTTACTTTATATTTGAAACACTTGAAATAAGATTGAAGCTATATTTATGCATGAATGAATGCTATAATGATCACTCTCTAAGAATAAAAATGGAGATAAATGAAGATATTTGCCCTTGTTTTTATTCTAACATCTGTTATCTGCCCCCCTCTTGAAATCTACTTACTTCCTTTTCTTCTTCCTGACCAATTTAAGGTCTTGACCAATAGGCACATGATAGCAGAAGACCTAAATCTTTTTTATTTCTGTTCACTTAAGGCTTTGTGTAACAATATAAACAGATGTGTTACTTTAAATTTTAAAAAATATTCACAATTCAACCAAACTGTGGGGTCTAAATAAAAATCTCCACTAATATAATAAAATAGTATCCACACTATGGTGTCTTATACCACAATAAATTCCATATTAATTCATCTTTAAATGTAAAAATCTAAATCATAAAGAATATAGAGGAAACAATGGAAGATAATTTTAGTAATCTTAGAGTAGAAAAGACATTTTTGAGATGACAACAAACACCAAAGACAAAAAAATTATTAATTATTCCAACTGTATAATATTATAACTTTTCTGAATGACAAAAATTACCATAAACAAGAATAATTAAAAAGCTGGTAAAAACAATTATAATTCATTTCACAGACAAAATAGCTAGTTTCTGTAAAATATAAAGAAAAAAGCTGATAGAAAATAGTCAATGAATATAAACTGACATTTCACAAAAAAATAATTATGAATGACATATACATAAAAGATATAGAAAGTATCTTTTTATATCTACTTTACAAAAAAATCTTTGGCAAGTTTTATGCTTTGAGCATGTGGGAATACTGGTGCCTCATATATAGCTGAAGGAAAAAAAGTGATATAAATCCTATGGTTAAATAAATTATATCCATAAAATGGAATAATATGCAGTATTTAGAAAGAACAACAGTATTTATACACTGCCAATAAACAATTTTCAAGATACATTTTACAGGAAAATAATGTGTAGACAGATTCTATAAGGTGTTATTTGTGTTTAAGAAAAAAAAGGATGTGTGTGTTGTGATATATGAAAATGCTACTTGCCTAGGGGGAAGAATAGGTTTAGAAAGAAGACATTTCATTGTCTACTTGTTTATTACTTTTGAAATGTAAATCTGTGATTGAATCACCTGCCAAAAATCAATGTTACAGTTTTCAAATCTTCTTTGAACTATATGTTCTCTGTTCCCTATTCCAAGATTCCCTTGATTGTAAGATAGTATCAATTTAAAAGCAGTTTTGTTGGATAATTGGAAGGAAATAAATCATATAACAGATATCTCCCAGTTTTAGAAATTTTAACATTTTACAAAATGCCAAATTGTGGAGATATGGGGTATTTAGAGTTGTAGTACTGGAAATCATTTACTCTAAAATCAGTTTAAGACACTTACATATGGATCAGCCACTTACAGTTAGACTCATAATGGATCATAACACAACCCTGTGAGATGGGTGAAACAAGTATTACTATTCCGTTTTACAGATGAAAAGCTTTGCTACCTTGTGGAGATACAACCATAGCAAATGGAATGGCAGACAGGAATTTTTAACTTAATTGATACATTGTTGTCCCTCACTCCCCCAACCACCTTCACCATAGTCTAATGAGTCCCTCTACAACACACATTAAAAAAAAGAAAATGAGGATGAGTTCCTGTTTGTTTGGAAAGAGTTGGTAGGCTGCTGAATAATCAACTAAATTAAAATTATCTTTCAATTTCAGAAAAATGGTGACTTGAAAATAATTTACAAGATACAAACTCCATAGTTTCCTTTGCCATTTTGACACTTCTTTAATAGGTTTGATGTTGGTCACTCCAATAGCTAAATCTATTTCTTCGTGAAATGCAAACTATATATAGAATGACAGCCCCAGAGCCCTTCCAAAAAACTGTACTCTGATTATATCGAAATGAAACTATGAGCATATTGAAAAGGTACAGCAGAACCATCCAAACTGACCTTCGGTCAACACATTGGATGAAAGTATACAGCCCCTGGGTATAATTCCTATACCACAGGATCAAGATATAGATTTTATGTCTCAATGAAGGATAACAACTCTGGCTTCACAATGCTGTTCCATGCTAAGCATTTGGCTGACATAACATAACTTCAGCTATTATTTCACCGGCTTTTTTGAGGTTTGTCTTAAATAGCTTCCCCTAGCCTCATAGGCAATGCTATTTAAATAATACAGTGTCAGCGTTTCAGGTTTGTATTCCAGCTGCCAGGCATTAAAAAAATTAACTGAAAATCAAACTGGTTTTTGATTCAACATTAACTCTCTGAGGCTGCAAATATTTTTAATGAAATATTTAAACAAGATCTTCTGTAGATGAAACAGTTTAGTAATTTCCCTTCAAAAAAAAAAAATCAGACACTTCAATTGAAGTCGAGGAACAATTGGAGTTAATGTGTATATATTTAGCATAATTTAGTAGATAGTGGGCAAAAGTTTGCTGTCCTTTCTATGACCAGGATTACAGGGCAGTTGTAAATCAGGTGGGGATTTTCAGGTTTTTTAGAGGTAATTAATTTATTTTAGGAGGGCACAGGGAGAAAAGCTGAAAAATGTAAACTTGGCAAGCAGGAAGGCAAAAGGATGTGGATGGCATACAATCACACATTACCATATCAAGCAAGTTAAGTGCTGAGAGTGAGAAATCAGGGAGAGGATATATCACCATCAGCAGTACTGTGTCTAACTCTGACAGATGACAGCATTGTTGCATAGCCTTAAAGCCCTGGGCCAAAATAACTGCTAGCCTAGGGAAAACTTTACTAGAATAAATTCATCAGAGTTTCGGAGGCCACTATTATGTCTAAGAAGCACTATGCATAGGAGACCCAGACGCCACCCATGACTCACACCCAAGTGACAATCCTCATATGTTAGGTTTCTTTGTATCAGACCTAAGATCATTATTTTTGCGGAATGTACCAGAAAGTTTTATAATTACATCACTTATTTTAATTCTTTGTATTTTTTGTGCCTCTCTTTACATGTTTTTTTTGAGAGCAGAGAATGTGTTTTGTCCATCTTTCTATTGACCCAATACTAATCAATCTAATAGATAATATTTTTCCAATGAGAGGAAATAGTAAGGAAGAGGAGAAGAAAAGAGCTAAATATCATCTGGCTTAGCCTAGGTTTAGACCTAGAAATTACTGGACTCAGAGTGTCAAAGATGCTGCAGGAAGTGCGAAGAGGATTTCTTGTAATTCCATGAGTCATGACTATTCTGGAAAGCATCCTCTTCATTCCTTGCTGTGTAAAATCTGCTTTCATGTAAACTGTGTATCCCATTAGGTATCTGTAGGAAGTCAATAAGTATGTACTGACATCACAAAGTACATTGTGGTAAGTAGATGCTTGAGATAAATATTAAAAAACAATCAAAGCATGACCCACAGAGAGACTGAAGATGAAATAGCTGATTTTGCATTCTCCTTTAAAAAGCAATGTTTCTTTTCAGCAGTATGACTTTAGTGCAATCACTTAATTTCCTGAAGCCTTGAATTCCTCAAACAAAAAGGGGATATGTGTACAATATTAGGAGGTTGAAAGTAGTAAATTAAATAATGCATGCAAAGCCCTCAGCACCAAGTACTTTCATAAGTACTTAGTACATAACTATTATTATGAGGAATTATCATTACTACTAAAGTAACACACTACACACACACACACACACACACACACACACACACACACACACCTCCTATATTTATGGTTAATGTCTCGCTAACAAAACTACTTAAAACTGCATTTTGTCCTACCTTCTAAGATATCAAATGCTCATATTTAGAAGGCTAAGTTTTTTATGATTATCTAATGTACTTTTCCTAATGAACATTGGTTTTAAAGAAGGTTCTTTATATGTTTTTTATTTATTTTTTCCTTGTTAATCTCCTTGGATTTTATAAGGTAGTTCATGTGATAGAATAGTACTTTTGTTGTTTAAATATTCTTGCTAAATGCATTAAAAGAGAATATTTTTAAGTGTTATACGAATATTAAATATTGTAAAAATGTATTCTTTTTTGATTTCCTGCAATAAAAAGGCTTTAAAAAATGGGCTACAGCTATATAAAAGATTATTATCTACACCTGAAAAATAATAAAATATCATTACATATTTTCATTCGGTATCAAGGAATTTTAAGGATTTCTTTAATTTTTCTTAAATTAGATGTTTCCTTAATAAATTTATTATTTTTTTAAAGAATAATTCCTAATACTGAAATTATAAATTGTTATTATAGATACTACCTACATAAACTCATGACATTTTGATTAAAATATAGATTGGATCAAGATAAATCTAAGATGGGAAACTAAGGAAAATACTTCAAAACGCTATAACTAATGACAAAAAAAGTAACAGCAGAACAAAACAGTAGTGATCTAGCATTTAAAAAAATGCATAATACCGAATTCATATTTAACTAATATGTATTGTGTATCTACTGTGTGCCAGTTATTTTCATATATAATACCGTATTTTATCTTTATAACAATACTTTGAGGAGAAAATCATTCCTAAGCTGTTTTAAAGCCACCATTACTAAGAGAAACTAAGGAAATCATCTGTAGTCATTCAGGTGGTAAGGTCAAAATGTGGACCATGGTTTCTGTTCACAAGTCCAGTCTTCTCAATTCTTTAACTGTAATGCTGGAATTCCAGTGAAATAAGCTTTCAAAATTCACCTTGTAAACCCCCTCTGCCCGACATCTGGAACTTGGAGCACTTTGAAATGGAAACTACTTTGAAATGAGATTTTGTGTTGGAGTTGGCATTTTGCAGATAGGTACAAAAAAGCACACCAATGACCCTTAAGTATGTTCTCTTGCCATCTGATGTCACATTGACATCTTACTTGAATGTGAAATAGGTACTACTTCAGAGTTAACTCATCAAAGATTAAATTCTATATTATGCTGAATGAAATAAGATGGTCACAAAATGACAAACACTGTATGATTCCACTTACATGAGTATTATAAACAGGACTGTGTTTCCCCAAAATTCATAAGTCAAAGTCTTACCCCTCACTGTGACTGTATTTGAAGATAGGGACTGTGAGGAAAGGATGAAGGTTAGATGTGGTCCTAAGGGTGGACCCCTCATCTGAAAGGCTGGAGCTCTTAGGAGAAGAAGAAGAAACCAGATTTCTCTCTCAACCAAGTAATGACACAGCAAGAAGGTGGCTGTCTGCATGACAAGAAGAGAGCCCTCACTAGGAACCAGCGCTTTGATCTTGGACTTCCAGCCTCCAGAATTGTGAGAAGTAAATGTCCATTGTTTAAGGCACCCAGTCCATAGTATTTTGTTATAGCAGCCCAGACAGACTGATACAATTAATTATCTAGAGTAGCCAAATTTATAGAGAAAGAAAGAATTGTGGTTGCCAGAGACTAGGGGGGAGGGGAAAACTGGAGAGTCAATTAACGGGTTTCAGTTTTACAATATGAAAAAGTTCCAGAGATTGGTTGCACAGCAATGAGACTATACTTAACACTACTGAACTGTACACTTAAAACTAGTTCAGATAGTAAATGGTGATCTTATGTATATTTCACTACAATTAATTTTTTATTTAAATAAAAATGATTTAAAAAATAATTTTTTTCCTCAAACTAGCTCTTTTCTCAGTGTTCTTATTTCAGAAATGGCCCCAACATTCACCCAGTTGCAGTTATCAGAATTTCATAGTCATTCCCTACTTTTCGCCTTCTTTTTTTTTTTTTTCCTTACACATTATTTAGTTTTTCTCAGACTTTGCAAGCAAGAGATCATCTGGAAAGCCTTGTAACAACACAAATTGCAGGTCTCTATCCCCAGACTTATGAATCAGTGGGCCTTGGGTGGGGTTAAGAAACAAGTATACACATAATAAGGACAGGATAAGAGATTAGACAATTAAAAGGAATTACTGCTATCACAAAAGCAAATTTTAAAAATATATAAAAAGTTCACAAGATAGTTCTTAAATTTCTAAGAAACAAGATGTTTTTCACAAATAACAACTTTATTCTCCAGAGTTCAGTATCTGTCTACCTTTTTTTTTTTTTTTTTTTTGGTTATATGTTTGGCATTCAGTGAAGTAATTTCAATTTTAAATGGACTGAATGAAATAATTTCATAAAGAAATCAAGAACAGCATTCTACCTGGAATACTACTTCTATCATTTGAAATCAAAAGTGTTTCTTTTCCTTTTTTAAACTATCGGTTCTGATAGCGTGGTTTTTAAAAACTGTATTCTATATGTGCTTTATACTTTATAAAGGAGTTTGACCTATGTATTCTTCTTCTATTTTCACAGCACTTTGAGGTAATTAGGGTATTACAGCCATCTGGCAGATGAGAAAATTGAAATAAGATAGGTAAGCAATTGCTAACAATCATATAAATAACAGAGACTCCAGTAGACTTGACTCTTATTCTTTTTTTTCCCTTCGTAATGGCTTGTCGAAAGATTATTTTTTCCCTTCGTCGCTGCTTCGAAATTGTCTCCCCTACTTAAAATTTATTTATTTTTTTTGGTGAATATATGTCAAGGAAGAAGTATGAGATGAACTGTTATCACTACCTACCCTTTTTCTGTCTGTACTATGCTGATCACATTAGTAATAGCCAAGGTGACTGGCTAACTGAGCCTGTGCTCTGAGCTCTGCAGTCCGCTGCCCTCAGCCTCAGTTGAATCAAGAAAACTATCCTTAAAGATGACCACTCAGAAATTAAATTTAAAAAGAAAATTAAGAGGTTTTTTTTTTTTTTTTTTTTTTTGCCCCAAAATCAATTTAGTTCAGTTCTTGAACATTCAAGAAAATTTCCATTAAGCATCCTGGAGCTCAGAAACCACAAACTGAGCATAACAGTAACAATAAGGTAAGGAGGTGCTCCTCTCTCAAATAATAATGATTAGTTTTAATCTCTTGGGGTTGTCTATAATATGAATGACATTAAGTAATCAAAAAAGTTAATAATATATATTCTTATATTTTATAACCGTTGCACAATCAACGACTATTTGTTGAATACCTACTAAGTGTGACATCTTCTAAAGAAGGCAAATTATGAACAAAATGCATATATATATATATCTCTTCAAAAAGCTTGTGAAATAGGTAGGAAATGCTTCCCCATATAAATTGCTTAGATGATACAAAGAAAATATTATTGTTTCTAAATGGTGCTATAAAGGGTACAGTACATTGATTTGAAAAGTACTTTTGGAAGTTAACATAATCAGTAGAGTTGAATAGAGTCTATTGTAAGAAATCTTTTGGCAACAGCACAGAGGTTAGTAGAGGCAGGAATTTTCAACAATAGATGCTACTGGCTAGAAGGTTCTTTTTCAGATAAATGAGTATTGTAGTGGATAGACAAATTACTAACATGATCAGTTTGGTAATTAAGTTGGGTTTCTGTCTCAAATACATGAAGCCAAACAGTAGTGTATTATTTCCATGTTTTGACATGAAGCAACTTAAAAAAAAAAAAAAAGTTTAGAATCAACAAATAGGCTCTTTGTTCATAGGAGCTAGAGTTAGGAAATATTTAAAAGCTTCTATCCCTAAAGTGACTAACTTTATGACAAATTATATTGCTTTTAATGCTCTAAGGAAAATCTGGAAGTCTTTTATAGATATGTATCACAATACACAAAGGCTGCTCTCTAGGATCTGAAAGCAGTATGCGGGTGTTACATCCACTGAGTCCACTGTGACTTCCAGTGACCTTATACATGAGTGATGTTGACAGTGTCCTGTTCTCAACAGCTCTTCTCAGCTCTTATAGACTCATGTCTATGGCACATTCATGGAGTCAGTCCTTCTCTTATTTGGTCTTCCTCTTTTCCTCTGCCTTCTATATTTTCCAGCATTAGTGTCTTTTCCAAAGGACCATGTCTTTTCATGATGTGCCCAAGGTAAGGTGGCCTCAGTTTTGTCCTTTTTGCCTCTAGCAATATTGCATGTTTAATTTGTTCTGGGACCCACATGTTTGTCTTTCTGATGGTTCAGAATATCAATAGGGCACTCCTTCAACACTATATTTTAAATAAATATATATATTTCTTCTATTTGCCTTCTTCACTGTCCAATTTTTGCATTTGTACATAATAATTGGGAATGCAAGTCTGTGGATGATCTTAGTTTTAGTCTTTAATGATACATCTTTGCTCTTGGTGATCTTTCCTAATTCTATGATTGCCACCCCTCTGAGTCTCAGACTTCTATTGCGTTCTTAGCTGCAGTCTCCATTGTATCTGATGACTGAACCAAGACAAGCGAAATCTTTAACAATTTTGATGTCTTCATTGTCTGTGTTCAAGTTGTATCTTTATTCTGTAGTCATGATTTTTGTCTTCTTAGTGTTCAAATGCAGTTCTACTTTGCACTTCCTTTGTTCACTTTCCTCAGAAGTCATGTCAAATCATTGTTCTTTTCTGCTAGTAAGATGGTGTCATCTGCATATCTTAAGTTATTGATATTTCTTCCACCAATTTTCACTCCTTCCTCCGAGTCCAGCCTAGATTTTTATATATGTTCTGTGTGCAGATTAAACAATAGGGAGATAAAAATGCAACCTTCTCTGACATTTTTGCCTATAGAAAATCATTCTGTCTCTTTGCTCTGTCCTGACAGTGGCTTCCTGTCCACAATACAGGTTAGAAATCAGGGCAATCAAATGCTGAGACACACCCATTTCTTTCAGAGCAAGCCACAGCTTTTCATGATCTACACAGACAAAGGCTTTACTGTAGTCTGTAAAACATAGACTAACCTTCTGAATTTCTTTGGAGCACTCCAGTATTCAAATAATGTTCACAATTAAATCCTGAGTGCCTCTTCCTTTTCTGAATCCGGCTTAAATATCTGGTATTCCTTGATCCACATAACATAGAAGCCTTTGTCGTATCACCTTGAACATCACTTTGCTTGTGTGGAAAATTAGAACAATGGTCCTATAGTTGACTGCACACCTTTGAGATGTCTAGTGAACATTTCCTGCCTGTAGGCCATTGTTTTGTTTTCCATATTTGTTGACATATTCTTGTTAGGATTTTGACAGATTCAGTCTCTGTGGCTTGAAATAATCTATTGGTATCCTATCTACCCCTGGTGATTTATTTCTCCTCAATTCTTTCAGGGCAACTTTCACTTTGCTTTCCAAGAATTGTAAGTTCTTCTTCATAAGAATTTTCTTCAAAGATATCTATTATCCTTTGTCTCATCTGTGTAGGTTTTCAGTATACTGTTTCCACCTTCCCTTTATTTTTCTTGTGGTCAGATAATGTGCTTCCTTGTTGGATGTTCAGCTTTTCTAGTCTAGGCTTGAATTTCTTTTTTATTTCTTGAACCTTCTGGCAGAGATCTCTCATTTTTCCTTTTTTTTTGTTGTTCTCTTCTATATCTTTATGTTTACTATTGCAATAGTTCTCCTTATCTCTGCGATAGCCACTAAAGAACTGTGTTCAGGATTTTAATCCTGGCTTTGTCACTTTTAACTTTTGCCTTTTGCTTGTCTTTAACAATTTTTAGTGTTCCTTCTGTCATCTGTTTTGATTTTTCTTTTCTTTTTATTTCCAACATTGTCTTTTCACATTCTTCCCTAATAATATTTCCAGTTTCAGTCCATGGTTCTTCTGATTCTTAGTCAATTAAGTTTAACAGTGTAAATATGTCATTATTTATATCATATTATGCTTTTTGAATATATTATTTATTATCAGTAGGCAATATTAGAAGTAACCTAAATACCCCAAAATGTAAATGCTTAAGTTACACCTCATGATATCTTATATAGCTTTTAAAAAATATATAATCATAAAGGTTAGTGTCATGAAACTGCTTTTGAAAAAATAATGTTAGACTAATCTTTAAGAGAGTAAAACCTACCATGATCCTCTCCTAGTTTAAACTTTCCAGGGGCTTCCCATTGCACTCAAAACAAAACAAACACTAACTCTGGTTCTCAAGCTTATCCTAATCTGGCTCCTGGTACTTTGTGACCCGTCTCTTGTACCACACTCCCCCTCACCCACTAACATCCCATATTAAAGGCTACTTGATTTCACCACTAACCCCTTAATTTTCCCCCAAGATGACTTCTTTGATTATGCAGTGTGAAGCAGTCAATCTGTCACTCTTTATCATGTCCCCATGCTTTACTTTTCTGCAGAGTACTCATTATAATCTGATAATTTCCTGTTTATATCTTTATTTCTATATTGTCAGATTACTCTCACTGAGAAGGATACTACATAAGAGCCCAGATCTTGTATAATGTGGCTAGTACATAGAAAATGACTGATAACTATTTTTGAAATGAATGTGAGGGGATTCAGAGTATGCCACCCCAAAATATGTTACTTTGACATAAGGGATGTTTTGAGCTGAAGAAAATTGAGAAGAAGCAGACACAAGAAAAACTATGCTCTCCTCATCTCCACTAGGAAGGGGAGGATGATTTTAATCACCAGAGGCAACTCTAGACTCTTATTGGCCCAGTGACAGATAGCACCAGAGAAATTTATGTAACAAACCTTACTAAAAAAGCTTTTATCTTCCATTATTTTCCCCCACATATTTACATTCCCAGTTTGCCCTTGAAAGCCTAAAACTCTTCTCCTTTGTCTTGTTACTTCTCTATAAATTCATTTTCATTTGTGAATATGGTATGTAAGCTATATAAACTTTTAAAAATAAAAACATTCTTTAAGAGAAAAAATGTGTGTATATATATATAATTTTTTTATATATATATAAATTTTTTTATATATAATATACTTAAAGACGACTGTTATTATATATATATAGTATATATAGTATAATATACTTAAAGACAACTGTTATTATATATATATATAGTATATAGTATATAGTATATAGTATATAGTATATAGTATATAGTATATAGTATATATAATATATATATATAATATACTTAAAGACGACTGTGTGGAAATCTTTAAATGATCACACAGTTGGCCTAATTTTGAGGCTAACATACCCAGTTATCATTAACACCTGGAAACAGTTTCTATAATTAAAACATAAAGGGCTCTCAAGGAAATGAATCACATTTTATAGTTGTGCTTTTTGAAGCAAATAAAATTTCATAATGTCAAACATTTACAAAAGCACAAAGCAACATATAATTAAAAAATAAACTAGTACAATGTGTGAGTACAAAAGCTATATAGAGAAAAAAAAGATTCATGTGGGATACAGCTGTTTGAGAAGATTTCATGGAGAAGATATAACTTAATTCAAGGAGTTATAGAAGAATGTGGATGCGATAGGGAATATAAAGATGTTAGAAACATTTGGGAGAAACTTTTTCAGGAAACTAAAATATTATCATATGATATCTGTGAATTGCTCTTTTAGAACATCCTAACCCTAAATTATCCTAATTTCAATCATTTGGTTGAATATAATATAGGACCACTAGAAAATTCCAAATCCTCAAATTATCAAGTAATATATAATGTATAATTTTAGAATATTCAGAAGCTCCAACTGGTATGCAACTGGTCAGGAGATATCTAGGATTTACAGACTGTTCTTAGTTTTTAAGCATACTTACTCAGCATTTACTACACTAAATAACTTGACACAGGTTATTTTTGTTTACTTTCTGGTGCCTTGATATGCTTAGCAAGTATAAACTGTGCAATCAGCCTAAATAAAATATTATTCGGATATAAACATAAATATTTAACATGCTTGCTGTAACTTCTTTCTGTACATTGTTTTGAAAGGCAAGAAAGTAAAAGGGAAGTTTAAATCTTTAAGAGTAGATATTATTTGGTGGCATTTGATTCACACCATAAAATTAGAAAGTACTGATAAAATAAATAACAATAACCAATTTGTCACCAGCAGTATCTCTTAAAATATATCCACTTAAAATTAAATTTGATTATATTGAAATTAATTGCTTTATTTCCCATTGAATTAAGCAATTAGGAATTTCCGACATATCATACGTATATAATTGAATCCTCACCTGTGAAAAATATTGCCAGTCATTATGTTCATCAGTGTGTTTCTAAATCAGTAAAATGGTATAAAAATGCAACATAAGCAAAGAGGAAATTTTAATATATTATGTAATGCATGCTTCACGTTATACTTTTATTAAATATTCAGCTGCTAACAGCACTACAAGACTGTGCAGCAAGAGCACACATAGTAATAGAACATTTCTTTAACAACTTATAAAAAAGAAACATGCAGATTTTGACAAGCACATGATATAGTAAATCTCAATAATATGAAAGTAAAGCTGTATATTTCAACATAAATGGAATGTTCAACATTTTAAAATAGCAGTAGTGGGAATAAAGTAATTTAATAGGTAGAATTGCCCCTAGTCATTTGCAAACTACTGAAATTTGCATGTAAAATTTAATACTCTATTTTCTTTTTCACTAGAGGCCATATTGAGGAGAGGAGAAAAGAGCAAATATGAAGAAATTGTGTACTGGTGAATATATTTTTCTTCTAAAAACTTCAAATAAGGGAACAGCAACATTTATCCCATTGCATTTCCAATGGACTTCATATTTCTTCGTAACAAAGATTACCTTAACAATCATTCTGACACCTTGCTTTTGTCTTATACCTACAAACATTTTGGTTGCAAAAAGTTCTTATTTTTAATATATATTATATATACATATTTTACATAGTTTTACATAGTTTACATACATACATACATAGTTTTAAGCTAGTTAATGATACAATATAAATCACTAGCATAATGATGTATGTTAATAAAAATTCCACATTTACCACAAAACAGAATTATTGTACTAGGGGATACCTAGGAAAAGAGTTCTCTCCTATATAGATTTTGTCACATATAAAGTGGTACAGCAGAGAGTAATTCACACTTTAAGAGGGAAGACACTTCCCAATTGTAACGAAACCCTCAATTTAATTATATGAGAGAAGATTTAAAGACTATAAATTGTTAAAGAAAACTGAAACCAGACAATTTTGTCAATAGCTCTTTTATATCTCCAATTGACCAACGATAGAGCTCTGACCAGGAGATGACAGAGATACTATATTTCTGTTGTTGTTGTTGTTACTATTCTTATTCAGGCTATGTCCTCCCCCTAGTACAATGTTGACACTCCTGTGAAAGCCTTTGTTGCTAGGGCCTCACTGGTCTCTTTTTCAGGTACAGATCCTTCATCTGTGTCCTCCCCAGCTGAAGGATCTCATCATTACTACTTCTTCTGGGTTGCCCATTAAGATCAACTTTTCAAGTACTGTCTGCAGCTAAGCCAAATTCACCAGCACCTCACTAAATGTACTATTAGCTCAATGGCAGGGAGATACACACATACACACAAATCTACACATGGATTCCATATTTTTTTCAGATCCAATTCCTAATTATTCCAAATGAAACCTCCACAGAAACATCCATTTTAAGACATCCTGGAATTCTTTAATATCATCTCTCCTCTGTTTAGACATGCTATTTTAAACAAATCTGATGCTTGTGTTTTTCTAAATGAGGTGGCACCAGTCAAATGTTTTAGAAATCTGTGAGCTTACCCTAGAATGGCATATATCTAGAGTTACTTATAACAAAAAATTTTTTTATTTGTTACCTTATCTGAAGTTCCTACTTCAGAAAAACTAAATAACCACTGCACAATGAGAGGTTTTTACTTCATTGACTCTTTGTTTATTCCAAATATGTTATTGATTATGTTATATATTAAGATTCTTCCTAAACTGTCCCTATGTAGGGCTTATAATCGCATCTTTCTTGTAGCCTTAAAAATATCTTTATTTCATCAGTAAAGAAACCTGGCTATATTACTGGGCCTATAAGCCATAAATGTATAGCGTTTGCCTTCATGTTTCATCAATCTAATTAAGCTACTATTTTATTTTAGATTCCACTTATTGCCATTTTGTATCTTGAAGTACAAAATGTATGCTTCTCTTTCTTTTCAATTGCTCTTTTCTCTAAAAGCCAACTTTTATTTGCCTTTTCATTTTCAGGTCACTAGCATAGTTGAACCAGCTACCTTAAGACTAAGGTTACACTAAAAGTCCTATTATTTCTTCCAGTGTCTCCAAATTCCTTTAAAAGATTATGTTGGTGGTATGTTTCCTGACCACTCTGTCCAAAATGTCAATGGCTATCTGTTGACCTCCCCTTTAACAAAAGGTCACAGCATGATAGAATCAAAAGAAGACTTAGGGTTTAAAACCATATAGATATTACATTTAAATAATAATACCACAATATGATTCAATTCAATGGGAAAATATCCACAGATACATACTTCACAAAATATTTTTAGCTGTATTAAATATTTTATTTATTATGGGCTTAGTAGCTCCATTATTATTGCTGCTATGAATAGAAGAAATAATTTATCCTATAAATATTTTTTTAATTGCTTAAAAGGAGCTCTTACCTCCAAGGTTCAGTGTGTGGCTCAGTCTCTAAAACACAGTATAAACAGGGACACCAGGCCCCTTCTGGACATAGATTAAAATGGACCAGAAATCTCCAGAATCCCCGTACTTCCTTGGAGCTACCCTGTCAAAATGGGTAACTGCTCTTTTAGAAATATTTTAAGCAGCCCAACTGCGTTTTGTGGCATCGCAAATGCTGGAGTACCTTGAGTTTAGACAAGCGTTTTTCAACTAATTTTGAGGCCCCAATATATTTATTAGTAACAAGAATACACTATGCCAGTAGAGGAAAGCTGTTCACAATCTGCAGAGAGAATGAATAGAAACAGTATAGATAGACTTAAAAATGCCCATTCTGTTAAACCTTCAATTAAAACTTAAAGCTGGCATGTCTCTTCCAGTTGAAAATCACTGGTCTAGACCTCAGAGCTGTGGAAAATATATCAAGAAACAGAGTGCTGCGGCTTACGGGAAAATTTATCCTTTAATGATTTATATCTTTAGCTATATTTGATGAATTCAACTGAAATAATAATCCCCATTTAGAAGGAAGAGCAAAGACAAAAGGTAATCAAAAGAGAAATTCACACTATTATGGAGTTGGGAGGTTAGAAAATGCTGGGATATATTTAGATGATACAGTGAGCTGCATTCATCATTTGTCAAAGACAATAAAAATCAAATGTTTGCAACTTAAAACCTTAAATTAGACATACTAGCCATGTAAAAGAAATATTATTTAAAATGAAAATAAAAGATATTTTATTTTCATTTAGATAAATATTTAGATAAAAATATTATCTACAAGAAAGCCATACTCTAATTTCTGTCAGGTATTTTTATAGAAGCTAAAATATCATCATTTACCTCAGAAAACCCCAAAATGTAAAATAAATTTTTATTATAAATGACATTTCTAAAATTTCAAAGCGATTGGAAACAATAAAATTTTCTTGATCTCGCTTACCAAAAGAAAGGTATATAATATTATATTCCATTGAAAAAAAATTACATATTTAATTTTGTCAAGAGGGTTGTGTTTAGATCATTTGGAAATGTCTTAAAATGACTTTTGTAGTTAAAAGTACCTCTATGGTTTGCCAGCTCTGCAACTTTGGGTGGAGTGCTTAAACTCTCTATGCTTTACCTAATCGCTAAATTGAATTAATAATTGTACTTACTTCCTAAGGTTAATTTTAGGATTAAAATGACCTTATTACTTAAAGCATTATACAGATTTAATGCAATCCCCATCAAAATCCCATCAGCATTTTTTAAAGAAATAGAACAAAAAATCATCAGCTTTGTATGGAAGCACAAAAATTCCCTAATTGCCAAAGCCATCCTGAGAAAAAAGAATGAGGCTGGAGGCACCACTCTGTCTGACTTTGAATTATACTACAAAGTGACAGTAATGGTGTGGGTAGAAAAACAGACACACAAACCAGTGGAACAGAATTGAGAGTCCAGAAGTAAACCCATGTTTATATGGACAAATAATTTGAAACAAAAAAAAGCCAAAGAAATACAGTGGAAGAAGGAAAGCCTCTTCTATAAATGGTGATGGGAAAACTGGAAAGCCATCTGTAAAAGAATGAAACTAGACTGTTGTCTATCACTACACACAAAAATTAACTCAAAATGGATTAAGGACCTGAATATAAGACCTGAAACAATAAAGTACATTGAAGAAAATATAAGAAGTAAACTTATGGACTTTGGAATTTAAGAAGGATTTTATGAATTTGACTGCAAAGACAAGGGAAGAAAAAGCAAAAATAAATGAATGAGATTACATCAAACTAAAAAGCTTCTGCACAGCAAAAGAAACCATCAATAAGGTAAAGAGACAACCGTTCGAATGGGAAAATGTATTTGCAAGCAACGCCTTCGATAAGGGCCTAATATCCAAAATATACAAAGAACTCATACAACTCAATAACAACAACAACAACAACAAAACAAACGATTCAATTAAAAATAGGCAGAGAACCTGAACAGACACTTCTCACAAGAAGACATGCAAATGACCGACAAACATATGAAAAGATGCTCAACATCACTAGCTATTAGGGAAATGCAAATCAAAACCACAATGAGGTACCATCTCACACCTGTTAGAATAGCTGTTATCAACATGACAAGTAATAACAAATGCTGGAGAGGATCCAGAGAAAAAGGAACCCTCATACATTGCTGGTGAGACTGCGAATTGGTATAGCCATTATGGAAAACAGTATGGAGGTTCCTCAAAAAACTAAGAATTGACCTACCATATGCTCTAGCAATCCTTCTAATGGATATTTACCCAAAGACTTGAAAATTCATATATGAAAAGATAATTGCACGCTGATGTTCATAGCAGCATTAGTCATGGTGGCCAGAACATGGAGGCAACCAAAATGTCCTAAAATAAATGATTGGATAAAGAAGCTATGGTACATATATACAGTGGAATATTACTCAGCTGTAAGAAGAGATGAAATACAGCCATTTGTGACAACATGGATGGACCTCGAGATAATCATGCTAAGTGAAATAAGCCAGACAGAAAAAGTTGAAAACCACATGATATCACTTATATGTGGGATATAAACCTAAAAGTAACAAACAAACAGGACAAATAAACAGAGATTCATGGACATGGATAATTAACTAGTGGTTACCAGAGTGGTTACCAGGAGGGTGAGGGTGAGGGTGAGGTAGATGGAGTAAAAGGGGTCAAATATGTGGTGACTTCTTTTCATAATTATAGTAAAATTTAAAAAAAAACTTGCCCCCCCAAAATGCATATTAAAATATTTTATAATTTATACCAATAAAAATTTTTGTTCACCAAATGTTACCTGTTATAATTGTTCTTAGTTTTTAAAAAATAAAATTAAATACCTGATACATAATCCTTTTTTGAAAATAATTCGGTATTTCTGTCAAGGAAAAACATGCTTCAGGGCTTTAGGTGAATAGCTGCAGTTCACAAGCTTCGTATCGATATTACATTACATTCCACAACTTTCGTAGAGAAATTATTGTCCATCTTAAAAGATGCTGGGCGAGAAAAGGATGATTCACGGGGTAAAAGTAATGAATGAATTTCTTTATGAATTTCTTTAAATTACATTTCAATTATTCAAGGGCTCAGAAATATTAAAGAGTCAATTAGTTTTCCTATTTTAATCAGAAAAGAAGGGCAATAGCTTATTTAGTACTTCCCATTTTTCAAAGTGTACTCATGTTTATTATCTTCATTGAATGTTATAACTTACATACTATATGTCTTGAAGACTGCATTGAAAACTTTCTTTGTGTTACCTACACTTATATATTATAGTATTGAAAATATAATTAGTTCTAATTATGAATATTAGTTTACAATAAGAAAAATTAGAAATTGAGTGTTCTATGTCTATGTCTCCTGTTGGATCAGGGATTTCCAATATATAATCTCCAATTCTCTCCGAAAAAATGCATTGTCACTGGACACATGATAAGAATTTACTACTATGATGACAAATGAGATAAATTGTCATGGTGAACACAATTAAATTGCATAAGTACATATTTATAATTAGACTATAAAGAGAAATAGCATATGTATAATATATTTACAATGCTAAAAGTAATTTTAAAAAGTACGTCTGAGGAATTATGGAATATTCATCTTGCCCAGCCGTGTCTACAAGTAGAAGACAACATTTTTTCCATTTACTGTGATCAATTTTGCAAATGTATTCTCTGCGTTTGGATCACAGGAGTCAACAAATTGGCCTTCAACAGATTGAATCGTCTATGAGGATTTCCCCACAGACCGGTAGGGCAGATTGTTGGATATGGTGGAGAGAGTGCAAGTATTTATTATGTTGATTGGGAATAAGAAAGACACCTACATATAGAAAGAGTGATCAATTATGAAGAAAGGAAAGCATTAGCAGAATCTTGGAACACAGCTCTTTTGGAATCTTCTGCTAAAGAAACTCAAACTGCTGTTGATCATTTTAGAAGAATAATTTTTAGGAGGAAATTCTTCCTGCCCTGTGTAACTGATGTAACTCTGCTGTAGGACCTGTGGACAGGAACCTGTCCTATCTGAAGACACGAACTATCCATTATCTTTGAAGACAAACTCTGCTTTGCTTTCCTTTGAAAGATTTCATTTGGCTCAGAACTTTCCCCGATCCCCTTTAGATTATGTTAAACTCTGTCCACATGAGTTTAATTTTAAGCAAATCATATTTTCAATTTATATATTGTATTTCTTAATAATGTCATGACCAAGAATTTTATTGGCATTGATTTTTTCAATGTAGTTTGTTGTTTAAATAATGTAATCATCAAAATGATACATATTGTTATACAACTATTAACTATTATTTATATACTGGTGTTTATTTCATTTGTGTTAAATGTATACTTATAAATAAGATAGCTGAGAACCATAAAAACTAATTTTAAGAATAGATTTAATACTCAGAGTAGTGCACAAACCAAATATGAATAAACTGTGATGTCTATTAAAGGGAATAACACAATGGTTAGATGTATAAACAAAACATCCACATCCAATTTTACCAAAGGTTTCTATTTTGACTTCAAATCTCAACAAAAGAGGTGGCATGAGTATATGTATAGAATAATAAAAATGGATTTAAGGATTATATCATAAAATTACATGACAAAAGGAAAAGATAATGTGCAAAGAAAAATAAATGATGATCTCCCCAAATTTTATGAATAGAGGATCAACAAGCCATTTTCAACTATACTACAAATAAAATAAGAAAAAAAAAAGAAAAAAAAAGACACTGGCATATTAATTCAGGAGAGTTCAATTTTCCTAGATTGCAAGACAATCCAAATAGGTAGAAATCTTTGGAAACACAATACAGGCATTCCCTTGTCTAGTTGTGTTGGGAGCAGTAGTAGAAGCATTAGAATCACCCTATGGGCTCTTTCATTCTGTTAATCCCCATCTATGAGTTACCTACACATTCATTAAAACTCTAGTAAAATATAATCCCCTCAGTCTTCATTAATCATACTTTGCATACTCATTCTTCAGTTAGACTTCTCATCACATTGTACCATAAGCCAAATCACTATGGAGTTTGGGTCTTGGAAGCTGTAACTAGGATTATTTATACCTGAATCTCCAGTGTCTAGCACTGTACATACTCCTTAGTTGGCAAGCATTTATCATGCCATTCAAATATTGCAATGATGTCTGTGAAGCCTTCTGTTATCCATCTAGTTGGAAGAAATACTCATCACATCTCGGTACCTTAGGAGTTATTCTACCAGCTGCTATTCTCCTTCTTCCCCCTTCATTTAAGTCTTTGTATGCTGTATTATAGTTATTACATTTGTGTTTTACCTGCCTTACCAAAGCAGTAGTCATTGAGAGCAGAGGCCTTGTATTATTTCTTCGTCTCCTATGTAATATACATTGATTTGTCTTACAACAGTAGGTGCATAGCACAGATTTTGTTAAATTCACCACTAAATATATGGTAATCTATAATAGTTAATACATAAAATAAGAGATGCAAATGCAAAACCTACATACAGTGCTTAAATATCAAAGAGGTACAAGTTTTTATGTCCATATCTTTCAGAACTTGGACATATTAAGAGCACTATTAATTTTATTTGAGTAAGTTGGCATTTAATAGTTTAGTTCAACTGTTATTAAACTAACAGGCCCTAGAATACAAAATGTAATTTAAAATATGTACTGAGGTTTGCTAGCATTAGGAGAATATGACAATTAATATTTAACATTATAGTAATGCAGGGTGCTTTATATTCAAGATAAAATGCTTTTAACAATATATAACTTATTAAACCACCAGAGAACCAACAATATTTGAGTAATTGGAAAGTGTCTGCAAACACTAACAGCAATGTAGAATAACTTATAAGGAAAATACAATAGGAAAAGCAAACATAGGAACTATAAAAATCACTCATTCCTTAAAAAGATTGAAAGTATATTCACTTTAAGGTATCTAGTTAAAGAAATTTACCATCATTGTTAAATATTTAAAGAACTGGATATAAATTTAATACTTGAAAAAAGATTACTTCATCAATCAGGTCTGCCAGTACATAAATAATCAGCTCTTCTTGGACTTGATTAGGGGATTTCCTGTTAATTCTGGACTTTTGTTACTTACTAGTTAAGTGAGGTTGTATAGTCACATAAGCCCTCTGATTCTCCTGTTCTGTCTAACGAGTATAATAATACTTGCTTGGCCTCTCTCACAAAAGTATTGAAGAATCTAGTTGGCATATGGAAACATCTTGAATACTGTTATTTTACATACAAATATTTGAAAATATTATTAAAACTATTACTATTGTCATTATCCTGGACTCCTAGAAAAAATATTCTACTCAAAGGAATCTTCACAATGTTTGTAATTCTTTCTTCGGTATTAATTTGATTGGAGAGAAGGCTTTCCAGAGATGACTTGGGTGAACACTAAATCATGCAGGTATCTTAAATGAGAACCAAGCAAAGATCTAATTTCAAAAGATAGACAGACTAAAGCATAGGTAGAAATGACCTGGCTAAGTAGGCACTGGATTTTCAGGCACAGTAGAGTTGAGTAGGACATGATTGGGAAGGGGAAGATAAAAAAGAAGATATAAAAAAAGGAGGGAAAGATAGAATGAAGAAAGTAGCATTCGTGAAAGGATATATCATAAATAAACATGAAAGACAAGTCTGATTCCTTCAAATTCCAAGTGAAAAATAGTGATAAGCCAAGTCCACAAATGACTTTTATAGGAAGAAAGTTATAACACATCACACTATTATAGAGCTGCAATTGTTTAATGTCTAGATGTGGTAGAAAGGGGAGATAAAGATTTCATAAAGTAAGAAAAAGTTACTTTTGAAAATAAAGTCAACTTGTGTCCACATATCTATCTTAACAATCAGGACTCAGACCCGAGGCCTTCTGTGTCAATATGATTTTCCTATTTGTTCCAGAAAATTCTTGCCAGGAAGATAAGGCTACAAGCCAATAAATTAATGTTACTGTTTGCTTCAGGCATTTTCTGCAAACTAAATCATCCAGACAAATAATTTTCTCATTAGGGCAAAGAACTTGTGTAGCAAAAATAATTTACTCATTAAGTTTATCAACACCCTCACCTTGCTTTGTCCAGCAATACTCATTTTTACAGTTTACCGAAAATCAACTATTTCTCCTCTTGAGAGACCTGCCATCACCCATTGGAACCAAGAACTTTAGCTAAGCTCTGTGCCCCGCTCTTGTGTGGACACTGATACAACCTCCCCCGACCCTCTTAATTGTGTTCTGAGAAAGAACTAACCACAAAAAAAACTTTCCTGCTCTCAGGTATTCAGAGAACTCACCGCCTTTATCCTTCAGGTAAGAACTTCTCATGGTTCCCTTCCTTATTTGCCTCTCTAAAACCTCAGGTTTCCTCATCTTTGAGATATTCCTCACTAATAAAAGTTGTCCATATTGAAATAGCCTACATAAATTTGTGTCTTTAATTCCCTGGTGTGTTTTGTATTTAATACCGCCAAACCCTATAAATATCCTCTTCTGACCACCACATTCTGTCAAGGTGGCATTTTTTTCATACTGTGGTAGGTCTAATAAACTTAGTTTTGCTCGATCCACAAGTCATCCTTGTGATATTTTGTGGTTCATCTTTCAACAATGTAAACCTTGAAATATACAGGAGGAGTTTGAGTCCATAATCACAGGCAGTAGGGGAGAGGTGGGAGGACAGAGAGAAAGGAAATGTATTAGGTAGATAAAAATTTTTGTGAAACAGTGAATGCCTTCTCTTTGGCAATTAAATATTTCAGGGAAGCTGGATGAAATTAGATACAACAAGGTTCTCAAATAATGTTTTGTTCAATATCATTTTGTTATAACATTGCTTCCTTTATAATGGTGATGAGATGCCACAGGAACTTAACTCATGTTTACATCTACTAGCCTACTGTAAAATTTGTTTCTTTATACATCACCGTTTGAACGTCATTGATGACATTCAATGAAGACTTACTGGACATATAAGAAATTCTCTGGTGATAGAAATGGAAAAGTAGGTTGATGCAACATCACAGAAGACCTTAATGATACCAGTGTTTGCTTTAAGATAGATATACATGAGCAGGCCCAAGCCAGGAACCACTCTTAAGACCTCCCAGAAACACCTATTTTGTGGTTAAAATACCCTTAGATCCTAAAATACAAGGAAGTAAAACACACACACACACACACACACACACACACACACACACACACACACACACACACAAAATAATAGCTGGTTTAGTCCAGCCATAGTGCTTGCACAGTTAGTACCACCCTTGTCTTTCCTTGACCTTAGCCTTGTTATACCATCATTATAATATCATACATATGCCCGGAAGTTCATAAACCTAATTGTATCAGACTGAACTCTGAGTAACTTCATGAGCAGTAAACAAGGAGTTATATAACAGCAAAATATCAATCACAATGACCTCACATACCAATTACCTAACACCACCCTATATCCTCTCATCATGGCCAAAATATAATGAGGACTTCCCCACTTCTAAGGGGCTGCGGCCATCTCTGGTATACCCCTTTTCGCTTTTGAAACATACTTTAATAAATCTTACTTTTCTTAGATTTCACTATTGTATAATTCTTTACTGCATTGGCAGAAAGAACTGAGGCCCCCTCAGTGTTACTGGGGCAATGATGGATTTGGAATACCCTCAATGGTAACACCAGGAAGAAGAATCTGCAAGGGAGGCAGGGATTATAATATTTGAATAGGAATTTTGCTTCTATCTAGCCTTGTAATCCATTTTCCTCAGGTTTATCCATTTTCCAGTTCACTTCAAGAATAAGGCATTTGAAGGCATTTCAAGAGCACAATAGTATTGAATTGCTTTATAAAAATATTTCAGAGTTAACATGTATTAAATTTTGTGGGATTTCTTTAGAAGTGTTATACCTGTGTGAATTTATCCTCCTGTGTCTAAAACCACCCCACCCCCACCCCTGCCTCGGTTTATTAAAACTTCAGAATAACAAAAATTCCTTCCTGTTATTCAAGAGATTACTTGTAAATTGTTGTTTGATGGCCTTTAATTCAAAGCCACTACTTACACAATCACTTCCTATCACTAGTCTTCTGTTCCTCCTTGTTGCGTCCTTAAAATTTTTATTTAGATGGGATGACTGACAGTGGTTTCCATGCAAGAGAAAAAACAAACAAACAAACAAACAAACAAATGAAAATACTGAGTATAAACCTGGCCTTAGGATATCTGGAAAAATAAAAAGAGAGAGTGACCAAATCAAGTCTATTCTGACCTCCATTGAACATTCTACTATTTAGAGATTATGAAGAAGTGAAAACAGTAAAAACATGGATTTGGCTATTAGAGTTTATTTTTGCAAATTAACTGGTAATTGAGGCTGAAGAGACTGAAGATATTTGGAAGTCTTCTAAAGGTCTTTGCCTGGCCAGTCAGCTTGGTCTGAAGTGCTTCTCCCCTTGTCCTCACAAGCCTCATTTCTTCTTGTGGTCTTCCTATCTAAAATCAATGCAGCTAGTGATTTTCTATTGCATTATTCTCTCTTATTTTCTTTATGGCATTTATCACTAAATTATCTTATCTACCTTTTGGCTTGTTTATCTAATCTACTTTTTCTCATTCTTGATCTACTACATTTATAATAAGCTTTGAAGTTTATTTTGTCCTAATTCCTTTGAATCTTTGATCCTATCAGTAATATAACTGAAGCTGAGTGTTTGACACTTACTTCTTCAACAACTGTCCTTGTTTAGTAAATGCCACTACCATTCATTCATCTTGTCGCACAGTCCAAAAACCTTGAAATCTTCTTTCTCCTACATTTTATATCAAATTTTTAGCAAAGCCTGTCAACTCTACTCTCAAAATGCATTGCACCAGCCCAGAAATAGCTCTCTAGTCCAAATAATGGCCTCCTGTCTGGCCTCCTTGATGCCACTCCTCCCAGAACCTCTTATTCTTACTCGGCCTGAGTGATCTTTAAAAAAATTATATCAAACCATGTCAATCACCAGTTTAAAATCCTACAATATCTTCTCATCCCACTTAGAATATAACCCAAACTCTCTGCCATGGTCTCTAAGGCCCTGCATGATCCGTGCCCTGTGTTCTCTCTGACCTCATCATTAAGTGTTAGGCATTGAGGCACTCGGCTCCATGCTTGCTGGCCTTCTTGTTCTTCCTCAATATATACCCATTTCAAAGACTTTGCACTTTGTTTTCTCCTCCTTGAGACATAGCCACAAGGATCATTTGCTCGCTTCATTCCAATTTCTGCTCAAATATCACTTCCCTAAAAAGGCCTTTCTTGATGATACTAAAACAATACTCCTTGCTCTCTTCTCCTGGCCTACTTTATTTTATAGTACCTATGTAATATAACTGATATTACATTAATATACCTCTTTGTTGTCTGAAACCTGAAACCAAAATAATTTTCTATTCTTCTGGTAAACATTATAGGGAATAGGTATATTTTCCTATTTCTGTGTTAAATAATTCTGAAATCAAACTTACTTCCCTGTCCCTATGTAAATAATTCCGTGGTGAAGTATATTTTTCTCTTTTGTTTGAGAACAAGCAAAATAACTTAGCTTCCTACTTGAGGAAACACCTGCTCAGGGAAGATATGAGTGAATCATAAACAGTTTGGTTATCAAGATTTACTTTAAGACCCTTACCTCAGTGTGCCCTCCAGTTCAAGGTAATTCTGTCATAAATTCTCCTGATTGCTAACCAGTTTTCAACGTTGCAAAAGCCAACTGAAAATCACCCAGTCCAGTCCTAACACCTTATAAATATAGTAGTTCTCCCCATATTCACAGGGGATATATTCTAAGATCCCCAAGTAGATGGCTGAAACTGCAGATAATACCAAATACATTATACACTATATTTTTTACTATACATACATATAAAACAAGTTCAAATTACAATTGCATTTGATGCCATTATTAAGTAAAAAAAAAAAGATTACTTAAACACAAGTATTGTGATACTGTAACAGTTGATCTGATATCCAAGAAAACTATTAAGTGAATAATGGGCAGGCAGGCAGCATAGATAGCATGCATATACTGGATAAAGGGATGATTCACATCCCAAGAGTGATGGAGAGGATTAGCGCAAGAGTTCATCATGGTACTCAGTCTGGCATGCAATTTAAAACATGAATTGTTTATTTCTGGAATTTCCTATTTAATATTTTTAGATGGCAATTGACATGGGTAACTGAAACCATGAAAAATGAAACCACAGATAAGGGGGGACTACTGTATCCTGCCCCAATTTTTCATAAAGTCTTATTATGACTCTGTCAAGTTAATGTTCAACCTTAGTGTAGAAGTCTAGTAAATTTAGTTTTGCTTGGTCGAAGTATTTTTTCCGGTGGCATTTTAGAGAGCTATCAGTTGACAATGCCACAAGTTCTACCAAGATCCTATCAATACCTCCTTACTACTTGTGACTCAAGGCTCTAGACTCAGAACAGAATGTTTCCCTAAGATCCCTTCTGGTTCCTGTTTGGGGATCTCTCCAACTGTAACAGTGAGGTAGGCTCCATGTTGAGTCTGGGTTCTAATTGTTTTCATTGATACAAAAGGCATCAATCTACCAAATGGAATTCACAAAATGTACCAATCGGGTACTTCTGATTTCAAATATTTAACTTTATTACTAGCATTTTTCTTCCAAGTCTGCGTATGCTGAACATATTCCTTCAAATTTGTTTAGACATCAATAAACAGGAGGTTAAACTAGTTAGCCTTACATGGTCTCTCCAAACTTTATCATTAATATCATATCTTCTTTCAACAAATATGGCAAGATCAGCGACTGAGATCCTATACATAACATCTAAATTTTCATTTTGAAAAGCTGACAGCAGAGGGTCTTCTAAGGTATGTTTCTTTGGCTTGTTCTTTATATCTTATTAATTGTAATTCAATTTTTTGATATAGTTTATTTTGAAATCTGCTATTTGATGATTGCTAATTAAAGTTGCCAGTTGTTTACTAGAACACTGAGTCATAGTTGTAAAAGTCAATATAACATTTAATTCATTATCTAATTTTCCTATACTTATTGTGGACATAGATGAAAATACAACTTTCCTAAAATTAATTCCTGCTGTTCTCCTCACACAGAAAACAAAGAAAACAAAACCTCTATTCTAATAGCTGAAGGTATGATATAATAAATGACAAATTTATAGGCTTCCTTCTCTATACTGCTAAAAGTATTAGATTCATTTTAACATATAAAATATAATTTGAGAAGCAACAATGTTTAAAGAAAGTCCTACTTTGTCACTGAACTTTATACTATTGAACAAGTTACATATTCCCTCTGGGTCTGTTTCTTCATCTCTAAAAGCATAGTAATAGTGTCTATTTATACAAATACAAGTGCAAATTACCTAATTTAGGCTCTGAATCATCAGAGAAACTCAATAAATAAAACACATTCTTATTTTTAACAAAATAAAATGAGTAAAAAGCACAGGTTTATTTTTAAAATCTAACCAAGGTACCTCAGTATATACTCTTAAAAATGACCATCTTTTCAAGTCTATTAATATTTTAAATATTAACTATTTAAAATGCATTCACTACATGTAAATATCCCAATCCCAGTTCATCACTAAAATTAGGCTGGAAAAGTAAGATATTCCATATTTTATCCCATTTAATCCTCGCAAGCATCTCAAATAAAATTAGTATTGCTTTACTTTTAGAGGTGAGAAAATTAAGGGTCACGTAAATTAGGTAGCTTGCTTATGGTCAAAAAGTAACTAAGTGGCAACTATACAATTTAAATATCTGTCTGTCTGCCTTTTCAATTCCAACATATTTTCCTAAAAATATTATTCCATTAGTTAGATGGAACAAAAAGTAAATAATATTTGTTGGTAGTATACTATTTGCCAGATGCATGACTTGTTAATTTTGATAATGATTTTCAGCACTCTTCAGTTGCCTCAGATTTTTATTAAAAAATTCACAGAATGTGAACAATAAGTGGCAAAGCCAAAATTCAAATTCAGATCTGCCTAGTTTCAAAGTCCATGTATGGACAGTGTGAACGGTGAAAAAAGTGGGGGCTTTGTAATCAGAATAATCTGGGACACAATATCAAGTTTGCCATTGTCAACTCTATTAAACTTCAATAGGCCTCAGTTTGGGTTCCTAAGAAATGGACATAATTGTGCATTTCTCAAAAGTTTGTTGAATGAATTTATATACATATAAAGCTCTTGACACATGGCTTGAGTTCTAGTACATTTAAAGGTACCTATTATATCATGCTGCCTTAGGAAGTGGTGAAGCCATAGAACTGAAACAAATGAAATATGATTCTCAAGTTTCCAACTAAAAAACAGGTGGTTCCATTTTCCAAAATTTAAAATATATACTCCTATAATATATGTTTGTCATTTCCTTCCTATTCATATCATTTTCTCATCTATGAAGAAGGACTCATAGATCATGTGACATTCCATTATCTCCCGCAATAACGAATGTATGTATATCCACTGGAAATAGACTGGCCAGTCATCTTTGTCCCAGGAAATTGAGACTGAGACATCGAAAGTGTGGCCAGTCATTGTTTTAGTCACAGGAGGTATGAAGCCTTTTAAACTAAGAAGGTTGTAGCCTTTTTGATGATGTACTCTCTGTTACATAGGCAGCTCTCGTGGAGAGTAGCAGAAGAAAACAGAAATTCAGAGTTAAGTTGAGATGAGAGAACCTGAGGCAACAGAAAGACAGAGTACATGCTTGACTGTCAAGTTTCTGAGATGTCAGGCTATATTTCCTAAACTTAAGTTTCTTGAGATTGTTTTGTATCCTTTTGAACAAATATCTTTATTTATGATACTTCAAGGTTTCTGTTTCATAACCAAACAATCCCTATAACAATATATTTTGATGGGGAGAGGTGGTGGTGGTGGTGGTGGTGGTATGAAATAGTAGACATTGTGGTTAGCTCCCCTACATCCAATTTATTATTTTTTTCATTACATTACAGTTATATGATTTGGTAGGACTGCTCCAGCAGAGTTCTAGGTGTGGATCTTGACTGGTCTAAGAACCTGTTACAGCGACTGATTAGGGAGACAGATTAAAGCCAGCAGTGCGAGGTTTTCCCTTGGGTAGGAAGGCATTGACCCTGAGAATTTCTGAAAGGCATCTTGCTCTATAGAAAGAACTCTATAAGAATTGCTTTCTTTCTTTTTGAACAGTGTGAATGAAGAAATAAAACTTAGAAATACTGCAACTATTGTGTAACTTTTACAGAAGCCATTTTGAGAACAATGCTGACAGAGAACCATAGAGCCAAAAGATGCTAAAGAAACAGAGCCAAATCAGCTTTTAACTGCTCTATAACCCTAACTACTTCAGAGTCAATATATCTCTTTTATTGCTTAAATAGCTGAGTTGGGGTTTTTTTGTTATAGTTGCAAATAAAAGCATCCTGCCTGATTCAGGAGAGATGATAAAAAATGGGGAGACAGGCAATGAAATGATTTTGGGGAATGTTGAATTTTACAGTCTTGTAGAATAACCAGGTGGAGAGGTTCAGCATGCAGCTGGAAAAACAGCTTTAGAATCCAGAGAAGAGATCAAAGATGGCGACAAAAATTGGGAGGGTTGTCGGCATCAGGGTGGGAACTGGAGACCTGGGTATAGTTGAAGTCATCCAGAGAGGATACACTTAGAACTAATTGTATATGTTTTTCTTTTAGTAACCAGCATCATTTGGCTCAGACAAAAACCTACTTAGAATTATCTTTTCAATATTTTTGCTCGTACTTGAAATGTTTCATTACCATTTTAAAATTAAAACTTTTGGAACTCATAGAAATCCTACTACATACTAATAAATATTCAGTTGTTTAAATTGTTTTTCATAATGATATGCTGAAATTTCAATGCTAAGGATGTTTTCAGATGAGATATAAACTTAAGGATTTGAGCAGAAGGAATTAACATTAGATTTTGTATTACTATATACCAGAAGTACAATTTGAGATATAACTTTAACCTGGCATTTCTTTTTCTAATTCACTCAATTCTGAATTATATGCTAAATAAAAAAGGCTATACATTTTATGTTTCTACACTACTTATTTTGGAAGAAAGGCTAATTTCTGCTTGGTTTTTATTACCCCCAAATATATATAAGAAAAACATATTTGATTGAAAGAACCCAAGTATTTTATTTATTGCTAGTGTGAGTGCTAGATCAGAGGCAAGAGATGAAGCACTGTAAACACTGGAGAAGAAATTAAAGAAACAAAACACTGGAAGAGAAAATAGAGAAGGGATTAAAAATAAAAAGTGAGGGGAAAACAAGAAATACAATTATAATTACTTTTTCATGATAGAAATTTCGGGCTATGTCTTGATGATGAAAACAAAACCAAGGGCATTCTGAATGACAGAGAAATCGATATAGTCAACCCTAAATATAACCGTCTACTTTGTGAAGATCTTAACTTTGATACAGAAAATCGACATTTTAAGTCATCTACTTTAACGTCCTCATACCAGACATCTTGTCGTCAACTTAAGTGGAACTTGCCTAAATTGATAGTGAGTCTCAAATGTAGAAATTCTAAAATTCTGTTACAATCTCCTAAATAAATATAGCTTGACTTTTTGGACCGCTATGGTTTTGCTTCTCCTGTAAGCTCCATTTGGAGTTTTCGTTACCTGATCCAGGCCCTTGGGAAAATAATTAAATCTCAGAGCCTCAATTTCTACGTAAGCAAAAAAGAAGATTAGATCAATAATTTTTATTCAAGGAGTTCCTGTTCCTTGAAAATCTGAACCTCTAGAGGTAAATAGATAGGTATATTTCTTTGAAAAATCCATACAAAACATTAAAATATAATTGTAATTTTGGAAAAGAAAAAACTGACATTTTCATATTACAAACTGGAGAAACTTTAGCTCAGCAAAAAATCATTTTTTGAAAATATGCTATTATTTACAGTTAATGATAGATGGAGAAGAAAGGTGTGAGAGGAATATGATTCCGAAGAGAAAACCCTATCAAAATTTCTCTCCAGTTGGTTTCTAGAGGTAGCTTCCAGTCTATAGCTTTTATTATTTGCACATCTCTCTCTCTTCCACCTTGATGCATTTTTGTATGGTTTGCACATGCACCACTACCTCCCTATAATTGTATCTGCTTCTGAAGTCTCCTGACTGGACAACTGCATCTCTTGTATATTCTGCTAAGTCTCAACGCTCTCCTTTATTAAGAACTTGCTCTGTTTCTTTTTTCACTCTCTTTGCCCCATACTCTCATTAACCAAAAATGCTTTGTTATGAAAGTGTGAATATACTTTTTCAAACTACACAGCCATCCCTGTACAGAAGGCCATAGTCTCTCTTGATAATCAACCGGATTCTGAACCTCTGGAACTTCAACCCCTAAGGGAGACCATGAGATAATTACAAGTAGTCCTAAAATATGACCACGAAGACTTGTCTGTAGAATAAGTCAATTTATAACATGAGTATTACTATTTTTTAAATGTGTGATGTGTGCATATAATATGACATTAATATATGTATACTACATACAATGAGTAACAGAAAGTTAATGTTACATGCAGAAAATTAAATGCTTGAGATTTAGAAAATTTAGATTTTTAAAATGTTACTGAATTCAGTATAATTCATGAATTACAGCAAGGAGATATTGAAATACCTCATCTAACTCAGTGATTTGGAATTAATTGACTAAATCACACATTAGAGCATTATTTGTATACTCTCTTGTATCTTTTTTTTTTTACTGGTGAAATTAGAATTTTAGAAGGCAGTGAAAAGGGATTAGAGTCCAGCCAATCTAATATTTTTTATCTGTTATTTAACCTCTCAAGTATATTTTGGCTAGCTGAGTAACTAATAGTTTTTTATTATAAGAAAATTTGAGTGGGCTATTTAGCATCCTATAAGGTATTACCTATCCATCATTAACCTAGATTATAACCAGGTAATGAAATATCCATATATACCTACAGCATTGATTGATGAGTTTCATCAGCTGTTAAGACAGGAAAATATGCCAGACTACATACAAGCCTAAGTTGTCTTCAAGTGAACGTGACAGCAAAGATCTAACTATGAATTCATTTCGGGGCTTCGCAGACACCAAGCAAACCCAGGAGTCCTCCTACTTAAGTTAGCAGTCTGCAGGTCCCTTCTCTTTCTTGAAGCATATTCCTTGGGATCTTCCCTGTCTGGCAGTTTAGTTGACAAGCCTTTCAAGCTCTTTTCATTTTAAAGTTTTACTACTAATCATTTCAAAAAGAAAAAAAAAAAGAAAAAAGAAAACAAAGAAACAGCCCAAGGCAAGTGACAAATGAGGCAGTGGAGAGGGGGGAAATAATCATAAATAAACCTCATAAATCTTTGGATATGTGTCATACCTAGAAAGTGTGACTCCCTATTTGCTATAATAGAAAAGCCAACTGGTCTTGGATAAATGCTTTAGTTTTTGAAAGTGGATTCACCCAAAAGCTGCTTCAGAGTGAAAGTAATACTATTTATATTTTCTCTGGAAAAGGTTTCTCATGTCTGCAGGTGAGGCCCCAAAGACAATTAAAACAAAAGTATAGTAATGTTTTTGTTGCTAGGTCTTTTCTAACTTTGGAGATCTCTATTGGGAGTTCCTATTTCATTAAGACTCTACTTAGCCAAGGAATGATGCATCCCTGGGCCAGTTTCTTATCAAATCTCTCATTTTGATATATTTTATATGTATTCATTCACTTGCCCAGTTAGATGTTCTAAAATAATATTAAATATGTAAACACACTTTGGCCTACAGATGCTATGGAAAGAAAAATACTCCTTAACAGTACAGTTTTATTTCATTTTAATTTTTACTCTAATTTTACGTAAAAGCCTATATGATTTAAGCTGTGCAAATTTGTCAACTATTTTTTAGAATGCCTAAAATTCTTAACGAACAAGCAGAGAGAATAATGACTGCAAATTCCCTCTTCCAATTATTTA
The DNA here is from genome assembly GCF_902729225.1 of Pteropus medius. Lineage (NCBI taxonomy): Eukaryota > Metazoa > Chordata > Mammalia > Chiroptera > Pteropodidae > Pteropus > Pteropus medius. Next base: position 4,784,152 of record NW_024342473.1, on the reverse strand, counting down.
ACTATAAAATAAGGGTCAATTCTAGTCATCCATACACGCACCTAAAGACACTGTAAAGTACAGTTGCATCAATTGCAAATCAAATTTTTTTTACATATACATATCTATAAAGATAAACTAAAATTTACTAAAAATTACATGAATCACTATTATGTTTTTCCCCCCTACACTAACACTAGTTGTTACTGCAAAAACAGCAGTTAAGTAGATCCAAGATTAGCATTTGACAAGAGTGTCCTCATTTTTAAAAAGGCTGATACTATACATTTTAGATTCTGGTTGTAAATTGTTGATTATTCTTTTTAAAGCTCCAAACATTCTTGTTCTAGATCACATAGTCCCGATAAATATTAAAATCCACTAGGTTTCTTGAAATACTTTCTCAACTCTCAATAGAATCTGGATCAAGGTTGGCTTTGACATCCCTGTAAAGAAATGCTAATACTAAAATGTATTTTTTAAAAAGTAATGATGATTAATAATAACCATGGTGTTGCCATAAGAGTAATAATAATAATTTCAAAAAAAAAAAAACCCACCGTAAGTAGAGAACTTTTATGAATGACATCTTTTAGATTAGGTGTTCTGTAGTCAAATGCTACAGGAAAACACTTATAATCACACACTTTGAGGAGTGATCATTTGCACAATGAAGGCCCTTAGAAGTCCATCCAAGAAAAAAAGAAAACTTACTTAATTTTGACTAATTCAGCTTTTCTCAACTGCATTTGACCAATGTCATCCTTTTTTATAATCATTAAGGAACAAAGTTGGAAAACACTAGATTTGAGAAAGTTTAAGGAACTTTTAAATTTTAAATGTTTTGATTGTCAAATATGTACTTATTAATAAGTTATGAAACTGTGCTTTAGTTTAATTTCAAAGTAGATGTGTCCACTGTAGTTTAGATTCAGAGAATGGATTCCAGTGAATTGGAAAGTGGGTGGAGAAATGGGAAGTGGTGTGCAGGAAGAGAATAAAAGAATAATAAATAATAAATAATAAATAATAAATTTATTCTGATGTTTTTCATAAATTATCCAATTTATCATGGCTTTTTAACATTCCTGTTAACCACCTTAGTTTTAAGAATATGTAATCTATCCACTTAATAAGAGATAGATTACATAATCTATCCACTTAATAAGAGATAGATTACATATTGTTAAAACTAAGGTGGTTAATAGGAATGTTAAAAAGCCATGATAAATTGGATAATTTATGAAAACATCAGAATAAATTTCAAAACCAATTGGAAGTTCAGTGAATTTATCTATTCTGTCTGTCTATCTGTCTCTCTTTCTATCTATAATGTATCATTATCTATCTATCCATATGTCTGTGATTTTCTACTTTAAATATTTTTAAATGAAAAATAAAACAGAATGTTCAGCTATATGTTCCCTTCTCTGTTAATTAGCATTTACTGAATTTGATCACAGAAATTTTTGCCACCATATACTTAGAATATATTCCTTTTATACCTAATACCATAAGGTAGAGCATATTTCTCTGTCTGTCATTGATTTACATAGCTATCTCCCTTGTTAACATGTACAGCTCTGTGAGAAAAGAGTACATTATTATATTCATATTTATCTTTGCAGCACCTTTTTAGCACAACAGGTGCTAAAACTTTTTGGTTGAACAAAGGGAATAAACTAAAGCATGTAACCATAGAAGAAACGAAATGATATAGGAAAGTTTATAGCTTAAATATATATAACATATGAAATGGCACTGATGTTAAAAAGTGGTATAAACTATATATAGAAGAGAAATATGTAGTATTTGTTAATTTTTGTGTTAAAGCCTATGATTCACAAGATTTTATTCATTTATTCCTTACCTAATCCCAAAGGGGGAAAATGTAGGTTATATAACAATTTACTATAATAAAGGAAACAAAATAAAAGTGAGTAAGGGTCTAGGAAAATTGGATATTAGAATATTAAGGTGAAGCCAGAATAAGATTATTATCCAAAGTGTACATGAGAAGATAGTATTTAAGTTTATATTTTCCTAATGACCAAAGCAAAATCACTCCCACTTCAAATTACCCATTGAATATATATCATAGCTGATCATCCTAGACTGAGGCCTAAAAGAAAATCTGTAGGTAGGTAAAACACAGTCATTGTGGGATGTACCATTCACAGTAAGACAGTACATAAAATCACTCCAGGGACAGAGTTTTATCACATGCCTTGAAATTGGGTGCAATATCATGCCAAGGAACAAGATTAATAAATCAGAGAAACTGAAAGAATTTAGTTTGAGTATTTTATGGCCTCTACCCAATCTTGATTTGAGTGGGGAGGTACAAAATATTCTATGATATAGAGCAAGGTTTCTCAACAGTGGTACTAATGACATTTTAGGCAGGATAGCTTTTTGTTGTGGGGGGCTGTCCTGTACATTGTAGAAGGTTTAGAAATATCCCTGGCCTCCATCTATTAGAGGTGAGTAACAATTCCCCCCTCCACTAGTTGTGACCAAAAAAATGCCAAATGTTTCCAGAGGGACAAAATTATCCCCATTTGAGAACCACTGTAGAGCACTGATGCTCACCTTTTGGTGGAACCAGAGAGACCTTTAAAAATGTGTCCAAAGCTATGGATTCTTTAACCAGAAAAGGACTCATATGTACACAAGACAAAAATGCACATGTAATTTCCAGGGCTCATGGACCCTCTGCTATACCTAGGTTAAACATCTTTCATTTAAAGGAATGGTGGATTACATGTCTTTCAGGCAAAGTTTCATGAGTGTTTATTTCTTGATAAGTAAACCACACATATATATACACACATCTAGGTAGTTTTAAGGCATATATGGAGAAATTAAAAAAGATTTTCCTAAGAATTCTCTACAACACCCTAGGCTAGGATCCTTCCTTGCCTCTTTATAACTTCTAGTACATGCCTATGATCCTTGCCATTCCTTGGCTTGTAGATACATCACTCAAATTTCCCCCACTATCTCCCCCATGTCTTTACATGGCTTTCTCCCTGTGTGTTACTGTGTCTAAAATTCCCTCTTTTCACAAGGATATAAATCATTGCATTAGGGCCACTCTAATGCACTATGATTTCATCTCAACTTGATTATATGTACAAAGACCCTTATTACAAAGAAGGTCACACTCGCCAGTCCTAGGAGTTAAGACTTGAACATCTTTCTGGGGGACATACTTCAACCTACTACACCTTCTGTAGATAGTTAAACGTTTAGTACCAAAAATATAACAATTTGCTCACTTGCATAATTAAAAAATGGAATTACAGCTAATTAAATTAGGTATATTTTGAACAAAAAATCCATTTATTTGAGAATTATAAAACTATACAAATTAATATTAACCACAAGATTTCTTCCAAAGACACAATGGCATTTTTATGATGCAAATTAAAATAGCAGTTACTTTATTAGATTATAAAAAATCATATTCACTTAAAAAACAGTTCAGAAAAGTATAAAAAGGGGAAAATTATAATCTTTTGAGATAAAGATACTATATTTTATTATACTTCCATATATCTTTTTAGTTATATTAGCTTTTAATTTATATTTCCGGATTTTTACATGGTCAATATTCTAAAAATGACTTGTTTAGATTTTATTTGTTGGAAGTGTTCTCAGTCTGTATAATCTAGAAGTTACAGGAGACAGTATTAAACATTTATGTGGTCGAAAATAACCACCTTTCTCTGCAAAATTGCCAACTGATCATAAAATTTTACATTCTCACCTTGATTCTCATTTCAGCTCCAATGGTAGATCCTTTTTTAAAGTGGACCTTTCTTTTTTTAAACAGCTCTAAATGTCAGAAGGTTTGTCATTCGTTTTGGCCAACCAACAAACACTCCCCAGCTTGTTCTTGTTCTGCCTTCTTAACCTACAATACATCTACTCCCTTTGCCATATGTGAGGGTGGTTATCCTACCCACCTTAAGTCTTTTCCTTCTCTAAGCATAATTACTTCAATTATATTTCATATAATGTAATTTCAGCTGCATTTACTACTCTCTTTATCACTTTCTTTTGGTTATACATCCTTTTTAAATTGCATTCTTCGGAATGCATGCAAATTCTCCAACGATGGTGAGTGGAAAGTGAAATGATTACCATTCCTATTCTTTTGTCTCAAGTTTATTAATGTGGTTTAAAGCGAATTTAGCCTTTTGATAGTCATGTAACACTGCTGATTCATATTTAGCTTGCTGACAAATAGAATCTCTAAAGCTTTCTATTTGTACTCTTACTAAGACATGTATCCCTCAATTATCTATTGTAATGAGAACTATCATTAGTAAGAATAATTAAAATTCATAGATAATTCTTCAATTACATTTTATCCATTAATCTAAACTCTTTATATAACTACACCTCTATAGAATTATTAAACATATAAAAACATTGGTTTGGAATTTGGTATCTTTAATTGCATATCTAGTAAAATGGTCAAAAGTAAAGTACAGATTTAGAAATGATAGAAAAGCTATATGTGTTGCGAATAACCTTACTGATAAGAACCAAAAGCATTGTTTTTTAAAATTTTACACTTCTCGTATTTAAAGTTCATAGAGTAGCTTTCCCATTAAAGCATTCTAGTAATATACTCCATCTTCCATTTTGGCTGATAGAAATTTACTGGATTCAACTTTATCTGACTTGCTAATCATTTAGATTTCATCATCATGGTTGATATAGAGTCTAACCATTTACATTTTCATATATCCCTCTATAACATATCTATTTATTAATTTGATGACTATTATAAAATTATTGAATGCTATTATTTAGTGCCTTATATGTATCAGATCTGTCTCATTCTTATAATTCTAATGAATTTCTATGTGTATTTATGTGTAGGTAGTACACATATTTATTTGGCTACTCTGAATAATAGTCTTTAAAAGTAAAAAACAAAACAAAACAAAAAGATTAAGGGCACTATTCCCTCTTATGCTTTGCTATATGGGTCTCATCTTAATATAAGCCATGTGATCTAATTGGTAGACAACTCAGGAAAAAGCATGGAGTTCATGAATTCAGTACTTGGCTCTGTCATTATCTAATTTCTGAATAAATGCTAATTTTAAAGATCATTGGCATAATCTTTAGATTCGAATTTAGAAAAAAACACATAAATATCAAATTGGTAATTAAATGTGTTTATATGAAGTAATGATATGTGCCAATAAATTTAGTTTTAATTCTGTAAATTTTTGTGACATTATCAGAAATATGTCAGAAAAAATATAAATTGACAATAATAAGAAAGAAAAGATTATTTTGTATCTTCTCTTTTTAGCCCTGTTATACTCTAAGGGCTGTTTAGAGATAACTAATACATGAAATTATAAAAAATAATCATTTATTTCAAGTCATAGTTTGACCTCACCCTTTTGCATACCATAAAAGCCACTGTAGTCTGTTTGTCAACTCCTAATAAATTGTTTTAGTGGGTATTAGCCATTAAAAATCTTATTAAGATTTTGGATTGAGAGTGGAAACTTTAGAAGAATCATAAAGGACATGAGATTGTTTTCAATACAGCCTCACAAAAAATACTATTGACAAATACAAACCAAAGAGTGTTCCATTGTGCTCAATAATAACTGGTCTTGAAGAGTGTTTAGAAAGATAAATAGCTGCAGACATATGCATATAAGAATTAACTAAACATCTGTATTATCCCTAAAAGTGGCACATACAAGGTGAAAAGACTGATATTTGCATGATAAACTTACAGAGATAGTGAAAAAAAATACTTAAAACACCTTTGAGTCAACAGAAGTGATAATAACAAGCAAATGTTCGGATTTAAGAAAGAGGGCCAGCAAAGAAAACATTAATTCCAATTGTTACCATATTTGAAAATATTAAAATTTAATATAATCTTATAATACAGAAGAAGAAAAAAATAAATTAGTCTTAACTTAGACCCACCCACCATTCAGGCTTTGTGTATTTTCGCATATGAAAATTATCTTCAAGGTCTATTTCTTTCTCCTAACTGCTATTCAAAACAATAATTGGTAAATAAATTGCTTAAATAATAGTTTTCCTTTATTATTTGAGAATCTCAGGTTCATGGCTACAATCTCAGAAAGAGGATTTGATCATCTAATCCCAGACCTTTAAATTAGAAGTTCTCAAGAAAATGTGCACATTTGAATCATGCTGGCACCCTGCAGTAGTTTGCAGCTTATCACAAACATTTATCTCCATATATCCACACATTTTACACAAAAACTTGATGTTGGCTCTTCTCTACTTTTAAGACAGTATCTCCTCCTTGTCTATGTAACCAAGGAAACAGCCTTGTTTCTCAGCCTGAAGAGATGTGAGCCAACATCTATACAAAAGATAAAGTATAGGAATATCTTGTTGCCCTAGAGACCTTTCTGTTTGCTAGTATTTCTTTACTCTCAACTCTTATGCATGTTAATGACATTATAAACTGCCTCAATGAACACCAGATATTCCATGCTTCTCTAAGACTTAGCTTCCTGACTATCAAAATAGTAAATGTGTCACATGATCAATTTAGCCAATGAATAAGTGGCCAAGGGGCATTATGAGTGGCTCTATCATAAACATTTTTCATTTTAGGCTTCACTTCACCTAAACAACTGTCTCATTTTAAAATAATTTTTGAAGTGAAAGATATTTCTCAGAGCTCCACTTTCCCCTCCAAAAGCTGAAGAGACCAGATACTTCTTCTTGCTCTTGTACCTATGGCATCATCAGAGGGTTCTACTTGGGATTAAGTTCTTGAGGGAGAGAGCAAAAAATGTAGGGATAGTTAGAAAATCATCTACAGCAGCAAAGAGAAGCTGTTGGTAAAGAGATCCACAGCTACCAGTGCCAGAGACAGCAGACCAGCAGGGCTGTTTTCAGTGACCTAGTCAGCATATCTGATACCCAATTTCCTTTAATTTCTGTGTCTTCCAATCTTCTAATAGATTTCCTGAGTAGTTGTATATCATCTAGTATGTTCATTTTTGCTTAAAGTAACCAGAATTGCCTGTTTGCAACCAAGATTATGTGTAATAGAATTCTTCCTTTGAGTTTCACAAATAATATTTTATTTGTGAGCTAATTTTAAAAAAAAAGAATTGATAGGATCAAGGACCATAGGATTCATTAGCAAAGCACCAAACTCTGAATTGTCTTTCTTGGAGACTCAATAGTTATGGGGAAATGGCAAAATGCAGGGTATTCATTAGCAAGACTATCATGTTGGGACTCCTACAAGCAGAGACAACAGTCTCTGTTTGATATTAGCTATTCCTGCTGTGCAGAGATTTTTACTTTACTTTTATAGTCTATTATTTTTTATGTGACAAGTTGTTGGCAATGATACTTTTGCTTTCTGCAAATCCACAAAAAGAAAAGTAAACTCACATGATCTGAAGAAGAGAAAACAGGTCAAATACTATGATAAGGACAAAATCCCTTGATTGTTTACCAAGAGTTAGGTGAAAAAGGCTCATACATTTAAACAGATACCTCTATAGGCCAAAAGAAGATACAAGGGACTGTATCCGAATCTCCTGGAGGTGGGGCTTAGGCCAATATATATATATAGAATATCCCCACAGGTAATTCTGATATTTATCTCTAGAGAAGGACCACTGTTTTATAGAAACTGGACACTCAGGAAAAGCCTGCTTAGAAAACATCAGACTCCCAGCTGCTGATATCCATCTACATGAAAATAACTAATATTTACAACCTTTTCACTCCTTTCAGTACTAACTCTACCTCTCACTTTTGTCTGATTTTTCTCCTTTCATTTACCTGTAATCTTGCCCCACAGTAATTGCCACAGAATTTGTTTGCTTCTGTGACCAATTTTCATTCATTTTCTTCTTTACCAACAGTTCTTCCACATAGAAAACACACCCTTAATTGCCTATAACAGAACTATAACATGAACTCTGCTCTACTTACAATCCCTCCACCCACCCTCCACACCTGTACTCTGCACACATTACCACCAGATGAGGCGATTCCTCAGAAACAACTAGGTAAAGGAGCAAGATCAAAAATCAAAATTTGATAGCCCCATGAGACTTGTGAGAACACTACCTCAGTATTTAATGCTGAAATATTTATATGCAGTATCCCCTGAATTGCATTTGTACTTACACAGAAGGGAACAAAGATGAAAAAAATATGAAAACTCTTACATTTTTTAGAGAGAAGTTAACCATTTTCTCTTTCATTATATTATAGTTAATAGCTTATGAATGATAATAAACATACATTTCCCAAAATTAGCAATAATGTTCAGTCATTTTCTGAGCAACATAATTTACCACTTAAATCCTCAAGTAATGAATTCATAGGTGTGCAATCAGAAAATTATGGGAAGCTAATAACTAAAAATGTTTATTAAGAAATTAATTAAATGACAACAGTGTCATAGAAGCCTTCGATGATCACATTGCAGTTATCACATTAATCTTAAACTATGAGCCCACACAACCCAAATTTGCCCATCTTACCTCTGAAAAAGAGTGGCCTGGCAGTCACTTATGCATTCTCATAGTCTATTTATTTAGTAGAGGCAGCAAGTTATCTGTTCAGTGAAATCTGTCTGGATTGCCCTGTGGTTGATACAATATTCTCATCTTGTTCTTGAGCCTAGCTCTGTCTCACGAATTTGTGTCTTTTATTCTCACACCCTTTGGAATGGTCGGCCTCCATGAGAGGACCTTTTATAAATTTCTCCGCTAACCTTGACAGAACTCCTTGACCTTGGAAAAACACTTTGTGTAATTCTGTAGCCGTATTGACTGCTAATGTCTCTCTGAAGCCTTGGGGTTCTAAGATGCCACAATCTGCTGTCAATTTTAGTACAACATTGACATAGTTATATGTCCACTGTAAATCAAATTTCCCTTGTTGAAAAGAATAATAAAAGCTGCTTGCTTCTTACATGTATTAATCAATTATCACCCCCTTCTCTCATCATGGCTAAAATAGGTTGGATTGCTTCATTATATTTATTGCCCATCATGAACAGAATTAAACTTTGCTTTATCAGAATATATAAAATATTGGAATATGCTAATATCCAGACCAGAACAGAACTTTCGGCAATAATAAAAATGTTCTTTTGCACTGTCCAGTTGGGTAGCCACTGTCACATATGGCTAGTAAGCCCTTGAAAAGTGGGTAGTATGGCTGAATTCTTCACTTCATTTAATTTTTATTAATTTAAACTTAAAAATCCACATGTGGCTAATGGCTATACTATTAAGCAGTTTAGTTTTAGACTATAGTTTCTTTTAGAGCTTTCTCCTTGTTCTTTTTATATCTAAGATTGTGCCTGGCACATAAAATAAATAGATTCCACTAATAATGTTTATTGAATTGTCTACTATGAGATTAGCTTCCAACTTTCAGAGAAACTGAAATAATAAGCATGTAGAAACTAGGACAGAGCATTGAGCTCAGAACAGTGTGTTCAATAAGTAATAGTTACATGTATATTTTAGAGTAGCTTCTAGTAAAGTTGCTTCTGAATATGTTCTTTCACTCTGCAATGCAAACAGGGAAGTCTGAACAATAAATGAACTCAACAAACTAGACAACAGCACTTTGACTTTGAATTTGAAAGAATGTGAGTTCAGGGGCTGCTGATCCAAGAGAATAAAGGCAAATTGTTTGCTTCTGCTAGCCAACCTTTCAGGTCTTACCCAGAAAAACTTCAAAGTAGAAGAAACATGCAGAGGCAGGTGCTATATTTTTCATAGACGTGACAACAGATAATATCTCATTTGGAAGACTACAGGTCCTCTCAAGAAAACTGTGTAGTGGTTCAGCCCCTGCTCAAGAGCATTTTTCACCATATTGACACCATCATCAATTCTTGCTTTATCTTCTGTCTTCTGTCTTTCATATGATAAAAATAATTGTAGACAAGCCAATTTGTTATCTGAAGTTCTTGTTTTTCTCTCTTTAAAGTACTAAAAAAGTTGGATTCTATCTTAGTTTTCATGGGATTGGTTTTTTTTTTTCATAAAATCTTAAATAGGAGAAGTGAAAGAGCTTTGAGGAAGTTAACAATGCTACATTAATGCAATATATTAATAATTATAATTATTTAAATGTTTAGTTATCCTTTTATAAATTGTTGCTATCATTGACCCTGTTAGAACTTCCAAAGACTTGATCCAGAATCATTATCATTTAACAAAGAGCCTAACTGCTCATAAAAATTTCTCTCAATTTTTCAGGAAACTGTTTCTTAAGCCAATTAGTAGACAGGAATCCATTGATTGAAACTTAATCCAGACAAAACTGAACATAACGCGAGTTAAAAATATACTTGTAAGAAGAACTAGCTCTTCGCACAGTAGATTCCCAACATTTGAATTTCTTACTTTATTTGAATTAATTTAATGCAGACTTAGTCTCTGGACTAAGTATTAGCCATAATTATGACTCTGAAAGAATCTGTGTGATCTGAAGCAAGTTACTAAGTTTCTTTGCCCTCAGTTTCCACCTGATAAACCTGTGAGATGATAACAAGCAAGAACCCTTGTATTATTTTGCTAGGGGTTGCCATAACAAAAACCACAGACAGGGTGGCTTCGACAACAGAGATGTACTTTTTTCACAGTTCTAGAGAACAGAAGTACAAAATCAAGGTATTGGGAGGTTTGGTTTCTTCTGAGGCTCTCTCTTGGGCTTGCGGATGGCCGCCTTCTTCCTGTGTCCTCACATGGTCTTTCCTTCGTGCATGTGCATCCTTTGAGTTTCTTCTGGTGTCCAAATTTCCTCTTATAAGGACGCTGGTCAGATTAAATTAGGGCCCACTCTAATGGCTTCATTTTATCCTGATCACTTCTTTAAAAGCCCTATTTCTAAATAGAGTCATATTCTGAGTTACTCCAGGGCTAGGTCTTCGCCTTATGAATTTGTGGTGGGAGGTGGAATTCAGCACATTATAGCCTCTATTAGTCTATCCTAAGAGTTTCATGAAATGAGATTATAATTAGTAAGGAGACAGGTCATCCAGAAACCAGCAATAAAGGAGTGATTGGCCTTATAACCATGTGTCCACATGATTTTTCTTATTTTATTATCTTCTGTGATATTGCCCAATTCACATGCTCTTTTCAATTTAGGCTCTTCAAGTAATTGTTGAGAAGGGGATGAGGAGAGAGAGTGAGAGAGAGAGAGAGAGAGAGAGAGAAAGAGAGAGAGAGAGAGGGAGAGAAAGCGAGAAAGAGAAAGATTCTAGCTATGATATCAGTCTAGTCCCTCTTTATCAGAGAGGATTCATAGCATAATAACAATAACTAACATTTGTAGAGTACTAAATAAATAGCAGGAACTCAGGTAAGAGCTGTAGATATAGTAAGTTCATTTATCTTTCACAAGGACACTCTTAAGTATGTAATAATATGATCATGACTTTGGGGGTGAAGAAAGGAGGCACAGGGCTATTAAATGGGGAAACAACTTTAAACCCAAGAAGTCTGAATTCATAGTGCAAATAGTATGATTTAGTGTGAAATCCTGGGTCATTTCTTAGTTCTGTCAGTTTCTGCCTATTTTACCCTTGAAGGAGTCCCTTTAACTTCTAAATGCCTCCTTGTAACAGTGCCTATTTTGCAGAGTTGCTGCAAAAGAAGTGTTAATATTTACAAAAACACTTTAAAAATTGCAAAGCATAATATACATATTAGTTATTATTTTTCATCATTGCCAAATAGTTGATACAACTAAGCCAGCAGGCAGTGACATTCTTATTGGAAGACATGCAGATTTACTCAGTACCATCACTGAGAGACCAGTCATGACAGAGCTGATTGACATGTCTCATGCACGTGTGACTGAATAAAACTGAAGCACAGAAGGAAACTAATATTCCAATTCATACATTCACCTACTCATTTATTCATTTATTTACTATTTAAATACCTAATCTATGTTCTCAAAAAAGCTTATACCATAGCAGAAGATTCAAACAGATAAAGACCTATAATTAATACAATGTGATTGCTATTACAAAGGAGCTCTTTATAATATACATAGAGAAGAATCAATTTTTTTTCTTTTGATGTTAAAGGAATGTGTAGTCAGGACACTGGGGAAGATTTCACAAAGCAGGTAACATTTGTAGGATAAGCAAGTTATCTTCAAAAAGGGAAGGATGAGGGAAACATTCACATTAGAATCACTATCTGCAGCATTTAAGGGCAAAAACTATTCCTGAACTAGCAAGTCACTCATGCAAGTTCAACCACAGGCTGCCTAGATGGGACCCAGCATGGTGGCAGAGCTGTGGAATGGTTAATGTTAAAGCTGTTATCGAGAACTAGGCTATAAATGCCATAATATTGAAAAGAAATATTATCCTATAAGGATAGGCAAACAACAAGAGTTCTGCTCACAGTTCTCTGTTCTTAAAGACAATATTTAGAAAACCCTCAAAATGCAAGAGAAAGACTCAAAGATCTAATTAAGATAATTTTGCAACAATATAAATAAAGTCCTGAATTATGGCAGTGGAAGTTGAAAATAGAGAAGAATGAATGGATTTAGAGGTACTCTGAAGTAAAATTAATAGAATTTGGCAATTAACTGCATAAGAAAGAGAAAAAAACTTTTAAGTTGAACCACATAAAATTGTTGATTTTGCATGTGAAAGTTGGATATTGGCAGTGTTTCAATCTGCTATGGCAATACTTAGATTTCTAGCTATTTGGTTAAATGAATCAATGACCCATAAACTGAGAGAATATATAGAGGAGGAGAATAAAGTTTTAAGAGTGATAAAAGAGTAATGGACATTAATTCAGCTGGAAGTGAGTCACCCAGGAATATTTAAGTAGGTAAATTGGCACTAAGAAGACAGATTCAGGCGGTTTTCAGGTGTCTATGGTAGTTGACACCATAGGAGTTGTTGAGATCACCCAGGTCGAATGTAAAGGAAAAAAAAAAACATCTGAGAAAACCATGTGTTTATACATATGCATTAGTGTGGAGAGGAAATACTTAAGGAATAAATATGAATATGATTGGTGAAGCAGGAAGAGAAGTCATTAAGAATGGCTTTTAAGCAAAATGATAAGAGAGATTTTGAGCCACTTGGAAGGCTAGGAGTTGAAAACCGAATGTTACCCATTGACCCTTGTGGAAGCCAAGATGTCCCTGTCAATACTTTCTAAGGGGGAAGCAATTTCCATGAAGTTGCAAAGTGCAAATTAGAGTACTGTGGGAGGAGAAGTAGATCAAAGACTTAAAAACAAACATAGTAGAACAATTCTTTCAAATGTCTGGAGGATGAGAGAAGATCAAAAAGGGCTATATGCACAAAGAGGGGCAAACTTGAAAGAACGATTTATTTCCTTTCTGTTTTGTGTGTTTATTTTCTGATAGTGGAGGTGGGAATGTCTGTTTACAGGCTGATAGAAAAAATCTAGTGACGATAGAATGACTAAATATATGGGAGAAGAGGGGACTGTGAAGGTCCAGTGGAGGAGGGTACGGGGGTAGAAGGTATTATCACAGCAAGTAGACTTAAAAGATCAAGAACTTTGTAACTATGAGCCCAAACACATGAAACTACAAAGTAAAGAATATTTTTATAAGATCAAATGTTTATGCATGGTATCTCTAACTTAACATGTCATCTGGGAAGTTTCCTAAGGGATATATAATAAGTCTCTATATGTTCTTTAAAGAAGCACTTTATTTTTAAATTTGGTTAATTCTTAACTGTAACTTTAATACTCCTAGAAGTGTGCTACTTTTTCCCCCATTCCCTATCTTTAGTCTAGTGAAGTGTAACAGATGAACTAAAATCTGTTAAGAAAAGGCACGTAGAAGAGTTTACATTTTTCAACCCATATTTGAATGTGATTTTTCACAGCAAGGGTATATGCTCCCAAAAAGCTGATAACATATTTTATCCTTAAAATTATTCGATCAAATGTTTAGAGAATGAAAGTTGATAGTTCCTAAATGTCGCACAATATTATCTAAAATGAACATAAATTGCATGAACCTTCAAGTTTTCATCCATTACAAAATGACCTTTGGAAATTACTTCTACAGCAATAAAACTAAACTCAAGGATGATGCATGTGCAGTGCATTAAGTTAGAAGTGTTTACATGGCACGTACTGCAAAAGATAAATTGGCAGATCTGCAAAAGCACCATTCCATATCTACATTTTTTTCCATTTCACCTAAGTGAAAGCAATGAAATATCTGATTTAGAGGAATTTTTAAGCACTAGAGCTTATTATTCTTTGTGTCTTGAGGTAAGAGCAGAAGATAATGATAGCAGTAGCCAGAATTCTTGGGTCAAAAGATGCCTGGCAGTAAATGACCCAAATCCTGTTGTGGCCTATTTAAGACTTTCAGTTTTTATATCCTCTGATTGGCCCTGGAGCCATTCCAATCACCAGACCCAAAAGGAGGAGGCAGCAGCCTTAGGGAGGCCCTAATACTTTAAAAAAATTCAAAATGCAAGTCTTTGGGGGTAAAGTCTAAAATGAATGAAGAAAATGTGTTATCTTATATGATATCTCTCATATTCCTTACTCTGCAACTCAAATGTTGCTTTATCTCTTCTCATTTACTCCTTCTCAGATGAAGAGGTATTCATCCTGCTTGCTAAGGTAAACTCTTCTCTATAGGATTTTGAATACATTTTCTAATGTCTCTTTTGGGTCCTTGCTACATTCACTATCTGATGTCTTTCCTGTAGTTTCAGTTTCTCTCTTTACTGAAAACAAATCTGCAGCCTACATAAATCTCGAGTCTACTTTCTAAATAAATCAAACCAAACACAACAAAAAATAATTCAACATCTTCCTTAGACTTTGTCATTCCCACAGTGATATCTGTTCTTTTCATCTTTTGCTGGGAAACAAACCATAGCATTTTAAAATGTTATTGTTATCACTCATGGTTCCATTGGTTGACTGAGTTCTAGTGAGCAACTTTCACTCAGGGTCTCTTGTTTAGTTTTACTCAGGTTGTGGTTAGGGCTGGAGTTACGAGAAGACATCTTCACACATGTTTCTAGCCTGTGTCACAACTACCTACAGTTTCCTCACAGATGGCAGTCTCAGGATAATTGCACTTTTTACATGCGACCTGCTTTCTCCAGGGCAAAAATTCTAAGAGAGGGTGTGGAAACTATCAAGATTCATCTCTTCTTAAAAAGAATGTTAAAGAATTTGTAGCCACCTTAAAATTGTCACATATGTCTCTTTATATCCTCACACTACAATAAGTCTTAGAATCCTATACTTACGCTGCTATCACCCTCCTTACTCATTATGTCATCCACACACTTAGAGCTAACATTTATTGAGAGCTTGTAATTTGCTAGGCACTATGTTAAGTACTTTTTGAATCTAACCTTAAATAAAATCTATAAACTAGAAACAATTACTTTATTTTATAATCTCTATTTTAAACATAAGCAAACAGCCATAGAGATTTTAAGTTTCTTGCCCATGGTCACATAGCTAGCTGCTTAGTAGACTGGCTAGAATTTTAAGGCCATCTTGTTCTCTCTCATTTATTCTTTAATTCCTCACATCGTGCTTTAGATTTACTTGAAGTTTTCTTCAAGATCACCTTTGATTTGCTGTTTATCTAGACCAAATGGCTTTTTACTAGCCCTTCTTTGATCTACCTATGACTTTTGATTCTGGTGACTAATCTGTCTTATTGGAATGGTTATCTCTAGGTTTCAAGGACAGCATTTTACTTTGGATCTTCTTTTATATTTATGACAATGATTTTTCTTAATGTCATTAAAGTTCACAGTTTCAGCAATCATTTCTCTACTTACTTGACTCCTAATATTTTAAATTTAGCATTCGCCTTTCTCTTAAGCTCAAATTTCATAGTTTCGAATTCTTCATTAGTCATTTCTACCCAAATGTTCTGCCAGTATTTAAACTCAACATGTCTCCAAATGATTATTCTTTTCATTCTCAAACACGTTATTGGCCTTTTTCTAATATACCTGATTTTCGATAAAGGGCACTGTTACACCTTTGGTCACTAAAGCTTAAAAGGTTGGTAGAGTGAAAATTTTTTGTCTATCTTCACGTCTCCTCCTTTTTTGAGAAACCCTTCTTTCCTGTCTCTCAATTCATGAGATTTAAAAAAGGTTGATCTAAAATTCCAGCTCCTGGGGTGAACATCTGACTTACCTGAGCCATTGAGAGCCACACCCTGCTTTTGGGCTAAAGCATATAAAAAGAGGCTCCATTTTGATGAAGATTTTCTAGCCTCTAGGATACTATAATTCTGGAGGCCAGGAGCCATCTTCACCACCACATATATAGAACCTGCCTGAAGATGAAGCCAACAAGGGAGAGCAGACCTGAGAAATAGTGAAAGACAGAATGGCTTGATTCAGATATACGAACCAATAAATTCTCATTTTTATTATAGTAAGTTCGAGATGGCTTCTTGTCACTTGTAATCTACAAAATCCTCAGTGATGCCACTGCCATTATATTTGACTCTTGTTCTCTTATCCAATTCCTGTTAATTCTACCCGTATAAAATTCTCTTCTATGTATTATCACAGCTACCACTCTTACTCAAAACTTCATCACCTGTCATCTAGGGTAAAGCAATAGCCGCCAACTTGCTGTAGAACTTTGCTGTTCCAATCAATCTTTTTCACTGCTGCCAGAACGATCTTTTTAAATTACGGTTTTGATTTCATCAAACTTCTTAGCTTGTCATTCAAGGCTATTCACAGTCTGTCTGTATTTATCTGTAGAGATTTATCTCCCAGTTCACTACATCATGTTGCACAATGCAGTGCTTAAGAGCACAGACTCTGGAGTCAGATTCCTGAATTTAAATACTGGATCTGCCACTTCTTAGCAATGTAAATTGATCAAGTTTCTTAACTTCTCTATGCATCAGTTTCTCCATTTATGAATCAGAAATGACAGTACCCATCTCATAATGTTGTTACAAAAATTAAAGTAATTAATATTAGCTAAGCACTTTGAAAACATCTAGTACACCATCGTTAGTTAAATAAAGTAAAATGCTAGTGTGCAGGTAGTTTATTTTCTCTCTTTTTAATTTGAACCCTTGTGCTTAACACATTCTGATACATGGGAGATCCCAATGAGAAGTTTACTGAATGAATGAATAAGTGAGTGCATGAAAGCAGTTGTTGCTCTCTCCAAACAAAGCCCCTTGCTCCCCAAGAAGGTCCACATTTATGTTTCTACTTCTGTTTCTTTATACATACTGTACCTTTGGCTTAGAAACTTCTCTTTCCAGTATATTTATGGAACACTTTTCCTACTTCAATATTTTATTCAAATGTTACCTTCTTGAATAATTGTTTTAGATCTCTCTAGCTAGATATAAATGAAACTCCCTCTGCCAAAAAATAAACTTGTTCTGATTTATCTAGACTTCTCTAATGGCACATATTTTTCTCTGCCTTACATTAGTTATCTATGTATGTGCATTACCTTCTTTCTAAACAATGATTATAGAAGGTAGAAGAAGAATTATCTTTGTGGTATCACATGACACCTAGCACAGGGTTTTGCATGTTGTAGATATTCAGTGTTTTTTGTTACTATATATGACTATAATGCATACACAAACAAGTGACTTATTTCTAGTAGGAATAAATAGGGGTATGTCAATATTGAAGCTCTAATTGGACTGTGAGGAAAAAATGTTGGGATATCAGTAAACCAAATAGGCTGAAGTCTTTAGATTTAACTACACCAGATCAGACCCCACACAGACCAACAGCTACAAAACTGGTTTCATGTGTTTATAATGAAGAAAAGTCAGCAGGCTTACTACAAATATAAGAAAATAAAATCAAGCATCATTTTCAGGAAATGACTAATGTCGTAATTAAAATATAGCAGATATATGAGATAATGATTTGGATAGTAACTGATTAAATGGGAAAAATTAAGTAAAACATGGGACCAGATATTCTGGTAACAGATTCAATATGAATAATCTTGGAATGTCCACTTAAGGTTCACATCTCAGGTCCTTATTCAGGGACAGGGACTTCTTGTTACACCAACTGCATTACTCTGAGTCTGTAACCCTACCTCTCTAGTTAGGTGCAAAAACTTACCAGATAGATCTAAAGAATTAAGAAATTAAATAAATAATAAATAAATAAATAAATAAATAAATAAATAAATAAATAAATAAATCTAACATACAACAGAGTAGAATAATGGTTGCTATGGTCTAGGGAGTGGGAGCAATAAAGAAAAACTGAAAAAGAGAAAACACTTTCAGATATAAGATAAATAAGATCTGAGGATCTAATATATAACATAGTTACTATAGTTGATAACACTATTATATAATTGAAATTTGCTAAAAAGTAAGTATGTGAATCAATGATTGTGATAATGGTGTGAATCCTTTCACAATGTATGCATATATCAAATCATCACATTGTACACTTTAAATATCTTACAATTTTATTTGTTAAATAGACCTCGATAAAGATTTTTTAAAAGTTAAAAATAGGAATAAGAACAGAATTTAGAAAAAAAATTTAAAGCCACAGATTTAGTATTCTGTACCCAGCTTTGAGAAAAGAGTAATGACCAAATTGTAATGATTATATTCTTATCTGTTTAATTCCTAGGATGATTAAAGCATTAAGAGGCTCTTATGTTAGAATTGTTAAGGCGTTTCATTGTTTAAGTTTGTAATTAAAGTTTAAATGTTTGGTGAAATCTCATTAGTTATATATACATTCTATTAGTTGTATTAGTGGCATATTAATAATTAGAAAATGCTAAATTATATCAGAAATTAGATAAAGCATAAATAGTAGTAAGTATATCTATCTTTGAACTAAGGCTGCTTAAATATTAATGAATCTGTCATAAACTAAAGTTTATATTTTTCAATAATAAATCAAGCTCAGATATCTAATGTTAACTTGAATAAAACCTAGAATGAAATATAAAGAAAATATAACTATTAGACTAGTCTCTGTAAATGACAAACTTTCTTGGAAATGGGCAAGTGACTTACAATTCTTAGAATAGTGAATTTAAGTTGTATAATTATGAAAAAAATAGGTAAAATAGATAATGAAAGAATTCACAGAAAGTCTATAAAATATGCTTTGCTATGACTATATTAGTTTGCTAGGGCTACCATTCTAATAATCTTATATTAACTTGATTACTCCTTTAAAGACTCTGTCTCCTAATATAGTCACATTCTGAGGTACTGTGGGTTAGAACTTTAATGTATGAATTTGGTGGGGAGGACACAATTTTGCCCATAATGACATATTTTATTTTATGGATGAAAAAAATCACTTTTTATAATGCTCCTAAAACATAAATCCATTGTAAAGACAATTTTATATACTATTTTAAAGGAGAAAGTTTAACCCTTATGTGTATCTGTTCACAATAGTCATGTAAAGATGAGAAAGCAAAATCATACAAAATAACCAGAGGAGCCTAACTCAAGATAGACCCTAATCTTTATATTCCATGCTTTCCTGCAAATGAATCCCAAGATTGTTTCATATATCATCAAGCAAAATATTATTCTTAGTAGAATAACCTGGATCAGTCATAGGCAAAGTTCTAAAATATCAAACAAAATGTACTTTCAATAATCTTTCATTTTCTGTTTTTAAAGCCTTCTTGGGCAGGGAATTTAAGACTCATATATGATCATTTGCCTTCCTATCAAAACATTCTCAGTTTACGTTCATACTTTCAGCAGTACAAATTGGCATTGCTTCTCTGGAAGAATTTGGCTGTATTTATCAAAATTAAGTTGAGCAACATATCCTACTTCTGGAAATCTGTCCTATTAATATATGTGTCATTGAACGAAATGATGCAACTACAGAGGTAATTTTTTGCAGCACTGCTTGTAATAGCAAAAGACTGAGATGACCTAACAGTCTACCAATAGGGGACAAATTAATGATGTTATAGTTATACACTGCAATACTATACAGCTGAGAAAAAAGAATGAAGAATAAATGTATCAATAGAGAAAGTTGCTAAGTGAAAAAAGCAAGATACAGAGGAGTTTGCACGGGAGAATAATAAATAAATAAATAAATAAATAAATAAATAAATAAATAAATAAATAAATAAAATAATTGTATTTGAGTTGAAAATCTCTGGAAGAACACAGAAAACACTGATAAAGGGATTATCTGTGGAAGAAAGATGAAGGGAAGGAGTGAGAACAAAATTTTTCATCAAAAAATTTTATATTGTTTGATTTTGAATCTTGTGTATATATTATTTCCTGGATAAAGGAAACTTTTTTTTTTTTTTTAACTGTGCTTCATTTACTATTAGGTTAGGGAAAAACATATAATACTCTAATAGGATGTACATATATCTACTTTTTCTCAGAGAATCCCATTTTATATCTTAGATCCTGTGTCCTATATAGTTTAACATTTGTCTTAGAAGACACATACTAGTTTGGACAGTAAATTATATGATTGTCATATTTTGAGCATCTTATTATCTGCCAGGCAATAAAGATACAATTAAAGATACAATTGTTGAGGCAATAAAGCTTATTTTGATTGACTGATTTTCTTTTTATTGTGGAAAAGTTCACACAACATAAAATTCACCATTTGAATTATTTTAATATGTACAATTCTGTAGCATTTAATACATTTACAATGTTGTGCAACCATCACCATTATCTAGTTCCAGAACATTTTTATCACCTCGATGATTTTTTTAATGTAGGAATTTTCTTGCAATAGTATATATCTAGAGAGAGAAAAAGTGAAATAGCAGGATTTTTTGGAGTCCTTGTATGTGAAGTTCATAACAGAGGGACTAAAAATGTCTCGACATGAGCAAATAAAATGGATAAAGTATAGTATTGTGCTGAATGCACTGAATTTCATTATTGAGGTCAAGTCCATGTCGATGTCAGAAAATCATTTAAAAATTAGAAATGATTTTTTGTAAGGGAAATAACTAAAGCTCCTGTAAACAGAATATATTAAATTCAATAAGTAGTAGTTTTCATTATTGATATTCAGATTCAACAGGAGAAAGGGGAAGAAAATTTAAAAATTTGATGGCCATCCATGTTCCAGTCATTTGTGGCAGATTTTCCCCATATGTTGTCTAGTCATATCTTCACAATAAACACGTAATGTAGACATTATAAAAATAGTTTTTTATAGATGAGGAAACAGACTTTCATGAGACTAATTGTCAAAGTGATAGAGTCGATATGATGGAGTCGGAAGTCAAACCTGATTCTCTCACTATATGTCCAAAGCCCTTTTCACTTTACCAGACATAATATATAATAGCAATTTGAGGCTAAGGTTATTTTCAGAAGAAAAAGCCATACATACATACATACATATGTACATACATACATACATACATACATACCATATACTACCCCAAAGCCATCAGGAGGTGCTGATATAGAGTGGATTTAAGTGATATCTAAGCAAAAACATATGATTAAAGTAAAACTGGGGAAGTTGCATTAGACATTCTTCCACTACTTTATAAAGTATTCTCTTAGGACTAATGCTTAACTTTCTTTTATATGATGCTCATGGCATAGGGGAAAATTTTTTGAAAATTTATATTTATATGTTGGTATCTTTATTCCTAAGAAAAAGGAAATGCTTCTTATAAATTGTATCTTAATTTGTTTTCCTTTACCTTATAGTGGTACTACAGTATTTTCACTTAAAAAGACAGTAAAAATTATTTTTAAGATTTTTAATATTTCTCATATATAATTAAGTTTTACAATTACTATTACACAAACTCAAGTATATTTTTATATTGTTTTTCATTTATCTTCATATAGTAAAAAAACAGATATTAGAAAAAACTCATGAACAGTTAATCTCAATTAACTCATTAATTCAGGATGACTTAATAAAGTACTCTCCAATTTGGGGTATTTATTAGAAAATATTCCCAATAACACTAAGGAGATTAAGAAAATGCTTAGATTTAATATTAACCTGAGATATATTTTTCTTTCCATATAATCAATCAAGATATATTGCATTATTAAAAATTATATATTAGAAAATTAAATTTTAAAGAGTATTTCAAGTGTCAACTTGGTATATAGAGCAAAATCACACATATGTGAGGAGCTAAGACAATTGAGATGGAAAGTCGTGTTTTCCATCTAATAAAGTAAATGTATTTACAAAACTGAGGTAAGGACTTATTTAATGAAAAGACAGATTTCTTTTGTAGGATTGACTAAAAGAGAAATTACTGAGAAAAACGAATAAGGTAAAATACTCTATTTCTCATCTACTATGTTATTTAGAAGTTCTAAATCCTTTTTCCAGTGGGATAATGCAGCTCTAATGTTCAGAATCTTGATTTCAAAACTAAATTTTTTGCCACCAGTGACATGCTAAACTAGTAATTTAAAATGACTTTAAAATTATGTATATTTACTTATCTCAGGAAAGAAATGCCATTTTAAAAATGTTTGAATGTGATTCCTCCAGTATAAACTCTGCTATTCCAATTAACAGTAAGTAACAAAATTCATATTGTCAATTCTTCATAAAATCCATAGAATGTTCAAATAAGCAAAAGAGAATTTATTGAATTCAAAGCATCTCAAGTTTCCCAAGCTTCACCTTTAAAAACTTTTTTTTCTAGTCCTGAATATCTGGATAAATTTCAATATTATAAAGTTAAACAAAAAAAAAAAAAAAGCTTGCATTTTTTAAGTTTTAAGTCAATCCATTCAATTTTGTTGTACTTTGTACAATTCATAAAAAGCTGTTTTCGCATATGTCATAGTGTTCCAGGAAACCCATTTTATTTTTTTGAAACCACAACTCTCATGTAATTTAGATATAAAAAAAAAATGTAGCAGGTCAGGATTTTTTAATGACATCTAATTTCATCCACAGACTAATTTGATATGAATGATAAAATATTCATTTATTACGAAGCTGGGATAGCCCTACTAGAGGTTATAATTATGAGATATTTAATTTAAATCAGGAAATGTTCTTAGGAACCGTCAAACCCGAACTTTCTCATTTTAAATATTAAGAAACAGAAAGCCTCTCCCCAAAATTACTCTTAAATTTATATAGTCAATTAGGAGAAATAATCAGAAATTGATCCCAAATTATTGAATACTCAGCCTATTTTTTCTCCCTCTAGAATGGGGAATTCCAGGAGCTAAAGATCCTGTATAAGATTCTAACATAAACTCAAGAAAACAGAGTCATGGTCAAGACTAATGTTTGTTTTCTTTCCCCTTGACTTTATCATGTTTTTCAGCCCGTGTTGGTCACTATAATTTTGCTAGACTTAAAATAGAAAAGAGCAGACAGATTTTCATGTTCTTGATACTTCCAAGTCCCTAGTATCTAGCAAATGATTTGTACATGATATGTAAAAAACTTCAAAAACAAGTAATTATATTTGCAAGAGAATGTGTAACTAATGTAAATAGTACAGACTAGGATAGATTGTTGGCTTATGTCAAACTTTCCTGTCTGAGCAGTAGTTTTAAATGAAACCTAGGAAAGATCAATCAGTCATTTGAAAAATGAAGTCCTCTCGCCATTCTAAATACCATATCCACACTAGCATCACTTCAATGCTGTGTGTGTGAGGCACTGTACTAAGTACTTTCCAAGTATTTGCAGTATTGCACTTCATAACAAAACAATGTATCTCCAGCTTACAGAGGGGTAGATTCAAGCTTAAATGTGGCTGTCTGACTCTAGGGCTTGTGGTTCTGACACTCATCTATACTGCATATGCATGTTTAAATATAAGATTACAATTTCTAATATAGTATTTTGAGAATCATCCTTATAATATGGTGGCTATTTCTACAAAATTAACTTGAAAGAAAAAGAAAATAGTACTGGTCTTGGGAATTCAGATTACGCATTTGGATAAAGTATTCATTATCATTCATTTGCTCTAACCAAATAGTTTAATGACCTTTGTCTATCCTGAAACTATTTTATAAGCATTTACAATTTGCAAAAAATAAACAAACAAAAATAAAACAAAACAAAAAACTCCAAAGATGGTGTGAAAAGGACTTTAATACGAATAACTGCTATCTAGGGATCCCAGTCATTAAAGATTGTGTGTGGGTATGGCTGAGTGGACTTAGCCCCATTCCTCTGCTCTCAATAATTTTTCTTTTAAATGTCTACAATACCTGATATTCCTAGGTGGTCTCCCATCCAAGTAATAACCAGGCCTGTGATCTCAATAATATTAATTTGGGATATCTTTCGTGGTTTATGTATTTTTTTTTTTCTGTAGTGCAATAAAGCATGAATTCTTGGAGTTGGAATGTACAGGACATATTTTGTACTTTGAGGCAACGCTCACACCTGGAAATAAAGAAAATGACCTGCCATTTATCTCTGGACTGTGAGTGATCACAAAGCTACTGGAATTCAGTAAGTCTCACTAGGAACCAGAGTCATAGAAGAAAATTAAAATTTCCTTGATCTTCTAAAGTTACAAGCTTATTTTAAAAGCTTACAATGTATTAAATGCCTAAAAATGAATAGGCAGTGTTACTCTTCCATTCTCATTGCTAGAAATCAGCTGAAATATGCACCCAAAAAACTGCATAAGAATGCTTATAAGTAATGGAAAAAATAAAAATGATTTAAATGCTCTAAAATATGAATATATTACCAATTGCAGAGAAAAAAGTAATAACATGGAAAAATATTTAATATATTAAGTGAAAACTCGGGTTATAAAACAATATGTATAGTATGTAAAAGATTTCTTAAAAGCAAAATATACATATAAATATACATTTGGACTAAACACTAGGATAATCTCCAAATGGTGGAATTATAAATGATTTTTCACTTTTATGAATTTTTATGTATTTTGAATTCTGTCTTTAAGAAGAATATGATGCTTTTAATAGAAGAATATAAGACTTTTAAAATTATTTTATGTTACATAAAAGATAATGGAGAAAGAAATTACACCAAGAAATCCATGCTACTCATACTTATTCTAAAATTTTATATCTGAACTTCTTGGGAAAATGAGGAACTCAATAGACTGTACACCATTCACTCTGTGTGTGTGTGTGTGTGTTTCTGTCTGTCTGTCTGTCTATCTATCTATCTATCTATCTATCTATCTATCTATCTATCATCTATCATCATCAAGCTATCTATGTATTTTCATCACTAATAATTTGAAAGTTTGGCAATAACTTCTTATGGAGCTTCCAAGATAAGATGCAATGCAACATAATGACAATATCTGTACTAGTAGATTGAAAACAATTGTATTTATTACACTGATCACTATTTACATATATATATTATATGTATATATATATACATATTGCCTTTGAGAAAAGACACAGACGTATTTTGTAAGAGAAAAGCCGCAGAGATCAAAGTTAAGTGCCCTGTACTGTCTCTTGGTTAAACTATGCAGCTTTCATGGGCACAATGTTAAACTGAAGTTTTGTAAAAGAATATGTGGAGAGCAAAAGTTAATGGTTAAGTTGCCTTGCTTTCTGGTGAGCTGGTGTAATGTGGGAATTGAGCTTGATGGTCTTGAGCAGTAAATGGCCAACGTGTCCCATTGATAGCTGCTTTACCTAATATGTTTCTTAAGAGTGGACTACTTTTTGATAGCATTAGATGATCTCTGTTTTATTAAAATTCTGACTACTTCAATCTTGTTATAAGGGAAGCTGAATTCAAATAATACAAATGTGAGGTTGCTAAAAAGAACAACTCTTCTTTTTCTTTTGTAAAATAGAAATAGCTTTATTGTTTTTTCTGATCATAAAATTAATGTCTTTACTACCAAAATTCAGAAAGTAGAAGAAAGTGTGAAGTAGGAAGTAAACAATCAATAATCTCATGGCCCTACTATTATAATTTAAGTGTACACAACATTTATTTAACATCTATATGTGTATACACATGTAAATATTCATATGAATATAAATATACACAAAATATACATGTGTATGTTACAGTGGTTAACACAAACACAAAATTATACCATAACATGTGAAAATAACTTTTACTTTAAAAATATATCATGAATTTATTTTTCACATAAACATGTTTAATGGTAAGAAGAGCTAGAACATATTTTCAATTAAAGAAAGATCTATATGTTCCACATACCAGTGTTGTAAATAAAAACTCATGTTTAATTATGAAAATATAGGGGACTAGATGGTCTTCTTTCCATACCATTTAAAAGAATTATTTAGAAGTAATGTAACGACATTTTATGCAGCAATATATTTATATGCACATATGTATACAGATATTTAAGTATGGATGGACATATATAATTTACATCTATATATGGATATGTGTGCATACTTATATGTATGTTTTGCAAATCACATTTATGTTTAAATTTATGTGACCATTCTTTTAATGCCTATAGTTATTATAGACAAATCAGTACACAGGCTTCCCTCAGGATACTCCTTCCGGCCAAAGGCACTGATATGTTGGTGCAACTATTAAACATTCACAATCATCCATTATGTGGGTATGAGCTATCTCTTTGAATGGCATTTACCATCTTACCTGATTAGTACTTTATACATTATATGTCTTTATGTCTTCTTTCCTTTCTAAGGCACTTTAAGGGCACTGTTAAAAAGTGGGAATGCAAATGAAAGGTATCCTGTCTCTCAAAGCTGCAAATTCAACTTCGAGTGCTTTATTTTAGCACATTTCAGAGCCACCTGACTGACTGCTCCATACACTAAAGAATGAACAGCAATTGAAGACAATCATGCTGAACTAAGAGGAGTTGTGGAAGGAAAAACTTGATGTAGAGTTCAGCTGCAAAAGATAAACAGCAGTATTCTACATTAAGAAGCAGCATTTTCTTATTTGAAAGCTCAAAAGAAAATTTTACCCCGGAGATTCTTTTGAAAAATTCTTACTATACTGCCTGCATTAAACAAGTTATATAAGTAAGATCTGACTCTTGTAGCTATTACATAGCTTTATTCAGAGATCCAAATATGACCTTGCATGGTTGACCTGTTGAAAAGGTCAGAAAACATCAAAGACATCATACGTGAGTTTTTCGATATATTTATATACAAGGTGATTTCTAACCGTTTTTTACATTATGGCACAGATTTAAAATGATAATATTTAGATAACTTGCATAAATGTCATTAGTTGCCTATGGTTGGAGACCAGACTACAGATACTGATAAATGCAGGCCCTCCCTGGTCACTTAGCTAACACGTGTGCAGCATGGCAAATGGCATGGCTTGACAAGAGAGAAAATTTTGCTTTATAAAGATCTTTATACCGCAGTGAGCAATATTTTACAATGCCTTGTCCACTGCTAATCAGCATAATGGCAGAGTGAAAAGGAATTCTGTTATATAACAAAGCAAATTTGATATGAATGAACTCATAAAATAACTAGAAGTACACATTTAGAATAATTTTGAAACACTGGGCTACAAAAAGTTTTATAAACTTAACCCTATAGTTAGAATCTTATAAAGATAAAAGTTAAAAAGCTTAACTGCATAAAAATTTAAAACTTATGTACTTCGATGGGGGAAAAAATAGTGTACAAAATATATAAAAGTTTAACAAACTTTATATATAAGTTTGTAAGACAAGTACACAAATAGAAAAATGGGAAAACAAAGTTTGCCAGAGATGAAATCCAAATAAGATGTAATAAAAATTAAAACAAGTTCAAATTAATTAATGATATAGGATGAACACATAGAACAATGAGCAACTTCCTTATAAGCAATTGAGCAAATAGGATACTAGTCAATATGATCAAAAGTTGTGGGAAACATATACTCTCATGTTTTATTAGTAAAAGTAGAAATTATTAAATGAGTCTTTTCAGGAGGATGACATATATCATGTTTTAAATAGCTGCATATCTTTTGGTTAGCCACTTCACTTTTATGAATTTTATTCTAGGCGGGGGAATGATGTATATAGTCCTTTACATATGAGAATGTTTATGAAAATAAAAAATTAAAATAATATATAAAAAAGTAAATTGGTTAAATAATATATGCTATATGTATTGGTTGGAATATAGTTCATTCATTAAAATGATCATATAGAGTTATATAAATATTGAAAAAAATTATATATTTAAAAAATCAGTTTTTAGATAATGTGTTACAAAATGATAAAGATACAAATACGTACAAAGAGATATAAATAACAAATAATACAGATATTTATATATCAATATTTTAATAGTAGTGTGGGTGGTAGAATTATTTTCTTTATTGTGTTTGAGTTACTAAAGCATATTTGGGACAGGTACTTCCTGTGTAAAATAAACAGAGTAACAGATAAAAGCTATTTCCTTCTTCTTGAGTAGTTTCTAATGGCAAAATAGCAATGATTTTTTTAAAGGCTCCTGGACATGACCCATGTTTTTTTTAATGGCCTTGGAACTTATGTTTTGGCCATGACTAATTGAAGCAGATCCAAAATCAGACTTTGATTAGCCAGAGCCTATAATTTAACCACTATTATTTCTGACCTGTTCTTATAAGCAAGAGGCAATTTCTGAATCTACAATACCATGAAGTCATAATTGAAATTCATAATGATCTCATTCAATATTTATTGAGCATGTATTACACATGAGGTATTGTGTTATCTATCACTGGGTGAAGAGAAGATAAAGACATGGTCCCTAGCCTAGAGACATTTAGAGACTGGCAGAAGAAATACTACAAGCATCATAAGGCAGACTGTGATAAATGCCATGTAAGAGTTTCCAATAAAATGAGTTTACAGAAGGGAGAGATAATTTTCTGAAATGACCTTCAAGAATCATAAAATTAAATGATTTTCAGTAATTTATACTTACTAAGGCAAGAGATAGTACTTAGTCATTTTAAGAACTGTGTATATACTAAAGGATTTTCTGTTTTCCTACTATTATTCAGAAAAATCATCACACATTTCATTCTCCAAAATCAGCTAATTAACGCTTTATTTCTAAGGGCCTCGGAAAATATTTTCTCCATCATTAGGTTTAATTTTATTATTTTATTATTTTATTATTCTTAATTTTATCTCATTATCTAGAGCGAGATGAGTTAATGGTGTCCTTTATGATTACTTCTATACATTTAGACTAATTAAATGTTTTCCAATATTTCGATTTTGTCATATCTTTTTCATATCTGAAAAGAAACCATCAGTGGCACATAATGAAAATGTTAATAATTTTTCCTAATATTTCTTTGTCTAAACATATCACCCAAATCAGAGAAGAAAATTTTATCCTTCCAGTGGTTTTACAAGTCCATGTAATAAAAGTAGAATGTAACTATGAAAGACTCAAGCATCACCTTTCTCATTTTTATTGTGTGTGTGTGTGTGTGTGTGTGTATACTTCAAATGGAGAGAAAGAATGGGAATTCGGTAAGATACTCTTGTAAATATATTTTGTTCTTGAAAACAGAAAAATAATTTTGTAATGTGATAAAGAATATAATAGCTAAAACACTAATGGGAAAAACACATGATTTTGACAAAATGTGGACCAACTTTTTCCAATTACTATTGGTAATTTGGGTTAAAAACCTCACATTGCTTGAATATAGTTTGTTTTAAATGTGAATTCTTAGTATCCTTATGAAATTTAAGAGTCAAAGACATACAATTAGTATTGTTCCTGAATGTATGAGGGAGCTAAATAGCAGGCTTTTTTTCAATAAATCTGAAATCTTAGAAGTGAAAGGGACTTTCAAAAATCAACAACTTCTCATCCAATACAGAAATGTCTCTTCTACCACCATTTTGTTGGATAAAAATCATTCTGATAAATTCTGGATTAGGATCTGGAATATAACTTAATAGGTTCAGGGCATTTAAAGAAATTTATAGGAGAAAAAAAAGAGTTCTGTCATTTACCAAGATAAATTCCAGGTCATAAGTGAATTATTCTTTTTCAGGTATCCTTCTCATTAGAGACAGCATTTGTTCTCTTTTCCACTTTATAGATTCTTTCACTTTGTGAAATAGTTTTGATTATATTTTTCTCCAATCATTTTCATAGATAATTACATGCATATTATGCAGGGATTATTTTTCTTTTTTAATAAACCATAGGTAGACTTGTTTCTTCTGAGCTTTTTCAACTCATTTTCTAGCAGGTAGACACTGGTAGCATGCAGAATTGCTAGTATCTAAGAGAGAAATTGGTGTCCAGCACCGGCAGGTGATAGAGTCTTTAGATACTCAGAAATCCTCGTTGCAGAGGACCTCCCTTTATTGAATATAATGGCAAACAGAACTCCTACATTTGAGGTAGGTTTCTGTTTCAGAAATCTTAAAATAATGCCTACGACCTTGTGTTAATTTTTTGGTTATTATTTATGCTCTTGTGGAAACTAAAACCTTCAAGAAAAATTCTCCACATCCCAAAGCAGGACTCAACAAACTACAGCCAGCAAGCCAAATATCCCATTGCCTATTTTGGTAAATAAAGTACAGCTGTACCCATTTCTTTATTATTGTCTATGGCTGTTTTCCTGGCAATATAGAGTAGTAGTAATAGAGATCGTATAGCCTACAAAGACTAAAATATTTACTATCTGTTCCTTTAAAGTTTTGTGATTCCCACTCCATAGTCAGATCATTATTTTAAAACTCATTTAGAAAACTTATAAAACTCTTTTTGCTTTTTTCCCCTCAGATTGTATAAAATTAATATATACTTAATAGTAATATATGTTCATATATATTTAAGTATGAGCAATACCAAAAAAAATGTCAACCTAAGTTAAAAATGAGTAAAGTTTATCAAATAGTGTTTTATATTATTATTAGTCAAGGATTATATTGTTAAATTGTTGATTATTGAGAATCTCTAAAAAGCAATAGGAAATTACAAACTTGTTATTTGGCTTCAAAGGTTATTTAGAATATTATTTTTAAAACATCTGAAGTAATAAATTATGAGATATAGCCTGCTCTAAGTATTATTTCACAGAAATGAGTTTTCTGTGTTTCTCTATATGAAGGTATATATTCAAAAGATTATAGCATGCCTGATACATATTTCTCCATACAAATTATCAATGAGAGAAGAAACATCATATTCAGAAGAAAGATCAGTTTCTCAAACGAGTCATCAGTATTATATGACTAATATTAGTCACTAAAAAGGATACAGTATTACCTTCTACAAAGAAGTAATAAGGTTGCAAAAACAATAAAGGAGTGAAAAATAATTTAAAAGTTTTTCTTTTCAAGTTTTCCAAAGTTTCTACTGAATGGAATCCACTTGGTGAATGTTAATCCTTGTTTTCCTTCTACAGGGAAGAGGACAAATTTGATATTGTAACAAAACATTTTTTTTTATTATCCAATCATTATACTCTCTTATTCTATTCAGAAAGAACATGTAAATTTGAATTAAAGGCCGTTTTCTGTTCCTCTTTCTGCAATTTCCATTTCTAATAAATAAAATCGATTCATTTTCTCCACTTTGGAGTAGAAACTGTAACTTATTCACTTGGCACAGTTAATATTTAATAAGTGTCCATTGTTCTTTTATATAAGCTTACTCTTTTAAAGGAACATTTTCAGAGACAAATTTAACTTTTTTTCTTATGAATGTACTAGCATTTAATAACTTTGTGTTTTCAACACAGCAAATGGTATCCCACTGAACTAAATTGGAAATTCACTTTTCTGTTCAATATTTCTTCCTTTGCCAAGAAAATACTTGAGACCTGGGAGGTAATTATTCCTTCAAAAATTGTTCAATTTTACCCATGTGGGCAAGTAGAAATACCATGGTTTTTGAGCCTAGAAGCCAATGCTAATCACCAACTGTGAGAATTTTGGCCTTAAGGCCTTTAAACTTTCTCATTAAATGGGGGTTGGAATGGATGGACCATCAGATTCTTTCCGGTTGTAATAGAGGTCAAGTGGAAGCTTTGAAAGAAACCAAGAAGGAAATGAGTTTAGATGTAATTACGGCACTGAGATGAAAATGGGTTGGAGGAAATAATCTATTAAGAATAAAAAATACGTAATTTTTAAAGTTAATAATTCTTTTAAAATAAGGACTAACTTGATTGTGTATATATAAGAGAATTTTTAAAGGATATTTTTAAAATTGTTTAAATTAACAAAGACTGATGAAAAAACTGTGTGAA
Organism: Pteropus medius; assembly: GCF_902729225.1. Lineage (NCBI taxonomy): Eukaryota > Metazoa > Chordata > Mammalia > Chiroptera > Pteropodidae > Pteropus > Pteropus medius. The sequence goes on along the minus strand of NW_024342473.1, from coordinate 4,751,919 downwards.
ATGTGTTTAATCAATTAGGGTTCTTAGCCCTCAAACAACAGAAACCTACGCTGGTTGATTTCAGCAAAAGGAAATTGATTGGAAGGCTACCTGTAGCTTCCAGAATAAATTGGAATGGCTGAAGACAAGGTTTAGACAGAAGAAATAATGAGACCTATCTGAATACCAGGAATTTGCAGCTATAGAATGTTCTCAGAGCTTAGACAGATCGCTTGGAAGGCTGCTGCTGAAAAATAATTCAACTACTTTCAAAAAGTCTCTGTTCATTTTTGTGTTCAGTTGTACTTTAAAAGTAACTTTATGTCATATAAATATTTTGAAGGCTATAAGATATAGCCATCATATACCAACATACTGAAAATATTTTATACAAAGTACCTTAACTGTGCATTCTTGGTTTGAATTCCTAAATAAAAGGTAATAATTTACCCAGCTATTCAGCTATGATAGAACAAGAATTGCCTATCTCTCTGTTTGGTGAAGGAGGAGGGAGTCTTCCTTGTCCTTCATCACACCTTTCCAGTTCATCCACTGCCACATTTAGGGGCTATTATAGTTACCATCCTGCTTTTGACAGCACTTTCTATTTAAAGTATTATTTATGTTTTGAATGAGAAAAAGAGATCCAACTAAAGTAATAAAGATAATTGATCGCTTTCTTAACGGAAAGTCTAAAAGTAGGCAAGAATTGATCCAGCAGCTTAAACATTATCACCAAGGACCAGATTCCTCTGTCTCTCTGACCTCTCTTTCACACTCTGGCCTTACCTTCAGACTCCGCAATGCTGTTTTTAAACAACTCCTGGCTTCCCTGCCATGGCAGTAAAATGACTGTCACAATTTCACCACACACCATCAAAAGAAAGAAAGGTGGTCTTTCTCAGCAATTTACAAAAAAAAAGAGAAAAAGTTTGTTTCTTCAAAGGCAGTCAGTGTCTCACTTCCTCATTGGATCTGTTCGTGTAATGTGTCCAAACAAAAAACTGTTTGTTGCTGTTATAGAGATGGGTTTATGATAACTGGATTAAGTTGATCAGGGCTCACTTCTACAGGTATGGGTTAGGACAAGCTCTCTCACACAATATAACTGAGATGTCAGCCCCAGAAAAATCTGGGCATTATTGCTCTAAATAGGTTGGAGTGGATGGAAAGCAAAATTACAACTGTCTATTACACTTTACTTTAGAGATGGCCACATTCTTACAGTAATTTCATAAAGAATAATGTCCCATTTCTAAAATGAGCGTTATGGGAAATATGGCGGAGAGAGAGATGTTCCTAGGTCTCTCCCATTGAAACAACAATAAGCTGAACATCTAAAACTCAACAAAAAACACCAAAACTGCACACAAGCACATCTGAGCTTGGGATCTGCGCACAAGAGGTACCACAGGTCAGAACCCCGGGTGTCAGGAGGTGGACTGGGAATAAAAAAGAAGCTGCCTCTCACAGCCACCAGAGCTCCTTGTAGGAATAAGGGAAAGGGTGAAGGCGCAGCGACTTTCCTGAACGACGCTGCCTGGATATGCCGGCAGCCTACTGGAGGGCCCAGCCATCAGGGCAGAAAGCAGAGAAGCGGAGCGGGACCACAGAGAAACAACAGCTGATTTTTTACCATCCCCGGTTGCAAAACCGGGGCTGAGCTGCAGCCTCCAACCCCCAGCTCAGAGGGGCCCTCTCCCCATACTCTCTAAGACCAATCACCGCAGAGCCCCAGGGGAATCTGAGCAAAAGCTTCCAAAACTGCTAGGGATCCAAGAGGCTTAGTCGCCACCTACTGGAAACCAAAAGAAGAGCACCTTCTTTGCAGCAGGCTAAAGAGAGACCTTTATTTAATAAATCTTCTTTCTGGGAAAACAACAGAATACTCTCTCATTAATGCCCAGGCGGAGAAATAGTCCATTAAACACCACGAACAACCAAGGTGACAAGGCATCTCAGAAAGAAAGATAAAAATTTCCAGAAAATAAGCTTACAGACATAGAAATATGTGACTTAAATGACAGAATTCAGGATGGTACTTATGAAAAAACTCAATGAGATACAAAACAAATCATATCAACAATATCAAGAATTAAAATGAGAGTTATAATTTGATTTTGTAAAAAAATAGGAGACTGGCTTAAACCATTTAACTTTATTTTGCCTCAACAAAGTTCCATACCTAGCTTACTTCTAATAATTTATAGTATATGTAGCCATTTCTACTCTTGGAAAAGAACTGTGAGAATTACTTTATTTCACATAAAATACTATGATAATGGCTTTTGGTCTCTGATGATATGACATCTGCTGGATTCAGATCAGTGATCCAGAAATGAAAAGATCTATCCAGTACTGTCCAGCTTTTTAAATTTCATATGCCAACAACTACTTTAGGGCTTTCTGTTTTAAATTATAATTACTCAAGGTAACTCTGCCTTCTTTATTCCTCTCTGATTTTTTTTCCCCTTTCTAATCATTTGGAAAATGAAAAATAAAAACAACTTCCATAGCTATACATGTCTTTGACCACTATATGCCAATTTAATTATTTTTACTTAGTCTATGTAAACATATATAAAATATGTAGCCTGATTTCCATTACTCTGCTCTAACTATAACCCATTCTTCCTTGAGATAAAATGACTAAAATTATTTTTGTAATACCATTACTTGATAAATTTTTCAAAATTTTCCCTTAATGTAATTTTTCTAAACATTTGTGTAATATTTTTATGTCATTCTTAGTTTTATTAGAATTTTTAGAATCAATTTAAAGATTTATCTATAACATCCAATCACTTTAATAAATGTAATTTAGTCTTCCTCAACAATAACATAAATATAAGTTTTTATTTTACCTCTACTTGCTAAGATGAGTATCCTGGTTTGTTAATCCCCATCGACTGCAGCCATAAAGAAATCCACAAAGAAATCTCTGTCATTTGATCACTATTGTAACTAGCAGTTCAGATTGGTCCTTCACTATGTATCCTGTGCATAGTCAACTAAAGTGTTATTCTACATGACCAAGTCCTCTAGCTCTGTCCATTCAAGCAAGAGATGTCCTGGCAGGAAGTTTGGTCTGAGTACAAAAAGTTGTCATAACATTTGTGTTTTATTGCATCCTTTTGTTATATTTTACTGGTAGAAAAATATAATGCAGTGTAGTAGACATGAAAAGTGTGGCTGTAAGCACAAACACACAGGTAAATGTTTAGTTTCACAATGGATTCAGCCTCTTTGGCCTAAGATCTGATCAAAAGTAAAATTAGAACATATGGAAAAAAAAAAACGTTATTAGTTGTTCATTAGCTTGTTTGTGAAAAACATTTTAGATTCAAACTCAAGAAAAATAATTTTTAATGTTTTATTTATATACAGATGAATGTGTGTGTGTGTTATACACACACAAATACGTATCCAGTCAAATGATAAATCAAGCATGGAAACTATCCCTAAGTAATATTTAGCATATTCCACAAACGTTGGTCAAATAATAGAATGCCAGTTTGTCTTCATATTGTCTATGTATTCTAGATTATAGCCAAATTTAACATGAGTGTTAAGAAAGGCCTAAGACCTCAAATTAATTCATGCTTGTTCTTTAATTAATATTATGCCTGCCCACAGTCTTTGTTCAATTTCATTTGAAAAAATAACAAAAAAAATCACTAATTATGTCAAATGTTCAAAGAAATGTCTTTGATGTAGAATTAAACAAAAGTTGAAATATTTCAGTGAAGAGCAAAGTTTTTCTGACTAGTGAATATCTCAGCTATTCATGCTGTTAAACCATAATCCATTTCAATAACATCAGTTTTATCACGTTACTTCTCTTCTTGGTGTTTCCACTTCAGTAGTGTTCGCTTTAGTTTGGCCTATTAACACTTTTACTTAAACTGGTATCAATACTTCCCAGATTATGAAAATATTTCATAGAATATATTGATAAAGTATAAAAGAAATAAAGAAAATAATTTTAAAACATATACTGACATTCCTAGGAATGCTTGACATTTTATACCTTGTCAAAAATGATTTACTATTATCTGTATCAGACACATTTTCTGCCATATACACATAAACTCCCAAGTAAACTTTTCTATTAAACTCCCAAGTAAACTTTATTATATTAAGTTGCTTAGACACTGTTTAAATTAATACGGGATGCTGTGGAACTAATTCTGAAAAGTTGTAACAAGATGTGGTATAGATTCCAGAAAGTGGCTTAATTTTTATGATATTCATAGGCTATTATCCATTTCAGAGAAGGTAGCTGCTAGGAATTCTCTTGATATAGAGCCTCTTTGGACACACTGAGGACCAATAATTGAACCTGGAAGTGAGGCACTTGGAGGAGGAAGGATAAAATCTGCCCTTAATTCCCTAAAGAATGCCCTGGATTGGTGAAACATTATGCTTTATTCATTCACTGAGCACCTATTGGAGAACCTACTATGTATCAGACACTGATGTAGGTTCCAAGAAAACATCAGTGAACAAAACAAACTATCTATCCCTCACATGTTTTCATGTGCCTTACATTCTAGATAGGAGAGATGGACAGTACACACCATCAATAAATATAGAATGCTATAAATGCTGAGGTATCACAGGGTAAGGAACTAAGTAGTGCATAGGAGGGCTGGAGATTGAAAATTTAAATAAGCTAGACAGGGAAATTCTCTCTGTGAAAGATCATGACTGTAGCAGACTGTGCAGAGGGGAAAGTAGTAGGAGATGGAGTCAGTTGGTTGGAAGATCAGATTCTGTAGGGTCTTCTAGGCTATTACAAGGTCTTTGGCTTTTACGCAAACTAAAATAAGAAGCAAAGTGCAGTATCGTCTGACAGATTTTAAGGGATAACTGTGGCTGATATTCTGCAAAGAGACTGTGGGAGTAGAGAAAGGGGCAGAGGTGGAGCAAATAGGAGGCTACAGAAATCATCTTAGATGGGACAAGAGTGGAGTCAGAAAAGTCAGTGAGATATGACTGGATTCTGGCTATATGTTTACAGTAGAGACAACAGGATTTCCCAATGAAGTGCATGAATAGTATGAGATAGAGGAATAAAGGATGACTCCACCAGTTTTGGCCTAAAAAAACTGGGTGAGAGGTAAGATGCCTGAGGTCGGACTGACTATTAACAAGTGAAAAGAGTTTGGTGAAGTAACTTGTGTTATGACATTCACATTATTTGTAAACAATCCCCTCAAAAAACTTTGCCACATCTAGTTTTCATTCTAAAGAACTATAGAGAGTGAGTGAAGCCTCACTCTTAGATAACTATTTAAGAATTGTAGTCTCTGAGGTTGGAGATATCATTCCACATACTGCCAAAAGTTGCCAGAGACAGAAATCAGAAGGATAAATGTGGACTTTGAAAATCACATCAAATTTAACATTCAGGAAGCCAACAATGGTGGAAGAATAAGGAGAGATGCCATCTGAGCAGCAAAGTCCTCCAAGTCACTGATATGTGAGCCTGAGTGAGAAAGAGTAGAACCAGAGAGTGCATGGTGGGGATGCAGACTCTATGAGCCTTAACGAAGACTCTTTCCTTAGCCTTAGCTCTCCAAGAAGAAAGAGACTTGGGAAGACTAAGATTCTGGCACCTCGTTCTGAGGAGCAGGGAAAAGATAATATGTTATTACTTTTTATTGTACTGCAATCTGATCTAATATAGTTTTGTTATGAGAGAATAGAGCCATATGTTTTGCAGTTTTTAAGGGTGCTCTTTACATGTTAACTAATTAAACAAGGAGGCCATGAGACTGAGATGGCCTTAGTAGTCTACATAAAGCAAACTAAAATTTAAGCCTGTAATGCCTCAAGGTTAAGAAATCAAAATGTATGGAAAATCAAGTACAAACAGCCAGACAGTCTTTCTCAAAGAATGTGACTATTTAAGCCATAGCCAATCGAATAATTTCCTTGCTTTGCTTTTGCCTCTTCTCTATAAAAGTCTTGCCCCTCGCTTCTTCTGATACGGGCCTCCTAACCATTTCTTGTTTGGTGCTGTCCTATTGAAATCAACTTTTGCTCAAATAAAACTCTCGAAATTTTTAATATGCCTCAGGTAATATTTAACAGACATAATATCTTTTGATTCCCACAATAACTTTTTGAAGTAGGTAAGAGAGTATTATTATTGTCCCTGTTTTACAGATTGACAAAAGAAACAAACTAAACTGAGGCTGAGAAAGGTTAAGCAGTTGACCAAATTTCAAGGAGCCAACAAATTGTCTAACTGGGTTTTCCTGAAGATGTACTTATAAAATAACAGGAAACATTTTACCGTGTACACTAATCACAGTTCAAGGACATTTATCTGTATTGTATTTTCCTTTTAATTTCACATTTGCCAAAATAAAGCATTTGGCTGGGAAAGTGTCCTTCTGCTGAACTATCTTGCTTCTCAATACATCTGTTTGACTGAGAGACTCAGTTGGCCATTGTTTTACTCTGCTTCCAGGACGAGCTGCTCCAAAAGCGTGAAGCAAACCTGGCTGTAATTTACATGTCTGCCAGTCTAATCTCATTACCAGCAACTCTTTGCCGCAAAACTAAATAGACTCTACCTCCTCTATCTGATTCCAAGCTTGCAGAGTTATAGAGGACAGGATTAAATAACTAATAATATGTAAACATGTACTTAGTACAGAGCTGGCACACACATGCTCGGTAAATACTTATTGTTCAGGCCATTCTTCTCTGTGAAAGCAGTCTGCACTGCTTTCAGTATTCAATGCCAAGACTTCCAATCACCCCAGTGTACATTCAGTTATGCTTTCCTAAATCCACTAGTCCATTGCTTTCAAAATAGGGCACCTGTGTTTTAACTAATGATCATCAGCAACCTATTCTAGAAAGGCCAAATGCACTTCTTTGAGATGGTTTTAAAAAGTGAACAGTATTCAAGTACTAGCCCAGAGGACAACTGAGTTGAGATCAATTGCAGTTATGTGATAAAAGTGGGGGAAATTTTTTAAATGATAGTTTAGAGGACACGTTAGGCACTTGATTACTAAATTCCTTGAAAGGAAGAAAAAAGATAGAAAAATTAGAAAAGAGAATTTACGAAGAAGCCTGGGGTGAAGGCAGGGGGAGGTTTAAAGGGACTAGAGGAGAATAAAAGGCAAGTGAAAAAAAAAAAAAGATCCAAGAAGGGAAATTAACTGTGTTTTATGCCTGGCACATAGCTTACTATGTGAATGCTTTCAGAAGAATGAATGACCATTTTTTTCAGCACTTCTCTAAAAATTATCTGTATGTATCTTCAATAAGAATAAGATGCAATTAAGATACTGAGGTTGAGAATATATATTACATACAGCACAGCAAATTGATCTATGAATACTTTCTCAATTAGTACCATTTTGTAAGAAGGTTTATTTCTCAAGTAATTATTTTGTGTACTTGTAAAATTCTGATTTCTTGTTCAGGTATGATTATTTTAAGGAACAATGCCTGAATGCAGTGAACTCTCCCAACTTGCATGTCCATTTCCAAAAGATTTTATTAGAATGGGTAGAGAAGAAGTTTACAGATAAAATTCAATTCCCTACATCTAATGAAATGCTTTAGAAAATTAGAAAAGGTCCAGAAAATAACTAAAAATATCAAGTGTCAATCTTAACAAGTCACATTAAATCTATACTTATGCTTTCCTCAAAAAATTCCCTAAGACCAACATCAGATAAATTATGAGTCTGACCTAAATACACTATTTATTTTTTAGGCTGCAAGAGATCCATAATCTCCAAAAAAACTAATAGGTTAGTAAAAATTTAGACAGATATAAATTGCTTTAACGGAGTAGTGTCTATAAGAACAACTATCTTTTTAAACATGATGAAAAATCTTTTCAGAAATTTCTGAACACACCACATGACAACCTTAATAGCACCTTAAAAGATTTTCTCAAAGGGAGCTGAAAGTTGTTTTGCTGTAATAAGTGCTCTTCAAGACACTGACAACTTAAAGACCACACCAGAGACCATGGCCTTCTTTGCCAACTGCACAGATTTCTTGAGTTTCTTAAAAAGCTTTTGGCTAAATAAACTCTATGTCTGCAGACTATGGTTACATATTTGAAGCTAACAATTTTTATGATTTTATCTTTTGAAATATGTTTAGTGATTGGAAATTTAATACTGAACAGCACAGCCTCTTGAAAACTTCAGATTTAAGGACCCTTTTGAGCAAATTGAAGAATTCACTGAAAATAAAATTATTGTAATTTTAACAGACTTAGAATCTAATGATTACTTTAACATTCATGCTGAGATTTTTCTAGATGTTGGCTAATGTTAGCTAGCATGTGTCCTTAGATAAGTATATTTTAGTTTCTGTGATTCTTTATTATTGAAAAGTGAATAACTTTTAAAGTTTTCTTTTCCAACAGTATTTTATGCTTAGCCCCAGCACTATAATATTAGGAATTTTACATCTCTAAAGTATTAGATAAGATGTTTTGAGGTTTTTTTTTTTTTTGGTTTTTTACAAAGGGTTTACAATGAGTACTTATGTATTAAAGTTTATGTACAATGCCACTCTAATCCTAGAGGTAAATACTGTTCTGACATCTTTTTCCATAGATTGATTCTCAGACTTTGTGCAAATGGAATCATACAATATGTACTCTTGTGTCTGGCTTCTTTTGAAAATCAAAACATTTTGAAATTCATCTGTGATGTTGAAAGCGTCAATAGATAGATCCATTTTTATTGTAGCCGGTTCTTGCACTTGGCGAATATCTGATATGTCTCAGAGGGATTTCTGACAGCTAATCTTCCCTGCCTTCAGTCTTTTGTGTCCTACTCCTGTGTGTTCAGTGAAAGTCTTTGGGGAAGAATTGTTAGGTTCATAACTGGCTCTGTGGCGGGGACTATTGGAATTCTATATCATCATGCCAAATCAAGAGGTCTGTTAAAAGTTCATTAGAAGTTTTGCTGATTTCTTTTCATCTACGTCTTTATGCTAAAGTCCTCCTCATCTTATAGTTCTGTTATAATTGAAGCTGTTTTTTCTTCTAGAAAGAAGTGATCACTTTCTGGATTTCAGTCTATTTAGGCTTATTTGCATCCTTAAGTCTCTAAAGGATTTTTGAAAACTATAATTTTGTAATCTATCTCACTTGTTCTCATGGTTAAGGTCAGAGCAATGGTCCTCTACAATGTTTTACCTCCCAACTAAAAGCAGAAGTCCCATATGCAACATGCAAGAAAAGTAATGTCTATCCATTTATTTATTCATCAGGAAAAATTAATGAATAGTGTCTATGTACCAGATACTGGAAATATAGCAGTGAACAAGACAGTCTGAATTCTCTCCTCTCGAGGAGTTTGCATTCTACTGGGAGAAAGAGATAATAAAATAGATTAGTTACATAATATGTTAATGGTAGTGCTAAAGAGAAAAAAAAATAAAGCTCTAAAGGAGATATAAAATGTCAGGATGGGGGTTCATATTTTAAATATGGAGGCTAGGGATTTCTCACTCAGAAGGCAATTTTGAGTAAAGATCTGAAGACTAATGCTTCAAACCTATGACACCTTTCATTCAGAAACCTGGACACGGGTAACTGGATCTATGACTTAGGAACTGCTCTACAGTGTACACTGTTCTCCTAAACTTCCAACAACACAAACTTCTTCTCCTATAATCAGGCATTCACAAATATAAACTAAGAGCAGTACAGATATTTTCATACTTAACTATCTTACTTGCAAATAACTAAGAAAAAGAATGTTAAATCACAATGTTGTAAGAGTGTACACAAGAATAAGCACTCCAATATACTGCTGTAATATTATAAACTAATATTATTTGACCCTAAAATTTCATATATCAGAATTCATTATACAAAAGTATAAAAAAAATTTCAGATTGACTACTGCATTACTAGAGACTGGAAAGCTAATGACCACTTTACAACTTGCTGAGACCCAGCTGCTACCAAATACACCTGCACGAGATTAGAAAGATGAAAAGTAAGGCAGCATCTGCTGCTTCCGCTATGATAGGACAGCCATGGAGGTATTTGCTGGTACCGTATTCATGGCAAAGGAGTCATGATTTGTGGCTTTGTGGGTTTCAAGATGCAGGTTGTAAGGCACAACATTTTCTTGTGTATTATGGCTGAGGCAATGTTGTCTGGAAGTCAGTGATTCTGGTGATACCTTTGAGGTCATTAGAAATTAGTAGAAGTGCTAGGGTTCCAGTATCAGCAGTCAGGCCAGAAGTTTCTTATCCTCAAACTTTCTGATCATCCAGAAGTAGCAGTACTCTTAAACGGCCTCTGTTATCATTCTGTTCTGTCATTAATGCTCTTGCAGCCCTTTCAAAGACTTTGTAACAACTAATCTCATATCAAAACGTATTTCTTCTTAAAGAGAATTGCTTGTTACATAAGATTGTCTGATGACTGATAAATAACCGAGTTGGAAAAGGGCAAGAGGTTATGTACAAATATATGCATAGTATTATTAGCAATAAGGAAAAAAAAAACCTTTAAACAGTATATAAATGCTCA
>NW_024342473.1:4737605-4741045 GCF_902729225.1 Pteropus medius | reverse complement strand
ATCATTTTCTTTCTTTTTTCTTTCCTTCCTACCTTCCTTCCATCCTTCCTTCCTTCCTTCCTTCCTTCTCTCCCTTCCCTCCCTCCCTCCATCCCTCTCTCTCTTCTCCCTCTCTCTTTCCTCTCTCCCTCCAACCCTTCCTTTCTTCCTTCCTTTCTTCTTTTCTTTCTTTCAAAGAAAAAGTTCAAATGTACTGAAAAGTTGTATGTATATTACAATGAATTCCTTTATACTTTTGTCTAGATTCACTCATGTGCCAGTGTTATTACATATTTTTGAAATGTAAGGTATTTATAATATATTGAGAGAGAAAAAAATGTAGATCACTGTTCCCTTTTAGTAACCATATATCTATATGCATTAAACAAAGAAATATTTTCTTAGTGGTTTTCTCCAGATAGTAAAATTATAGATGATTATGTTTTTACATTTGCCTATGTGCAGTTTATAATTTTCCTACAAAGAAAATAATAAAACAATAAAAGGAACTAGATTAGTTCTGAGGAAACCTTTGGAAATGTATATAATTTTTTTTAATCTAAATTCCTAGTTCTAGGATAAAGTGAAAATGTCAGTTATCCTTATGGATCTTTACCAAGCTAGAGCATGTCACTTCATTTGGGATTATGCAATACTTCATTAATTTCTGAACCTCTGAATACCTACTATATATTATCAAAACTTGCATAATGTTTTGGATGATACTCTCTGTATAGTTAGATAACGTCATTTTATTTCAAAAGTGACTAATCATGGAAAGCATAATTTATAAATTAATATCTTTCATTTGATTTCTGAAATTTCAAACTAAATAATTCTGGATTACTTGAGAAAGGTTCCTGTGGAGAAGGATAGCAGTTTTCATGCTGTGATTCTCAAACAGCTTTTCTTTATATTTCTCTCCAGTTTCATATCTAATTCAGTTTTACGTCTAGGCCACAGCTACCCTCAACACTTTTTGTAGTTACCATTCACAGACCCAGATAAATGACTTGGAGGTGCTTCAGGGTGAGATGGCCATCATAGATGGATGTCTACAGCTACTCTTCATGTTTTTGCCTTGGTAAACAGTTGTAAGCATCAACTACACTGCCTTGGAAAACAGTTGTAAGCATCAACACTGAACTTAAAATTGTCATGGTCTTATATTCATCAACTGTTATTATATATGGCTTATAGATTTAGAGCTAGAATTTGTAAAGCATGATATAGGTAAATAATAAACACGAAAGTTAACAACCTAGAATTCAGAAAAACTTGGGAAACTAATTACAGGCTCTCTTATGCATTATAAAGTTAAACAAACAAAAACAAATGAACACAAAGAAATAAAGGATGAATTTATGAGTGAATTACTATATAAAGATTGACTGGAGCAATCACTCATAAAAATGTTTGATACCTCTTCACAACATGTGCATAGCGTTTGACACCTGAAGATAATTCTTCCTATTTGATAATTTTCCTTAGGCTGAATTAAAATGATTTCTCTGCTCCTTGCAGACATACAGAAAATTGTTATGATGGCCTTCAGAAGGATTGTTGTTTCATGTTAACATAGCTTAATTTTTTCTGCTGTCCAATTTCTTTTATCATCTTGGTCTTAAAATTATAATTTTTCAACTAAAATTATAGTTAACAGCAGTAACCGCGGAGGGATTAGTGTCAAGTTGTAGGACACTGAAGGCTATAAATTTGCAGTTGAAATTTCATATCAAAGGGAAAGAATAATCAGTGCCTTCCAGTCTTATCAGCACTGTAGATAGAGGTGTATTTCTGGAAAAAATATGCAAATTGTAGATCTTACCATTTGAAGACATTTATTTTCAAAGTGCGGGATTGAACACTTATTTATTTTTCTGTAAAAATTCTAACTTTTAGGTGCATGTAGAGTTTGTTTAAAGCAGCATTTCTATGGCCATTTTAACAAGATACTTGTAGAATAAAAGATTCCAGAATAAAACAAGTTTGAGAAGACTGCATGTTCTATTTACTCTGTATGTTTGCCACACACGGTAACATACCGAAGGTTCTACTTAGTATACATTTTATAACACACGCTGGGAAATACTACTTTAAAGCAAGGTTCATTTACATGTTTATATGTTTAACTATTTGATATCATTATATCAATTTTTTTGTTTCAAATAACCAATTTTTTAGTCAAAGTATTTATTTCATTTGTTACTTTTTCCAAGAGCCCATTTAGATTTTTCATTTTAGATTTAAATCTTTCCCTTTATTTTTTTAATTTTGTATATTTAAAATGTACAAAATCATTTTTATATACATATATATTGTAGAATAATTACCAAGATCAATATAATTATCTATTGTCTTTCTTTAAATAGCCATTCTAATAGTTGTAAGATGATATCTTATTGAGGTTTTAATTTGCATTTCTCTGATGATTAGTGATGCTGAACACCTTTTTATATACCTATTAGCCATTTGTATGTTTTCTATTGAGTTGTATCAGTTCTTTATATATTTATGATATTATCTCTTATCAAATACAAATAATCTCAAACTTATGAAGGTTCGACTTACAGTTTTTCAACTTTACCATGTTAAGAAAGCAGTATGCATTCAGTAGAAACTATACTTCGAATTTTGAATTTTGATCTTTTCCCTGGCTAGTGATATATGGTATGGTACTCTCTTGTGATTCTGAACAGCAGCAGCGAGTTACAATTCCCAGTAAGCCGCTCAATTACTAGCATAAAAGATCAATACTTTACAGTGTATTCATTGTGCTACATGAATTTTGCGATTGTATGCTAATGTAAATGTTCAGAGCATGTTTAAGGTAGACTAGGCTTACTGATAATAATGGGTAGGTCAGTTGTACTAAATGCATTTTTGACTTAAGATATCTTCAACTTATAATGGATTTATTGGGACCTAACCCTATCATAAGTTGAGGAGCATTTGTATACTGTATACAAATATTTTCTCCCATTCTGTAGGTTTCTATTTCCAATTTATTGATTGTTTTCTTTGTTGAGCAGAAGCTCTTTACTTCAATGTAGTCCAACTTGTTTATTTTAGTTTTTGCCGCTTGTGCTTTTGATATCTTAACCAGGAAATCATTGCCAAGATCGATATTAAGAATCTTTTCTTCTAGGAGTTTTATGGTTTGATGGTTTATGTTTAAGTCTTTTATCCATTTTGAGTCGATTTTTGTGAGTAGTGTAACATAAGGGTCCAGCTTTATTCTTTGCAATTGCATGTTTAATTTTCCCAACACCATTTATTTAAAAGACTTCTCTTTCCCATTGTATATTCTTGGCAACTTTGTCAAAAATTCATTAAATGTATAATCATGGTTTTATATCTGGGCTCTCTCTTCTGTTCCTTTAGTCTATGTGCCTGTTTTTATGCCAGTACCATACTATTTTAATTGCCACAGCTTTGTAATTTAGCTTGAAATATCAGGC
>NW_024342473.1:4645482-4737582 GCF_902729225.1 Pteropus medius | reverse complement strand
TTAAGAACTGCTTTGGCTATTCAGGGTCTTTTATGATTCCATGCAAATTTTAGAAGTTTTTTTCTTTTTTCTGTAAAAAAAAATGCTACTGGAATTTTGATAGAAATTGCATTGAATTTGTGGATTGCTCTGAGTTGTATGGCCATTTTAATACTAATTCTTCCAATCAAGGAATACAGGATATCTTTCCATTTATTTGTATCTCCTTCCATCTTCTTCATCAATGTCATAGTTTTCAGTATAGGCCTTTAACCTTTTCGGTTAAATTTATTCCTTAGCATTTTTATTGTTTTCAATGCTTCTGTAAATAGCATTGCTTGGTAAATTTCTCTTTTAGATAATTTGTTGTTACGGTGTAGAAACAAATTATTTTGTTAAATAACCAAGTGAACGATTTAAATCTAGATATCAATACAAGTCCAAAATAACTTGATTAAGGTGCCACATTAAAAACAAACAAACATGCAAAACAACAAAGGAGCTAGAATTTATAAAACTTATCTAAGGTAGCACATGTCAATTTTTTAAAGCATAAAACCATGTCTTTTAAAATTAATTTTATTACTCATAAAAATTATACATAAAAAGTCATATTTCATAAGGGCAAAATATTACTATTGTGGTTATTATATAGGTGATTAACTGATGACATTATTGGTAGTTTTTTTTAATCAAAACATATTAAAGATCAGGTAGGAAAAAATGACAATTAATTCATCAGAGTAGATTTCATTTTTTTAATGGCAAAGTGTACAGTGCCGCATTGATGATGCTATGTAGGTGAAACAATTTTATCTAACCTATCAACAATGATGAATCACTAATACTTCTCCTGAATGCATAGTCATCTTTTGATTCCTATAGAGGTCAGTTTACAATATACCAACCAAAAAAGTCAAAAAAACTAACTTAGCTAAAGCCAATTTAAGAATGTGACAGTAATTCTGATTGTGTGTATGAGTCCAGGCTAAATTTGTTAATATCTCATATTGTTTGCACTGCTCTTTATACTACAAATATTTAAATCAGCTGTCTTCTGAAATTCAGGGTTTTAACCAGAATCTCACTAAGACTTCCCTTGATATTTAGGGTTAAATAAAAAGGGATTTACAAAACTGTCAGTGTATACTGGACAAAAAACCATGTAAAACAGTAATAAACTGGAGAGATTGCTTGGTTTTAACACAAAACAATGCCTTGTAACCCTAAGAGATAGATAAACCTGCCAAAAGAATCATAATTTTAAATGTGTGACTTTATTGAAATAGTAAATTAGTGTAGGAAAGGATTTTAAATCAATTTATTAGTTGTTATGTTCACTTCACTTGACTACTAGCAGTAGAATCAGAAAGAAAAATAAATTAAGTAGAATACACTGAAAAGAGTTGGACTTCATAGTAAATAGGAAAGCACACAGAATTTTTCTCCTAAAAAAACCTAAACAAAACAAAAGATAAAAATAAGCTAACAAAAACTATATCATATATTGTATAAGACAAGTCAGTAGAAGAATGTTTCAAAGTCAGTTTTACTTTTATATTTTATAGCAAGCAGAATAAAATCTGTAAGGGCAAAATCAGATTGGTGTTTGCCAGGAACTAGGGATGAAAAGAAGATAGTGAATGCAGAGGAGCATGACAAAAATTTAAAAAGTAATGGAAATACTGTATAGCTCAGCTGTGATGATGTTTATGTAATTGCATTTGTCAAAATTCATCAAGCTACACACTTAAAATGGGTAAATTTTGTTATATGTAAATTATATCTCAATTTATCCATTGAGTCTAATTTAATAAAAAGAATACCATCCCAAGGTCTGATGGACAAGTACAGTAGACTACCATCTTCCATGATTGGGATAACACACAGTTAATGAAGTTTGAATTAGTATTTGATTGAGGGCAACCATTATACTTTTTTTTTAAAATCAAGCTTGTAATACAATAACCTATATGTATCCTTTTTTCTCATAATTATTTAAACATTTCACCTGATATATTTATGTCCACATCATGAAATTAGCAAGATCTTTTGGAGTCTGCAGATTATGAGTATCTAATATTCTGTACAGCCTTATACTATCTACAATTTAATAAGCACTTTTTGTTATAGAAAATATTATTCGGTGTAGAAAAATCATTTTGAATTTGTTTTTGTTTGTTTGTTTTGGCTTGTGCTAAATTATATGGCACAAGCCAAAACTATCTGTGATAACAGAATCTAAATAAACTTAAAACATAAGGTATTGAAGACTATTAAAAATATCTCTGTAAGTGAAGTTACATATGTTCTGATATTGAAATTAAATTCTTTTTTGAAATAAACATTTTAAATATATATTTTGAATGCCAGTAATGGTAATATCACTTTAGTTAAATCATATAAATTACTGTGGGTTTGTATTTCCTTCAGTGCTCTTAACCTTTATATTTGTAAGAGTGTTTTTATATTTTAAAGAAAAATATATGCTATATTTGTGTATGTGAATATAACTTAAATTATCATGTATGCATAATTTAATATATAAAGATAAATAATTCTCATGTTTTAAAATTATATTTGGTATTGTTTGTTTACACTTGTGATAATCCTACCCTTCTAAATTGTCAATGGAACACACACATACACATGCAATCTCTACTGAAAGAAATTTCCTTTTAATACAGATTCAAGTTTATTATTAGGTTAGCATGTAAACATTTTCAGTTATAGAACAAAAAGTTCCCTTCTCCAAACAAATAAGAAGGTACATCTGCCATGTCACTATTCATTATTTAGACACCATGCTGTACTATCAGATACTAATTAGGTTTAGATACTAATATTTTACAGTGTTCAGTTATAAAATGTGCAAAGACATTTTTAAAGCCATTATATTCTCACACATTTCTATAAATTTCATATTTCTATAGACAAATATTTCATAGATACGATACACCTTGAAGTTTATTTCTATTTACCCACAAATTTCAATGGTTACATATTTTCCAATATTCTCAAAATAGGAATATTGTAACACATGAGAAGGAAAAGATAACTTTTAAACTAACTTTCCACAATTTCTGGATACTGGAGCTCATAATTTCTTATTCACAAATCACCCACTTATTCAGAAATATCTTAACTTCCCAAGGGAGACATCTGCCCATATCTTCTTCTTTTGAGTTTTTCCCAGGCAGATGAGAGAGTTAGAGGACTCAGAGCAGTACATAGAGCAGAGGAATTCACTTACAGATCTGAATATAATGTAGGGCATGTACATTGGGGTTTGGCTGATTTTATTATTTTATTTTATTTTATTGTATTGTATTTTATTTATTTTATTTTAATTTAATTTTATTTTATTTTAGGTGAGGCAACCCTTGGTTGACCTCACAGACTGCAAAGACTTTGTCAGCTTACAATCACTTATTTTTTAATTTTTCATGCTTACAGCACCTGGTCTTCCTAGGTGGTCTCCCATCCAAGTACTAACTAGGCCCGACCCTGCTTAGTTTCCGAGATCAGAGGGGATCAGGCTTGTTCAGGGTAGCATGGCTGTAGACTTGGCTGATTTTAAATATAGAGATTCATCCATTTCATCTTTTATAATGTCTTCTTTATTATACTACATATGAAAATATCAATGAAAACTATTAAACTAGGGAATACTTTATGAAAGTCATAAAATGTTAGTTTGTACTACATTTCAATCAAGAATTATGTCTAATCCAAAGCACCGTTCATTATTTCTTTTTCTAATTCAGTTTCTGTGACACTTATTGGAAACTCTGTGGGCATAAAAAGGTCATTTCTAATATACACCAACAGCCTTTAGGATTGCAAGGGAACTACCCACCGCCCCGCAGTGGTGGCACGGTTGCTTTAATTCTGAGAAATAACATACATCATTTTATCTGCAGTAAAAGTCATAAAAAAGAATGTAGAAATAAAAGTATAAACTCTACTAATAAACAAAAAAGTTTTGCAAAATTCTTTAAAACAGATGAGAAGTGACTAAATTTAAAAAAACAACTCTAGTGAGACATCACAAACTTACATAATTTTTTTGAAGCTATTTCATAGGAAAATGCATCTTTTTCTTTTCTATGTTTTTAAAAATATTTTCTAAATATCTTGAATTTAGTTTTCCTTATATTCTAGGAGTTAGACACAGATCCTGCTCTCAGGGGGCTTAAGCATAGTTAAAAACATAGGACAGGTCCCCAAATTACTCAAAATATGAATGAGGGGGAAGAAATCCAAAAGTAATTAAGTTTACCACAAAATGTCAAGAATGCAGACTTGGGAACCTGGGAGCTAAATTCAATTCTTAAGAAACAAATTTACATTCATACATATATTCTATGTTTGATTTATACCTACAACATAACCATCACAGAGTAGTGTTTGAGGAATTTTAGACCCTAAGAAATTGGGTGAAGGCATATTGATAAAACCTCTGCAACAGATCATTTCTTAAAAACACTTATAGATGGTTTTATGCATATTAAAAAAGAAACTAAATATCAAGAAATGCCAAATTATAGAGGAAAAAGTCTGTTTTACATAATCATTTTATAAAAAAAAAAAAACACAGTTTATCTTACCTCTGTGACCAGTTGCTGAAGAGATGGTGAAGCTACAGAATACAGACTTGAGTTACCCCTTATGGGACTATGGAGACTGACATAAGCCACAGCATTTCTCTGCAGAACCTTCTTGAAATCCTGAAATCAAAAAACACACAAAAACATGTATCTCTAACATAAATAAAAATAACAGATTCTATTTAATCAGTTATATATTAAATAATAAACACTTTCTACTTAAAATCATTACATTATATAAGTATTTTTTTTTAAAAAAGGAATATCATACTATTTAATAGCATGCACAAAGTCATAAAAACATTTTAAATAAGGGTGGTGAGAAGTTACATATAATATGATAAAATATTTTAAAGTGTGTTCCTGAAAAAAGTCAAATTTTAAGATAAAATGTTCTTAAATGGTTAATATACAAAATTCATCTTCATAATACAGAACAGAATATTTGATCTGCTGACAGAAGTTAATTTTATAGTCTATGAATTAGAGAACAGACATGGGAAAACTACTTCAGTGATTAATAAACCATCCTTTTCCTTTGAAGCAATGAGATACTTTTTACACAAAGTGGCTCTTTATTCTAAGCAAATTGAAGAATAATACAATTGTGTTCCTGCATGTATTACCCAAAATAAAACCTGATGCATTTCATACACATTAGTAGCATAAAATGATTCAGTAGAATAGGTTTTATACTTCTCTGCTAAACCCTAGTCCCTAAAATTGAAGGACAGTGATCCTATTAATAAGGTACAACTATAATTTTTCTCCTATTCTTGAACAAATGAGTAATAACCATGGTGGCAGTTCTATAGAAATATCCTAAAAACTGTATTACTTCATGTCTTAAGAACATGTATTTTTTTCTTCTAACATTATCAGAGGAAAGACTTCAACGACTTGTATACCTAGCAAATCAGTAGTTACTTCTGCTTTATGTTGCATATTCAGCTATGCTTCTATAAGAGAGGTATAAATAAAATTGATTTAAAATTAATAAGTATTTTAAATAAAGAGGAACAGTAAACTTTAAGTTCAAATGTTATGTTTCATACATAATATATTTTAAAAGTCCATTGTTATGCAAACACTATAAAAAAACAGTTCCTATTTATACACCAGCACATAGACACTATCTATATATTAGTCCATTTAATTCCCAAGAGACTCTCAGGATATAGACATTAGTGTACTCATTTGAGAAATCAAATCTTGTCTAAGACCACATGTTTTATGGTAGAGAAGATTTGAACTCAGACTTCTTTAACTGTAAAATCTATAGTGTTTCCATAATAGCCGGAATGAAAGTTCTTCACAGAAGAAATGATATTGTTTGAAGAATCTCTTCAGTAAAATATAATAATTTTCCTCAAGGATCAAGATCAGTATTGAGTCAATTCTATAATAATTCTATCACTATAAACTATGTTTTAAAGTTTATCGACCAATATCACTTAATCCTTTTAATTACACCTGTGGATGTCAAGGGGTTCTTATGCAAACAAAATTAAATAGGACAATATGACATGTCAACAAGTGCTTTCCTCACTCAACTTCACCAGGAAATATATTTAGAGCATAAACTTGTTTCTGTGTAAAAGAAAATGTTTCTCATAGAGATTTGATAAGAGTAGATAGAACAGGAAAACTAATAGTTTTCCAAACTCTTCCTCAACTAGATAGTTACAAAATGACTTCATAAATTGTATTGTATTCTAAGATATAGTAATTTACAACAGTATATTTGAAAAGCTAACAGTCAAATCTATATATTATTCACCATTTTCTTTACTCAAATATCTTTGCCCAAAGAGTCACAGAAAAAGCTAGAAAGTTACTGAATACATCATTAGTTGTCAAATATGCATACGTACATAAATATTCTAGGATAAAGGGAACTAATATTTTTTAATAGGAAGAGCCTTTTCTAAGATAAATATTTTTTCCTATTGATGTTCACATTATAGTAGTAATTTTAGTATCTGTTGACTGAGAAAATATAAAATCACCAAAAGGTAAAACAGATTTAGCAAAATTTAAAAATAAATTTGTATTTTGTTAAGCATAAACATATCTACCTAATTTAAAAATATCATTGGTCAAATACATGCAAATCAACATTATTGATTCAACTCAAAGGCTATGATGCTTGATGCTCAAATATATTCAAGGACTGTTTGCAATAAACTTCCTCATGCACAGGAGTTAAGGATATTTAAGTTGGGAACTACAACTATTAGACAAACTTGCTTTGAGAATGTATTTCAAATATACATATTAATTTAACATTAACATAATTTTTTGTGAAAGTTACTAGACAGATGTCAAAAAGATTATATGATATAATGGAATGAATTTTTGGAATTTGGAAAGAATCTTGAAGACATTATTTTAAAATGTCCCTTATTGTTATAAGAGAAACTAAAACTCTTTTCTTTACAATAAATATATTATGATTAATTAGAATCAGCCCAGATCACAAATATATTCCCCACAAATATTTATGTATGTATGCATATTTAACTTATTTACATCTTTAACATAAGTAATTTGGAATAGAAGTTTGAGAGGTTGTTTTAGCTATTGCATTTTCCACCTTACTAAAAATTTGTCAATTTAAAAAGGTTCTTTCAGCAATGGAATTTATTCATCTGATTAGTTCTTTTGAATATGGAACAAGCATTCACACCATTAATTTACATATGGAAAAGCATTCCAATTTGTACTGTATGACTCTTGATATATTTTATGCTGCAATTTTTTTATCTGTTTTGACTTTTCTTTCCTTCAAATTAAGAAGACACTTGTTATATTCTTCTATATTCTTTTTTGATATTTTCTTCGATATTCATAGATATGTGATATTTTTAAGTGCTTAAATAAAAAATGAAATGAGAATTTGTCATTAGATATTTAAGATTGTTTTCTCCAAAGCTGAGGTAGTAAGTAAACTAAAATGGTTTTGCTTTCATAGCTAAAAATGCATAGTTCTTTTCTATGTATTTCCATTGCACCACTTTTTTAAAAATTGTAAAAGTGAATAGAATATCTAAGTTTTACAATGATTTTGTTATTGTTAATCTGACATCAATCCAATTATTATTTGTCATATTCCATTAAAAAATTGCAACTATGAGACACAGACATGACAGAAACATCTGAAACTTAAATATTCCAGTGTTTTCTAACCATGGCCTGTTCATTTGGATAAAGGCTTCTTAAGGTATGTAAGTAGATAGTTAGGTATGTAGCAGGAAAGAAGGAGCAGAGAGATAGAGGTGCGAGAGCAGAGGAAGAAGTAGTGGAGGGAGAGAAGAAAAGAGGGAGAAAGAACAAAAAAACACTGTTTTGAGTCAAGTCTCTATATTGCATAGCTAAGCTATAATGCTAAATTTATAAAGATTTAATATAGGAGACCATTCCGTAATCTCAGATAATTGCAAAAACATTTGAAAAAGTAAGGTAATGGTATATAACACTTGATCCTTTCTTGTCCTGCCACTGTCTAAGGAGATACACAATAACCAGCTACAAACTATTGTGGTTACATGAGAGTCTATATATAGATATGGAAGCAACAAGAAGAAGATGGTTGGCAGATCATACACAGTTCACCGTGGTCTCACTCTAGTTCCCTTTCATTTTTATGAGTGATCTCAGCAATCTGACAAACATGACATACTGGTTGAGATACACATTCTTGTCTTTGGCTTCAACAATTTTATTTTGTCTATGAGAGAGAGGGAGAGAGGGAGAAAAGGAAAGAGGGAGAGAGTAATGTAATTAATGTGCGTTTACCTCTCCCCATTCATATGAGCCAATATTGCCAAAAGCTGTTCCTCCCCAGGAACAGAAGACAATACTGCGGTCTGGTCTCCATCCTCTCTTAACTCTTAACATCAAGGCCTGAATAAAAGCTGTGATTATGGCAGTGCTACTGGCCCATTCTTGTCCACTATAACTGTATGCAGTATGATGGTGGCTGCCAACTATGATATACCGATCTGGAAATAGAAGGAAACATGAGCCATTAAAACAAAATGTAAACCTTAACAATAAATTTAATGACATTTACATAATCCTATTGCACAAATGAGCAACGATTATGCAAAATTGTTCTAATAATTAAGACTACTTTACATTTTTCATCCACTGTCTTGATTTACACATCTGTGTATATCAAAGCAGAGGCAGCTGCTGAACCCAATTATGAACTCAAAGCTTAGAACCATATTACTGTCCTTTGCAACATGCATATTAATTAATGAGGCATACAAATATGCCACAATGAAACCTTTATCTAACATTTTTCCAGAATCATAGTGGGAAGTGCCCTATAAACAATGTGTGTATGCTCAGTAAATATTAATGGACTATTAATACATTTGAGGGAGCAGTTGTTTATTAGCAGTAAATATTAAAAAATGTGGTGGTCATGTATGGATTTTGCAATAAATAAAGTACTTAGGGAATTCATTATAGCTTCTAATTTATAATTTTAGCCTCTCTCCTTTCTCTGGAAAAAAAAAATCAACATCAAAAGGCATCTAACTACTGTAAAAGTTTCTTTTTCATATATTTTATTTCATATAATCATACAAAACCTATTAGATACTCTATTAGAAAGATCTCAATGACACATAGATACAGATGTTCAACATACATCACTATTGTCATCAATAAGGTAGGCTAAAAACATACTTCCAGAGTTTCCTCTGATTTTGTTGTCAGTGAATGTTATCGGTAAACTGCTAGCTTTACTTAAGAAGTCTTATACGTTTATGTAAAAAGATTTCTTTATTGAGTGCCATTTCATTAGGAGGTGTCCAATAGCTCAATGATTAAGTGTTCAGATTCTGAAGGTTGCTTTCTTGGGTTTGGATCCAATCTATTCAACTTACTATTTGTATGACCTTGGAAAGCTTATTTAACCTCTCTATGCCTTAATTTCTTCAACTATAAAGTGGGAATAAAAATAGTACATACATCATTTAGTTGTTTTGAGTTTTAACTTAGCTCCTATTTGTAACACACTTTGAACAGTGTCTGACACATAATAAGTACTATATATGTATGGAATAAATTAATCACCACTTGACTCATAGTATTGAAAGCTACTGTATAGGAAACGTCACTGTGTGAAGCTATTTTAGTCTCCCATACTGATATTGGAACCAGCAATGAATTTGACCTGCCAATATTTTATCAAAATTTAATTAATGATATACATAGTATGTCTGCAAATGTTGGAACTCTGAAAATTTATTCATGCATTTCCTAGATATGAGTTTAGAATTGTCTTTATTCTAAATAAACATCTAAAAACCTTAGTACTAATTAATGATTATTTCTAATTTACAGAGTCATTCAAAATCATGTGAATGAACAGTCAATATATTTGTGTAGAATTCAAATAAACAACATTTGAGAAAGCTTTGCTAATATGCACTAAAGAATACTACTGGTAAATTAATTTTTTTCTATATTGAATTTCTATAAGAGAAGTTTTTATCCTACAGCTATTATAACAGTGTACAAGTTGCTTTTTCAATAATAACTTGCAAATTCATCAACATTGATAAATATTTCCAGTGCTTCAATTAGAGATTCTTATGATGGGAATTTGTTGAAACAGCTAAGATGTAATGGTAACAATTTTTAAATTTCTTTATATTTTATATTATGATAAGAGGTTGTTCAACATTACTACTGTAAGGAAATCAGAGAAAATACATACTGCCCATGAATTTTGTAAGAGTTGGCTGGCAAGAAACTGGGTGGTATGTAAAAGTTGATCTCGGAATTCTCTGGGTTAGCAATTGTGGGGTCAATGTGACTAACGTCACAGAGAACAGTTGGCCAAGGAGAATTTGAGATATCCCAAATAAATTAACAGAAATGTACTAAAAAGATTGTTGCATTCTACACTGTATAATGAGCACATCAGACAGTAATATGTGATTCAACCTCACAATATATTTAGAAGTGTTACTTTTAATCTCAATATATATTATTTTTACTTTTTTAGCCTATATAATATCTGAAGATTCCATCAGCATCCTATAACAAAGAGCAAATTTATTTAAAATTTAACCAGGTGATCATTTTCAAAAGCACCTTCAAAACCTAAAGCCATGCAAACATTATACAGAATTGTCAATGGACTAAGAGTCAGAGGCAGAACACAGATTAACACTGGAAGATTAGATTTGAAGACCATATATAAATAAACTAAAATATTTTCTTTTTCAAAAAGGCTTTAATTGATAGAAATGCTTTCAATAGTCTCATAAGGAATAAAAGAAAGAAAAATGTTGTTTTTTATAGCTTCTCTTCACCAGGCGCATGCCAATTTAACAAATCTAAACTCTGTTTTCTGTTTTGTTTCTATTTTCCCATTACTCTCTATACTATGATTTATTTTTAAAGAGATATGGTAAGAAAGAGAAGATGTATTTCTTGTTCTTATATTAACCCACTACTCAATAGTATAAACCTCTAGTTATATCTAAAATAGAATATTTAACTATGCTATTAAATTATGATTGAGCAATTTTTTGTGATGTTTTATATAAAGTGTAGACTACAAATACTTAATCATGCTTACCTGGAGAAGTCAAGCCCTTTAAATATCCAACAACATTAGTGACTGTTTTGAACTTTGTGACTGTCTGCACTTGCATGTTGACAATTCTTTCTTCTAAAAAAAATAAAATAAAAGATGCTTGTTTCTCTATATTTTATCTTTTCTTAAAATATTCAAATGTATTTATCCAATACCCTCAGCAAAATAATTCAAAATAATTACATTTCTGTAGATAACTAAAGTTATACTTTTTTGACAAATATTTATTCAATATTTTGTGGAGACTATGTTAGGTGCTTGTTATGCAATGATGACTAAGATGCAATTGCTAGCCTCATAGAACTGCAGAGCCATAATTAGGTAATTCTAAACTTCACATTTAATGCTACAATGGGGTTCAACATGAGAATACACAGAAGACTACCTTGGGGAGATGCGGCAACTTACACTTTTTAAAAAAGGAAATAAAATAGATCAGATAAAAACATTTCCAAAGAATGATAAGTACTTGTTTAATGTCAGAAAAAGAACATGTGAAAGATAATTTAAATTTTCCTGTATGGTTCACTGTTATTTTATCATTTTGAAAACTGCAAAAGTATTCCAAAAATTAAATAGATTCTTAAAGCTGTAAGAATTGGAGTCTTCATTTCTATCTTTTTGTAGTTCTCTCACCTGTATTCTAAATCTCCACCAATTGTTCTTCCTCTTTGAGTCCTTCTATTCATGTTTGATATTCAAAATTTTTGATGACGAATAAGTCAAAGACACAATACAAGGGATTCCAGTCACAGCCTTAAAGTGATCTTTAAAGGCCTTTAACAGTAACATGTTAATCCCGTATTTTATGGATTCTGGAAGTCTGAGAGATTTCTAAGGGGAGTTCAAAGTTAACCAGGTGGTCATGTTGGAGCAGGGTGTGGGTGGGTGGCAATTACAAAGCAGCTAATTCAAAATAGCTTGTAGTACTGACAGGCCTCCAAATGTCACTTCTGATTTCTAGATGAAAATTGTTATGATAAATAAGTTGCTTTTATCTTGAATGTGCCGTACTAACAATTTCAGTGGAAAATCATTACAATGAATCTGTTAAAATTATAACTAAAAAAAGAGTAAAGAAACCCTGGAAGAATACTTGAGCTCCTCATGTGTGAAAAAGAAAAATGAAATATATTTAGAGCCCAGTATTGTGGTTTTAATTTAGATGCTATGTATTTTTGTTTGTTTTAAATTAACATAGCTTGTTTTTTAGACCAGCTTCAGATTGACAGAAAAGTTTAACAGAAAGTACAGCTCCTGAATATCCTTTCTCTCCTTCTCCCCCTATTATTAACATCTTGCACTAGTGTGATGCATTTGTTACCATCAATGAGCCAATATTAATACATTGTTATTACTAAAGTCCATAGTTTCCACTAGGGCTCATTCTTTGTGTCGTATACTCCATGGGTTTTGACAAATGCTTAATGACATATATCCAACATTACAAAATAGTCATCATATACATCATACACAACAGTTTCATTGCCCAAAATATTTCCTGTGGTTGACCTATACATCTTTCCCTTCCACCCTTCCTCTTGAGCCCCTAGCAACCATTGATCTTTTAAATGTCTCCATAGTTTTGCTTTTTCAAGAACATCATGTAGTTGCACTCATATGTTAGTTTTTAAGGTTTCTTTAATTCTCTATTCTGTTCGTTTCAAATAGTCTAGATAAGTAAACTTTAGATAAGGGAGTCATTACATATATATACTCACTCTTTCCAGCTTCTTTTTGAGTTAGATATGGATAAACTTCTCTGGTTTTCTAAGATTCAATATTTTTTTTTTCTAATTCAGCAGCAAGAAAATCTTACAATATATCTAAATATGCTTATACAATTAATACAAATGTGCAATATATTGCTTGGAATATTACCTTACATTAGTATAGTGGCTTACAATTTATAATAGCCACTTTCACAAACATATACTAATTCTCAATTGTTCACAGTGATTCTTGAAACCACCAAGTTAAAGAATTTCTGTTATCTTCATTTATTGAATGGAGTGCTTAGGGGTAAAACAGACTCAAACCCAGGAGGCCTTCATATAAATAACATTTTTATCTGAACAATAAAGTATATCTCACAGTAAGACTTTAGTTTATATATATATATATGAGATATTCCTCATACATAAAAAAATTTTAAATACAATATACAATGATCCACATCTAGTTTTAACATGTTATTTTACTATATTTTCTTCATCAATATTCTTTTCCAATGAACAAATAAATATAATCTTATAGATTTGGCTCTTACTCTGAGGTTAATGTTAATCATTTCAAGATTTTCATTTTATAAATACAGATAAATTGATAGACCGATGGTCAGATACATAGATATAGGTAGTCATAGGCATAGGCACAAAATAGAATAACCATATTTAATTAATTTACAGGTTATGACATTTTATACAAATTATGTGTTTTTTCCACTTAGCATTATATTTTTTTAAATTTTTTTGTGAAAGTAAATGGAGCTCTTGATCATTCATTTTAACGGCTAAATATTTAATCTTAGAAACCACCCCATTTATTTTACAGTGCTTATACTGAAAATGAGTGAGGTTATTTACAAATTTTCAACATTATGTTATGGCAAAGAACATTTTTACATTTCTTGTGCACACATGTCATACATTCTTAAATAGATAACAAGTAGAATTTCTGAATTATGATACAGTATGTGTTCCTTCAACTTTATTAGGTATGAAGAGATTGCTTCTTAGACTTAAAATTTCACATTCTGATGTTTATAAGAATTTTATTAATATTTTATTTTGCATTGCCTTGATTACTAGGGAGGTTCATCAATTTTTCATAAGTATTTCATAATTCCAGTTTCTTATTCATATTCTTTGAGTACTTTTCTTTGAGTTGCTTACATTTATGGGTATTTTTATGATTTAATTTGAATATTATTTCCTTTTTAATTATATATTATAAACACTTTCTGTAATTTTCACTTTCTCAATACTTATGTTGATGGTCAAATACTTATGAAAGATGGTCAAATTTATCAATATTATCCTTATTTTGAGGGGGAGTTATATTTGTTTGTTTTGTTTTGCTTAGGAAATACTTTTTATTATTCTGATATCAAGAAAATGTTCTTCAAGTATTTTAAAGCTGAATTTTCAAATGTGTGTCTTTAATCCAGCCAGAATCTGTTATGATGTAGCATTCAACTTTACCTCTGACTTATAGTCAATTGTTCTCACATAACTTATTTGATAATTTTTCCCCCACAAAGTATTAATAAAGCTGCTGTCATATAAAGAAATCTAATTCATACATGGATTTGTTTTGGGCCTTGCTATTACATTTTACTTTACTCAGTGCCATATTGTTTAAATTAATATAACTTTATAGTGACTGAAATGGTGGGTCTTCTATCATCATCATTGTCATCATCATCATCATTATTATCATATAATTATTATTATTCAATTTGGGGGGTATTTATGGATCATTATTTTCATATGAACTTATGTGTTGGATATCATGAAAAGACATTTCAGGATTTCATTAGCATTACATTAAATTAATGGACTCATTTGAGGAAATTATAGAGTCTTCTATCCATGAACATGTTGTACCTTTCAACTTATTTCAATTGTTTTTATATCTTTTAATAAAGTTTTATTTTTTCTCCATAAGTTTTGCAAAACTATTATTAAATTTATTTTACAGTTTCTCTGCCATGTTAACAAAATATAACATGTACAACTTATTCTATTGTATATAAGCATGTAATTTAATTTTGTATCTTGGTCTTACAATGAGCCTTCGTATTAATCTCCTATAGGTTCTAATAGTTGATCTATAGGGTTTTTATTTTTTTAGTTTCAGTATAGACAACTACCTCAAAAAAGATACTTTTGTTTATGCCCTTCACATTTTCATAGCTTTTACTCACTGTTCTTATCATCTTGTCTAAGACTGTCAGTGCAGTGATAGCAGCATTCCCTGGTCCCTGCTTTGTGTTCTTCACTTTAAAAAAATGTTTCTAAGATTTTCTTATTGAAAGAAAAAAGACGTTTCCTATAGATTTCTGGCAAATTCCCTTTATCAGATTAAGGATGATCATTTCTGTTCTTACTTTGCTAAGAGGTTTTATCAAACAGATGTTGAATTATCTTTTCATAAAATTGTAAGATTTTTCCCTTTATAATGTCAAATAAAACATATATATTTATGGAATAACTCTGCTTGGTCATAATATGTATTCTGTTTTGTTATTAATATTCTAGAATATTTACATATATATTTATAAATGATAGGTTGATAATTTTACTTCTCATTTGTCTTGTCTCATTTAATATCTGTATTATACAATCGCACAAATGTTTAGGAACTTTTTCTTCTTTTCTTAGATTTTGTAAGAGTTTTTGTAGCATAGACATTTTCCATTTTACAGAGTGTTAGGAATTTGTACATAAAATTATTTGGTTCTGTCTATGGCCATGCTACCCTGAACAATCCCAATCCTGTCTAATCTCAGAAGCTAAGCAGGGTCACGCCTGGTTAGTACTTGGATGGGAGACCACCTAGGAAGGTGCTGTAGGTGTATTTATTAAATAAAAAATAAGGAGTTGTAAACTGACAAGGTCCTTGCAATTTGTGAGGTCAACCAAGGGTTGCCTCACCTAAAAAAATACCAAAAAATCAAACACAAAAAACTATTTAGTTCTGGCATTTTCTGTATGTGGGGGACACGTTTTCATTCAATGTATATTTTCATTTCATTTCACTTAATATTTTCAAACAAATATTAAAATGGCTATAAGTATATTCATATTTTTAACGTTTTCTTCTCAATTTATTTGCATTTAGTTGTTCATTCTATTATGCTTAAAAATCATTGCCATTTAATCTGTCATTTTGTCTCTTTTTCTACTTCCAATATTACTTATTTATGTCTCCTTTTTTTCTTTCCTCAGTTTTGTTAGAAGTAAACTAATTTATTAGAATTTTCAAAGAACCAGTTTTGGAGTTTGTGGCTATTCGTTATTATTTTTTCTTTTTTTTTATTTCAGTATTATATTCTACGCTTATTATTAACTTTGCTAAAATTTACCTGAATATATGCATATATTTTCTTGTTTTTTTTTAACCTAACTTCTTAAGTTAAATGCTTAGCCCATTCCCTTTCAATCAATCTATCATCTATCTATCTATACACACACACATACAGTTAAGTCTACAAATTCTCTATGTAGCGATAATCCATTAATTTTGATATATGGTCTTATTATCTTATAGATTCTATTTTTTTACTTCTGTTGTAATTCTTTATATATATATTAGTTGAAATATTTTTAATATATTAAAATACAAGGTATATGTTACTGTTTGGATATTGATATCTAACTTAATTATGGACAAAAGGCAAGATCTATATGCTACTAATACTTTAATATTAGGTGGGATTTATTTTGTGACCATTATATCTGATAAATGGAGAATAAACACTTTTATAAATGTTCCATATAACCAATGTGCATTCTCTATGAAATGGGTGCAGCATTCCATACATATGTTCTGTAGATCAATCTTGAAAAACTGTGTGTGGCTATAACTTTATTAAATATTCAATATATGTTCTCTGTTAATTATTGAGATACATTAAAGTTTCCCATATGATGTTAATTTATCAATTTATCCTGGCCACACTATAAAATTTGCTTTCGTATAATTTTAGACTAGTTTCTGATATACAAGTTTAGAATTGCCGTATCTTTGTTATTTCTATACAAAATATATTAAAAATTATTCCTTATATATTCTCTATCTCAATTTTTTTCTAAAGTCTTTCTCCCCAGTCTCACTTCGATGTTAATGTAATTATTCCAGTTTTCTTTTGCTTAATATTTCTCTGATACATATTTTCTCAGCATTACATTTACTTTGCCAGGTATCCTGGGGACAATTTTTATGTGGGGACAATTTTTATGAGGATTTCTTGGTTTGGTGTTTCTATGCTACAATTGTAATGAAAATTCTGAGCCAGGGCTTTTGATTTTTAAAGGCAGATTTATTTTTCTTTTTCATCCGGAGCTCAGGCAGAAGAAAGCTTTTCTTTACCAGTGGGTAGATTTCTTTTCAGTCTTTCTATTCCTACCCCATGGTCCTGGTTTTATATAGTGATGTTAGTTAAAATTCCCTGCTCATGACAGGCACACAGTCATGTCTTTTGTCCCAAGGTGATTGTTATATCCCCATCCTAATTTACCAGGATCCTAACTTCTGCACCAGGCAACCAGGAAGTGAGCTCTTTTGCTATTTTGTTGTTGTTGTTGTTCTGTCTTCATTTTTGCTTCTGGATATTTGACAATCTTTTTTGATAGTTGGTTTTTAAGACATGTTTCCTTCTGTATTACACAGAGTTCCTAGATATTTGTATGGAAGGACCTCATACTATTTTATCCTGCCCTCTTCTACATCCTGAAGTCTAAGACCCCCACTTAAAAGAAACACAAAGATTTGAGAAAGTGAAGACAACATTTTGCTCTGATAAAGATGCTATATTTACATTGGATATTTTCAACTGACAGGACTTCCTTATGTATCACTGGGCATAGACCAGTTCCACATAATGACTTGTAGTAGCAAAAAGCAATTTTTCATATATTTATTTACATCCCAATATATTATGTTGATCCTATATGTATTGTTTTATAGTATTCCATATCCATGATTGAAAACAAATGTGTATAGTATTTTTTCCTTCAATAGAAGCAGCACCATGATCACATTTTCAACTTTAATAATGAATATCAGTAAAATCTTGAATAAACTCACTCTCATAAGACATCTATTGCTGTTGTCATTGTTAATTTTGACAACCAATTGGTAAAGCTATATTACTCTTCATAGAAATAACAACAGCAATCCTATCCTTTGGAACTTAGTCTACAAGAATAATTGAACTGTTTTCTGTATAGTCTATAATATCAATTATAAAAAAAAAAAAAAATAGAAATATCCCAAACTGAGAAATTACTTAGAAAATTGTGATAAAATATGTGGCTGTTAAAATGTAAACATAATATTTAGAAACATGGTATACTATAAGTGAAAAGAATAACATACAAAGAGATATACATATTGATTGAACTTAGGTAAAAATGTGCATATTTATGGGCAAAATATGAGAAAGAGAAAAATAATAAATGAAACCAAAATTGGGTTAGGAAAGTCTCACTGCATCTGCTGGGATAAAATACTGTTATAAAAAGGCTTGAGCACACCTGAACCTTTGGTTGGGTACTTATTCCTCTCTTCCACATCTCCAAAGGTGATGGAATCAAAACCTAAGGACACTGTCTCTTCCAATTGCTGCATGTTATAACATCGAATCCCCAAAAACTAAGACTGCTTGGTGAATTGGAAGAAAATAAGGGCAGTTTAGAATAGTTCCATAGTACCTGGGAACACAGGACTGTCTCTCATTATACGAACCCAGGAGATATAAACTGGGGCCTGATTTCAGCTTTGTCCTCCTATAAATCACAGGAAGCATAACTGATATCTCCAGGGCAACATGAACTCTAAAACTAAAATATTTGTATATCTGAGGTCTGCAGCCAAATAAAATAAACACAAAGAACACATACACTACCCAAAGTAAACAAATTGAAACACACAGTACAAGTAAGCATTATAATTAAACTAAAAAAGAGAAGAGAATGTATTAGCAATAAAAAATAACCAGGGAACAGCTTTTAAAAGAGGAAATAATAAATATGAAAAAAAGAATGACTGAAAGAAATGTACCAATAAATAGAATAAATAGATAGACATAGTAAGTAATAGATATAACTAAAAAGTGAATTTGAGAGTTAGATCAGATTCAGAATTTTTTTCCAGGGAACTGCAGCAAAGTATAAAAAGAAAATATAAAAGTACAATTTAAAAATATGGTGGATAGAAACATGTGTTCTAGAAAGAATAAAAGAAAAAATTTTAAAAACGGAGAAGAAAAAATAATTGAAGAAATGATGATGATGATGGTAATAAGAATAATATTTTTTCCTGGATATTTGATATTATATAACAATAATAATTATTGAAATTATATAACTATAACAATAATAATTTTTCCAGAAAAGGAAAAACACATCTATATATTTTATAGTTAAATTTAAGAAAAAAAAATTCTAGAAGTTCTCAGAGTGAAAAAGCAGATTACTTACAAAAAAAACATGTACCAGATTAATATCAAGCTTGTCAAAAAAACACAATACCAGAATGCCATAAATTCCTGTTGCTAAAGAAATAGAAAATACAAGAGGAACTTTGAATATATAATGTTTGGTAGCACAGAAGTGAGGGTGATTTAGGTGTGTGTCTATGGTGTAATGGATATATCAAACGTAGTAAAGTTATCTTTTTAAATATTATATAGAACCCAGAAGCAATGGAGTAAATGTACATATGATAGCATGCAAAAGATATTAACCACAGAGTGCTAAATGAAAAAATGTACAAGAAATGCATTGCTTAATAATATTTATGTGAATTATACATTGAGGTATTTAAAAACAGTGAATGTTTTCTTCCTCTTCTCCTTCCCTTCCTTTCTCCTACTGAGTGAGTCAGTTCTAAAGCCATTAGGTGAGGGCCAAGTTAGCACCTCTGACAGTGGCAGAAGAAAATGATGCCATTACAGCCTAGAGCAAGGGGTTGAAGACCATGTGAGATAAGACAGGCACCCCAATAGATTGTTCCAGTACAGCACAGGGCATCAGGGCCCAAGCATAATATAGACAGGCTGTGCATGTGGTGTATATGTGTGTGAAAGCCTGAAAATGGGGAGGAAAGCAGCTATCAGGGGGAAATAGTGTAATGACAGAAGTCACTGAAGCACACTAAAGACATCCCCATTTCGAAGCTGAACAACACATCGTATTGGAGCCTTTGTGAGGTGAGGAAGTTAACTGCATTGTGACTGAGGGATAGGTGGAGAATTTGATATAGGGTGGATAGCCTAAGTGCTCCTGGCTTGGCTGTCAGAGCTATAGTGGAGGAAGGAGTACTAACATCAACTGATTACACTCAGTGGAACTTATCACATGAGTGAACATATTCAGGATAATGAGAAGCAAATTTCTCACTGTCAGAAATGGAATTTACAAACATAAAAAGAGAGGGAAAAAAAACTAGGTATCAATATATACTTATGATTTTCTATATATATAGATATGCAAATAAACAGATATAAATCTGTGATATATTTATATTCATATCTATTTACATCAAAATGTAATATTAAAATATAACTCTATTTTCCTAGCTTCGTTTACTAAGAGGTCTTGAAAGAAGTAACACTCCAATAACCATGAAAAAAATCTAGAATTGCACCTTATTTCTTAGACATCATTATCTACTCAAAGAAATTAAAACCCTTTGGAGCAATGGCTGATAACAGAGTTGGGGCAGAAAAAGTACAAGATGATTTGATACAACTTTCTGTTCCAAAAATTAAGTAAATAATCAAAGAGTAATGAGGATATACAAAAGGACACAAAAGCCAGGTTGAAGTAGCTATCACTGGCTGACCGGTGACAAGTTGAACATCAAAATGAAAATAGGATTGAATTACAACCCATTGAATAAATTAGAAATATAAATCCATTATGTAATTAATTGATAATATATGCATAAAAACAAAAACATACAAACAGGAAAAAGAAAGCTCTTTTTTACAGTAAAATTCTAACTAATAAATGCAGAAGGAATGATGGACTTGGAAAGAGACCACTGGCATAAACTTGATGGTGACTTACTGGGCAAGAAGTATCAAAAACGTTAAAACTAGTGGGTAAAGGTAGGAGGGGATGGGGATGGGATGTTTGCATCATTTTAAATGCTTACTGATTATAAAAAAAAAAATCTTCAATGAGGAAATTGGTCAGATACTACTTTAATCAAGTGATCCAAGCTAGCATTACCAGTAATGGGACAAATTGGTATTAGTCTAATTTCTATTATATTGCTGTCAAATATGTAGAGCCTGAATTTATTCATGAAAAAACATCAGATAGACCCAGATTGGGGAACATTCTGAAGATAATTGGCATGTAAGCTTAAAGGGTAATAAAGCAAGGAATGTTAAGAAAAGATAGAAACTATTCCAAGTTGAAGGAAATGAAAGACTTGACAAGTTACAGGACATTATCCTAGTTTAGATCTATTTGCTGTTTAGTACATTACTGGGACAACTGGCAAAAAGTTGAATAGGGCTTAGGGAGGATATGGTAGTAATATATCAATGTTTAATTCTGATAGTGATGGTATATCATTTGTGTAGGAGAATGTCATTGTTTGTGGGAGAATTCAGATGTAATGGTGAATCATGATTGTAGCTTGCTCTTGGGTAGTTAAAGGAGAAACAAAGTCTTTGCACTATTCTTGCAACTTTTCTGTAAGTTTGAATTTATTGCAAAATAAAATTTGCTTTTAAAATTAGAAAATTCTGGAGAACATTTAGGTGTAGTTTATTATTCAAAAAGTCAGTGCATGTGTATGTATATATGTATAACTACTATAAGATAATATTTCCAGCTCACATTTACCAAATGTTCTCTGTCTTTCATGTTTCGAAGTTTGATGGCATCTTTAAATTTGACATGTGAAGTTCAAAAGATTTCAAGATGATAAAAATGTGTTCCACTCAGAGAATATTTATATTCAAATACGGTGAGGAGTGTCAAAGCTAAGATATAAAAGTAGGCACCTCTCTCCATAGGCTAATTGATATGAACAAGAGTTAAGTACCCAAGGCATATTTCTGGCCACAAAAAAAAAAAAACCACGATCAAACTTCTAAACAAAGACCCAAAGAACAAACTGATAGTCGCCAGGTGGGAGGAGTGTTGGGGGGATGGGTGAAAAAGGGGAAAAGGATTCAGAAATACAAATTGTCAGTTATAAAAATAGTTAATGGGATGTAAAGTAAAGCATAGAAAATACAGTCAATGATATTGTAATAACTATGTCTGGTGTAGATGGGTACTAGACTTATTGGGGTAATCACTTCGAAAGGCATGTAAATGTCTAATCACTATGTTGAAACTGATAAAATATTGTTTCAACTGTAATTGAAAAATAAATTTTAAAAAATTCACCAAGCATTTCTAATATTAAACATTAATGTGAGCTATGTATGCATTTAAGAAAGATTAATAAAAAACAAATAAGATGATTACTTTCTAATCCACTTATTCCAATTCAGGGTTGAGGGTAGCTGGAGTCTAAAATGGCAGCTCAGGGAACAAGGTGAAAACCCACCCTGGACATTCTGCCCTTCTAGCATAGAGTGCAGCACACCCACATGCACACTCACTCAGCTTGGGACAACTGAGGCACACCAATGAACCTAATATATACATCTTTAGGATGTGGGAAGAAATCATAGTACCTGGAGAAAACCTAC
Organism: Pteropus medius; assembly: GCF_902729225.1. Classification (NCBI taxonomy): domain Eukaryota; kingdom Metazoa; phylum Chordata; class Mammalia; order Chiroptera; family Pteropodidae; genus Pteropus; species Pteropus medius. Next base: position 4,714,919 of record NW_024342473.1, on the reverse strand, counting down.
CCAGATGTAAGAGAACATGTAAATTCCACAGACAATCACCCTGGCTGGAATCAATTTTTTTTCTCATTAATATTATAATGAAATGGTGTTGAATGCAACAGTGTTATTTGGTGACCTACTATATCTTGAGTCTCTTTCTTGGCTACCTGATTTTAGGTAGAACTTCTATAATTGGGGCTCTGAATTTTTTTTTTTTCAATTTCTCTGCACAGAGACTGGAATCTTTTCTAGAATCAGTTTTGATGATTCAGACTCTGTAACCTGCTAATATATTTCCTAAATTCACTGCTTGTCTAATTATGAATATAAACTGTTTCTGGATTCTATACTATCATAACTGGTATATATTTCTAGGTGCTCCATTTTCCACATGCCAAATGTTTTTCTGAACCAGTATTGTTGATTGGTTATTATATGCTCTACAGCAAGGGTCTTATTTAAAATATGTATCAACTGATATAACATACATACTGACTAATCACAATGGACTGGGAGCAAATAACTGGAGTGTCCACACCAATGCATACAAACTAATGTTAGATACTATGTTCTTCCTGCCATATTGGAATTTCCTCAGAAACTGCATTTCAGTCTATCTTCCAGTGAATGTTGCCTTATACATGGGTGTAATTCAAGTCTTAAGACCGAACTACGTCCGACCTCACCTGAATCAATGACATCATCTTACCATATTCTGGATACTTACAATAATATCAGCTACGAGAAAATTTTCTTTAAAAAAAAGAACTAAGTCTTAGTTTACTGAAAATACAAGGAATAGAGGAACTAGTGAAATAAAATCACAGAGAAGCATCCCACAAATTAAGAAGGTAGATCACATGTAAAAACTGACGATTCCATAGGCAAGTCAGCGTCAAGAGAAGGAAAAAAAGGATTACCTTAGATTAGAAAAAAATGTAGTTTGTAGCCCTAGATTAGATCTTGGTTTAGATAAATCCACTGTAAAAGACTGAAGTGAATAGTAAAAATATAGTCTACATTAAAAAAAATAATAATAAAGTTTACTATTATGAAAAAGTGGAGATAATTAGATAAATTCTAAAATAATCTCATTTTGCTATTAAAATACATATATATGTATATATATAAATCTAGAAGAATTTATATTAAGGTGTCAATAGTGGTAATGCTGGGTGTAAGGAACGTATTCTGGACTGAACTGTGTCCCTTCGAAATCCATATGTTGAAACCTTAACCGCCAGTTTGGCTGTATTTGTAGATAGGGCCTTAAGGGAGTAATTAATGTTAAATGAGGTATTATGAGTGAGAGTCTAATCCAATAAGAAAGATGACCTTATAAGAGGAAAAAGGAACACAAGAGATCTCTCATTCATGTGTGTACACAGGGGAAAGGCCATGTGAAGATGCTAAGAGAGGCAGTTAGCTGTCTGCAAGTCAGAAGAGAGCTCTATGCATTAATACTCCCCAAATCTGTTTTGATACTATAAAATTTTGGTTCTGAAAAAATGATGCTAGCATAGAAATATTAAATGAAAATCATTTGCTTAGTTTCTTTCACCACATACTTTTATGTAATAGCAGTTATGCTCTGAGTCTCCAATACATACATACACACATACACATATATATGTACTCTTGTGAGCTTGCATGTGTTTGGAAAAGATATTTAAAGTTGAATTAAATATTATGTTTTTTAATTAATAAAATTATTTAAGTAGATATTTTGAAAAATATGCACCCAGGAAAATTTTTTTTTACCCTATTTGCATCTCTTATAAGAGTGAAAATTGATTGACAGATTTTCCACAGCTCTATACCAAACCATTCTACAAAACACACATCATCAAATTAGTCAGAAAACTAATCAACTGCAACTATCTGTGCTGCATATTTTCCACTTGTCCATCTAGATCTATTTTCACCCTTGACCAGCTCTGTGCCCCAGGAGGCCGACCTTTTTGGAGTCCATGTACCTGGCTCCTTTACTCTTGGCTTTAGGTTGGCTTTAGTCAATAAAAGCATCAATAAGTGATCACAAGGTTGGATAAGAGAAGTATTATTTATTTTTCATCCCCCTACTTGGCTGGTCACTTGCTGGTGGTGACTGCAATTCTTAACTAAAAGCCACAGTTCCTGTTAGACTGCCCTCTCCTCTAGCTCAAGGACTTGCCAGTTGCTATACCCACACTCTCTTCTTGTCCCTTCAGGTTTAGAGGTAGTAACAATTACTGGCCTTATGGTAGTCACCATTCCTTTTCTGTTTCTCTTTACCTATCTGTGCTTGTGCATAGGTCCCTGACTAAACTTTGAATTGAACATTTTCAGTGTATCGTTGATTTCTTGATGGCAACTTGACTATATGTCAACCTATCCAGGCATATTCATTGAGTCATCCATATATGTTGTCAGGACGGGAGGAGAAGGGTTCCTTTTCTAGTAATATGGTGGGCTAGGATATTCAGACCAACGCTCTAACTGAGAATAATTTACAGTGATGAATATCATACTAAACAAATCTTGCTAACAGCATCTGAGAACTAGCAAGAAAATAAGAAATTGCTGGGCAAAATTTAAGTTATTATAGGAATCCAGATAAGCAAAGCAATAAAACTGCTTTTGACCTGAGGGAAGTTACCTGAACCTGAGAGAACCTTTAACCTTGCTATCCTCAAGGGATGCAAAAGTTAGGAGAGAAAGCTCTGGGCCTGCCCAAATTGGTGAGAAGAAGGCAACTCTTTAAAAAAAGAAAGAATAAAAGAAAAAAGACTCTTCCTCCAGAAAGTAGGAACCATAAAGGATTGCATTCCTCACTCCTTCCAAAGGACAGCAAAGAAAGTTACCTGGCACGGAGTAGAGCAGGATCAAGGAATGCTTAAGAAGCTGTGAATATAAGGTACTTCTAAAAGAATACAATAAAGAATTCATAACTTCTGAAATAGGGAGAAATATAATGACAAAAAATCTAAATCTGAAAAGAAAAAACAAAAGGAAAACATATGTGGTATAGAGAAGGGAACCAAATTAAGATGCAAAATATAAGTATATATACATCAGTAATCACGTTAAATGTAATGGATCAGGTGCTCCACTTAAAAGATGATTATATTGTATTTAAATACAAATTAGTTGCTATTAACATGGTAAAAAAAGATACAAAATGGTTGAAAGTTAAAAAAGATTTAACATAAAAATATAACTACTCCCCTGCCTCAAAAAAGCTAGTATAGCTAAATTAATATCAGGTCAAATCAAATTTCAGACAAGCATTATAGATATAAAAGGAACCCTTCATCTGAGATGTACTTCAACTAACAAAGAAAGTATGATATATTTGAATTTGTAAATACCTAAGAAATGACCTCAAAATATGTAAATCAAAAATTGACAGAACTACAAGGTAAAATGGACAAATTTATACTCATAGTAAGAGATTTTAAAACTAATAAGATAGAGAATATTTGAACAATCTGATTAAGGAATTTAGTCTAAATGTGTGTGTATCTATCTATCTATCTATCTATCTATCTATCTATCTATCTATCTATCTATCTATCTATCTATCCATCCCCGACAACTACAGAGTTCATATTCTATTTAAATATACATAGGGCACTGATCATATCTTGGGCCATAACAGAGACTTCAAAGATTGAAATCATATTAAAATAAAGTAGAAACAATACATTCACATAAAAATTCAAGTTGCTTTTATTCTACCTCGGATCATATCATGATGCCAAGTAGCACGTAAGTGCCTAAAGCATGGCAGAGTCAGTAGAAGCTACTTCCTACTTCAGTAGAAATGTAAAAGGCTTTTTAAGGAGGAGATGGCATTTGCACTGAGCTTCAGAGGATACTGGAGCTTTACAACATGAAACACAAATGTACAAGACATATTTGGATAACACTGAACAGAATAATAGTGAGAAATATGTTACATGAAAGGAACAGCAGAATATAGAACCAGCAAGTTGTTAAGGAATTTCCTGCAGTTTCTAGGTTAGTAAATCACAATGTTAGCCCATTCTGAAAAAAAGAATCATCAAAATAATATAAAGATAGGGTATGCTCTAACAGATTTTGTAACATACACAAACTACAAAGTTTAGTTGGAGCTTCTGTAATTTGCAAGGAGTGACAGGTACTTGAGAAATGACGTGGTAAGAATGCAACAAACTAAAAATTGCTGAGAAATACCAAAAACTGGATGACACTTATTAAAGTAATTTTGCTTAAAAGTATGTATCTCAGGTTGTCTTTAGGTCTTTTAGCAAACAAACGAATAAAATTTTAGACTGAATCTAAGCTGAAACACTTCCTAAAATCAAAACTGTCGAAACAGAAAGCTGTAAACTTGAGAAGTTCTAGGTGAATGACAGATCTGTGTCACCCTCAGAAAATCCAACCTGAACCCTCTAGGACATAGAGAATTGACTGTACTTTCTGTTGACTCTGGACAATAGGTTTCCCACCTATGTTCACTCTGTTTAAGACCCTTGATGAACAGTCCTTCAAAGTGGTTTCAGAAGCTTTTTTTTCTTTTGTCCAAAGACTTCAGACTGGCAGCTCGTCAAGGCTGATCTTTACTTCTAACGGATACTCTCTTATCAGCTTCCAGCTCAGACTCCTAGGTTCACTGTGCAACTGACTGCTTGAAGAGCCATAAAATTGGGGTGTCACCATTGCTCAGTTTAGTGACTCTTAATAGCTACTATGTCTCACAATACCAATCGGTCTTTCCTAAAAGTACTCTAGCTCACTGATTTTTTTTTTTTTTTTTTTTTTTGTATTGAGTGGTCACCATATCTACATGTATGCTATATACAAAAAAAATCTGAACAAATTAAATTTTTATATCATGTTCATCTGGAAATTTTCTTCCTTGTTGATGACTAGAATTTACTAAAGCCCATCCTGCTCCAAAACAAGTTTTCAATTTTTTTAAACTTACTCCTGAAAAATTCTCTCCTGGGGCTACTATGAACAAGTTGATTAGTCTCATATGTAACAAATAAATATGCCGGATTCAACTGTACTAACATTTCTTGTTAATGAGTATTTCCTGAACTGTTATAATGTAGTATTTGCCAGTAAATTTTAGTATAACCACAATTTGTGGATAATATGTTCAATACATTGTTTTAAAAAATCTGCTCAAGAAATGATAAGAATGTGTACTTTCAATAGCTGTTAACAAATTAGAAATATAAATCTTTGAAATACATTTGAAATATATAAAAATTATAAATAATATAACTAATATAAAAATATAAACAATATAAACAACCAGTAAGCATTGTATTATTCTAATAAAAGTAATTTTCATCAAAGAATATATATAATATTGAATAGAAAAATAGTAACTATATATATATAAGTATACATATCCATATATATATATCCATATATAAGTATACATATACATATATATATCCATTTGAAGAGATATGACCCAATTTTACTTATATAAAAACTTGTCATCACTGATTATGCTGTTTTTTGCAACATAGAAATAGTCATTTTTCTATTCTTCAAAAATGATTCAAAAAACATTAAAATGTTTCTTTTAATTTGATACATTTACATTTTCACCCTAAATTACATTAATAGATTTTGTACTTTTTCCTCTACTTTCTTTACTATATTCACAGTTTTTAACCACAAGCTCAGATTAATATCTAAAACTGCAAATTTCCATGTTTTAGTTGATTCTCAAGAACAAAGACTGACAAAATATTAGAACAATAGATAAGACCTACAAAAAGAATTACCATGAAAAATAAAGTGGAGTGAATATTCAATTAACTAAGCAATGCAAAAAATATTCATATATATATAAATACTTACAAGAACTTTTCTTCTGCTTCTTTACCTATGCCACATACTATTCTTAGTTCTCTCAGAGCTTTTCGAATGTCCATGCTCTCCAATTTATTTTGCTGAGTCTATTTCATAAATCTAGATATTTTATCCTTTGATTTAATTTAAGTTTTATGATCTGTATTAGTTAGGTAGCTTTTGGTTGCAAGAAACTAAAAATCCAACATAAATTCACTGAAAAAAAGGGTGGGGTAAATGTATTGACTCATGTATATGGCTAGTTCAGTAGGTTGAGCTTCAGACAAGGCTCTATTTATAACTGAAATCATTTGACAAGATTCTCTCTCTCTGAGTCTTTCTCTCTCTCCCCCATCCCTCCTTAGCTCCTTCCTCTCTGCCCCCACCATTATTCACCTATAGACAGAAATACATTAAAGCTATACTTTCAATGTCCTAAGAAAGCTATCAAAAGATCCCAAGTCTACATGGTTTCTTGTTCAGCTCTAGTATTAAAGTGAGTCATTCCTCAAAGTCCAGAAATTGAGTCTAGGCCTTGGTTGGCAAGACTCAGATCATTCTTCAATCAACCATTATAATATGGTTGATGTGATATGTTAATCGGCTTGAGCTAATTGTGATATATTTCTAGAGCTTGGGATGTGGTTAAAACTACTCATTCTATATTGCTGGAAAATACTGGCAACTGTTCGAAAAGGAAGAGAGGCAAACAAATGCTGAGAAAGCAAATACGATAGGCAAATTCCGCTACACTATTGTGTGGACTTTAGAGAATTCTGATTCAGTGTATATACAGGATTAAATAGGTAAGATAAATAATTAGTTGATTTGCACATATATTTAATGTATTTCTGTCTAAACTTCTGAGTGAAGATTTTCCTATACTAAAGCTCAGGACTATATTTAAAAAATTCAACATTATGATAAATTATACTATGCTTTAAATTGTTTTTCTTTAATCCATAAAAATATAAGCATTGCTCTATTGCTTAAAAAAAAGCATCTCATTCTGTATCATTTTCATGTCCCGTCCTGATGTATATCATAGTGAGCAACTACTGTATTTATGTGTTTATGAGAAAACTTAAAAGTTAATTATCTTGACTCTATTATGAGTATTATTGTGCAAAATGTTGGGGTAAAGGGTCATTATCTTACATTTAAGATTAGTTTAACAACTCACTCAGACTGTTCAATCAGTATTAGAGAAATCTAAATGTAATATTTTATATTTTAAAAAATTATGAAAGAAAGGCCCATTATAACATATCTTCTCAATTTAAATATATCTGCCTGAATTTTTTTTAAAACAATGATAATTACTGTACCTATGAGAAAAATTGCATATGGCATAACTCTTTGGAAAGCAGGCCTATCTTGTTACTTCTTTAACACTAGAGTTATAAACAGGTTTCAGTATATATCTCAATATTTCTTCTAAGCCCCATACATGTTGCTAAATTATTATAGAGATACCACTGGAGAATGTTATTTTGCTTGGCTATGCCATTATTATGCAGACATTCAACATATTATGGAGGATATTGGTATAGTTATTTGATAAGGAAGACACTTGTTAACATTTTACAATATGCTTTTACAGTATGCAAAAGTACTCAGATATACATCATAACTTGATCCTCATAGCAACCTGAGATACTAGAGGGTTAGATTCTTTTCTGTAGATGCAGATACAGAGGCTCTCAGCGGGGAGGTGGTATATGAGCATTCATGGAGCTAGCATGGGGACTGTCAGCTCACTGAGGACAGGACAGTGGCTGGAACACATTAGGGGCTCTGAATATTTATTTATTTAATTAATTAAATAAATATGGGTTCAAATCTAGTGTTTCAGAAGTCCAATGCTTTCCTTACAATTGAACTATTATTACAATGTTGTTTACATATTTTAACAAATAGAGCTCATGATCAATCTGTGAGCTCAGAATAACAGGCATAGGTTTAAAGACATAGGTTTGTCATTGTTATCTATATTTCCCACTTTACTAAATCAATAATCAGTTTAGAAGGCTCTCACTCTATAGGCTTGGAAAAGAGAGTATATCACAACTAGAGGACAATTCTGAACATATTCAGATTATTTTTTAGGCTTCTTCAAAACATTTTTTCAAAGCTTTTATCGTCAAAAGAAAAATAGATGAGATAAAACAAGGGTAGTTAAGCCCCCAGGTCTAGACACAAAAACAGAGCCCCTCAAGTTGAATTTCACAGCAACTAAATACAAATTTAACAATATGTAAAGAAAGTCTCCTCTTTAGAACTCCAAAGCTCAGGCTAGAGGCAGAAATAAGAGACAGCCCATGGCTCTCACCTCACCATAGGTAGCTTAACTGCTTTAGTTTCATCCTATGTGGTCCAACAAGGCCTGACAAACTACACTGCAGTATAAGAAGCATCTCTTGGGCAATGATGCGTAAAGACAGAGGGATTTTTTTAGTCAATTGCAGGAATTAGGCTTTAATGCGTTCTACTAAAAGACTTCATACCCCAGATAGCTGACTGCTATCCACTGAATCTTGGCAGGCAACAAGACTGCTGAAGCTGAAACCAGGAAGCTGTGTTAAGCAGATTTTCATCAAAGTACAAAACGCTTTACTTGTAAAGCTGCTTTTCTTTGTTGCAGTTGAAAATGTGTTTCCTCTTTTTTTTCAATCTCTCAGTTTGGTCAACTCTCACTCTTATCAAAATTGCTTTCCAAAAATGTCCCTTAAAGAGCCAGAGAAGAGAAATAAATGTTTACCTCATCAAAGATAAATGTTTTTTTTTTCCCTAAAAGAGCAATCATAAACATGTTAATTTAAGAAATTAAAAATGATCATGGTTCTTACAAAAACTATAAGATACAAAGAAAGACATTAAATACTTTACCATTATTTGGAAGTTCCAGAGGGCTACAGACCCCTTTTCTGGTTCTGTCTTTCTGTGGAGAGATCAGTTTTGCAACCAGCGACGCTGAGATCGGCTGCACTAGTAGAGAGGTGAGGTTTGGTCGGTTTTGTCTAAAACTTCCATCTGTATTCAAAAGAGAAAGGAACAGAATCCTTAGTCAAGAGAAATTAAAAACACTTGAAAAAATTTTTAAAATAAATATTTAAATCAAGAGACAAGTTTATTTTAGTTCATTTGTTTGTTTATTCCTTAGTTATACTCTGTTTACTTGTTAAAAATTATTTGAGGTACTTCATAATAAAAATTCAGTCCAAATACTATTATGTATCCTACCTAATGATAGCAGATTGTACACACGCACTTACCTTCATTCTCACTGAAGTGAGAACAAAGGAATAAAAAAGCATAAATCCAGAGAGGCCAAGAGAATGAAAGAGATAATAGCAATAAGATTCTAGAAGCTGGAAAGATGATGAATAGGCGTCAACTGATATAACACACCAAGGAAACCAAAACCTAAGCCATCAGAGGGGTGATGCTGAAAAGTAAAACAGTTTGTACCACAGAACCCAGAAAGGCCTTGGAATTGAAAGTACCAGCTACCAATTAAAGTAGGGGTAAAGGAGGAGCCGGAAACAGGAAGATCTGATGAAATTCTGATTATGAAGGAGTCTCTCCTCCTAAGCCCCTCACTCACGCAGTCAGTGTGAACAGTTCCATTTCCTTCCTCCGTCCTTCCCACAAAAAGCCGAAAGTGGGACAGTGAGCAGGGAGACATCAGACATAGCGAGGGGTGAGTCTCATACTTCAAATGCGATAGTGTTATGATTGCTTCAGCTGCTTTACTCTCTTGGTGCCCAAGATCCTTCCTTCTAGTTACAGCAATAGAAGATTCACTTGTAGTAAATATGAGCAGGTCAATGGAGAATACATAAAAATGCTCAAAAGCTGGATGTCTACCATAAAACTCACCCAAGATATCTTATGTTAAAACCCATCAGTAGATAAATCCTGCCCATATGTAGAACTTCAACTTAATTTTGCCATTCTCAAGTACACACTCTCAGCCAAGGACAAGGCTAAGATGGCACATACGCAGCACACCTAGTGATAATAGGAGCAGTAGGTCAAGAGGCTCGGGGAGGGAGGTCTCTGGGAAGACAAATATAATGGAAATACCATATACATCCCAATGTATTGAAAGAACATTTACAGTAAGATCAGAGTTAGCATTTGAAAAGATACTAGACAAACAGAAAAATTTTAAAAATCTATAAAATGAGACAACTATTAGCTTCAAAGGGAGCAGAAAGTTTTTCAAGAAAGAAATGTAATTGTCACACGATGTGAATATTTATAGTCATAATAATATAAACAATGACCTTTTAACACACAATTGGCATCATTCTGCAGGAAAAAAGGAAAAAAGTCTCTGTTTAGGGTACATGGAGACTCATAAAAGAAAATTAAATCTTTATTTTCCATAGCGGTAAGTCAATATAATAAAAAAAGTGAAATGTGAATTCAACTCTTAAACATGCTCTTGAGAAGCAGAGAGGTAAATATAAAAAGTAGGTAACAAAAATGATGAAAGCAATTAAGTATTCGCCTTTGGGAGATAGAAGAGAGAGGATCCAAGGAAATATGGGAGAAGGTGACATTTTTATAAATTAAACTTTGTAGGAATATTTGACTATTTATATTCATTTGTGTTTGAGGAAATAAAAATTAAGTAAAAAAAAAAAAGGAAAAATAGCTATGATAACACAAGGAAGAGAAAAATACACAAGTACTCCAAGTAAACAGAACGGAGAGAAAAAACTAAACTGTGCTTAAGGAAAGAACTAAAAGATATCTATTCAGTTTATATATTTATCCTGACTCAGACAAGGAAATACACAATGGAATGACTCTATCAGGCAACCAATAATGTTTGTGAACACAGAGCTATATTTTTCAGAACTTTTATTAGGGAAAATAATTGCCAAAGGTTTTCTTAGAATTTAATTTGATAGGACTGCAGGGGGTGCACAACTCAGCCATATTGGTACCTAGGCTCCAACAGGCAGATTATAAATGAGAAAATATGATACAGAGTGTTTCCTTAATTTATCAACTGGAAAACCACAAGGTTAAAAAATTATATTTAGTTTAGGCCTGTGGCAACTATAGAAGCCATGGCTTTGAAAAAAAAAATAAAAAAAACTAATAAAGATTCAAGCTTAGGATCGGTGTTGTTATATAAGAACATTGCTACTCTCATAATTTAGTAACCCCTTTTATGTCGATGTATGGCAGTGCATTTGACCACAGTGTAATTCATTGCTTCCTAACCATTTTCTTATAACAGTACCAAGACTGGCTATATCATTTGACAATATGAGACTTCTCTTTAAAATGTATGAAATTTCCAAGATGGCAATAGCAGGGCATTAAATAAGGTGTGGGTCCTTCTAGGTGGGGGCCCTCGAGACTACACAGGTTGCATGCCCATGAACAAGGTCCTGGTTCACACAGAAGATGCTATAGCCATACAGCTTGCTGAGGCAAACTAAAGGGTATTTTTAGACCACAAGGAAATTGTTCTCAGCCCTAAGTAACCAGCCCTGAGTATACTGCTCTAGGCTACACCTGGGGTCACAGTGATACACATCTCAAGGCATAATCAATGTGCTACGGCACACCAGCTGGGGAGCCGTGGCATAGCCATCTCATTCTTCTTCTGCCAGCATGTATTTATTCCTTCAGCCATTAACTTTGGAAATTTTAGTGTACATGAGACAATGAAATACAGTAGTCACCCTCACCTGCTGCTTCACTTTTCAAGGTTTCAGTTACCGTCAACTGTGGTCTGAAAATATTAAATGGAAAATTCCAGAAATAAATAATTAATATGTTTCAAATTGTGCACCATTCTGAATAGTGTAATGAACTCTCTTCCCATCCTGCTCATTCGTGCCTGAGGTGACTCATCACTTTGACCATGCTGTATACACTACCTGCCTGTTAGTTACTTAGTAGCCAACTTGGTTATCAGATCAGTTATCAGATCAGCTTTCAGAGAGGAGGGGGAAAGAGACCACATTCACTTAACTTTTCTTACAGTATATTGTTATAATAGTTCTATTATATTATTAGTTATTATTGTTAATCTCTTACTGTGCTCAATTTATAAATTAAACTTTATCATAAGTATGTATGTGTAGGAAAAAATCATAGTATACATAGGATTTGGTACTATCCATGGTTTCAGGCATCCACTGGGGCTCTTGGAACATATTCCGCAAGGATGGGGAGAGGCTCTACTATAGTATTTGAGAAATACAATCGGTTATTTTGAAGTTTTCATGGATGCTAGGTACTGACATATTACCAACACAAAATGAAACTTCTTAAAATGTTGCATGATTTTAGCTCTCTTCAGTACAAAGACTGAACTCTTTAGCTTGCCATTCAAGGTCCTTCACAATATCAGACCCTATATTTCCAATATTATTTTCCATCCTTCCTCTCCATACATCTCATCCTAAAACTTAATCTGTCCCTCTACTTATTCTGTGATTTACATCCTACATGTTTTTGCTTAAGCCATTCCTTCCACTTCACTTGCTCTTCTCATGCATTACACACACCTGAACTATACACTTCTTTTAAAGCCTAACTCACAGGTCACTTTGTAAAAAAAGCTTTCTCTGACACCCTCAGCTCTATGCAGTATATATATACCTTTTTGGCAGAGCTTGTCATTTCTAATTAACATTACCACTCGTTTCCCCCTCTAAACTCTAAATTTCATGAAAACAAGGACCACTTCTTCTACCTCTTTGTATGGTACATAACCAGGAACATAACAGGAGCTCAATAGTTAATGGAAAAATAAAAGACAGAATCAACAACTCCTTGAAAAATAGTTTCAATGTCTCTACTGGTTTTCTGAATGCCTAGAAAATGGAGCGGAGGTAAAACCAAAAAATAAATTATAATTCTATTAATCCCATGCTTGCTATATATTTATGCTTTCTCACCAGCTAATTACTCTTGCACAGCAGACATATTGCATAGGTTTTCAAAACTCATCCATTACCATCAACTCACTGATTAAGCTTGTTCTAAAGTTACCTTTTTTAAGGGAAAAAAAAAAATATTTCTATAAATAAAATCATCTTTGAGATATATATTTATCTATTAATAAAAAATCAGTAACTGCATTCCTTTTTTCTCTGAAATACTCTATTAAGCATATGAAACAATACATTTAAAAGTTAAATATGAGTGAACTCAAAACCATAATTAAACATACCTGAATCTTTGATTTGTTGTGCTGCATGAGTAATACACTTGCATTAGTTTTGATATATCTGAAGTGGTTCATTAATTTTTCACCTTCAGCCTAATGGAAATTTGACAAGCATTTCACTTCTGAGAGCGGATACTAAAAGCAGGACTTTATAGGACACTAAGATTAAATTAGAGACAAATTCTTTAAAAAAAAAAAAACTTGTTTATTGAAGAAAGGCTTAGAGAAGAATTCCATTTTCTTATATTATTAAGAGGTTATAGATAAAACCAAACACGTGTACAATTTTATTTATATCAAAACATATTTATTAACTTTAAGAATCTATTAGATATGAGATTAAAATCAGGAAGATTAGATGCCTTGATGCAAGGGGTGCCATACAGAAAAGATTTTGACATTACATTTTAGCAATCTAACTTTTATACTTATATAAAATTTTATATTATTTATATAATGCCCTGTACATTGCGTAGGCTCAATAAAGACTGATTGATATCAACTTTATTTAGTAGATAGCTAGTTCTCTCTTCACTTTAGGCAATCTTTGTAAATCAAATAAAGATCCAAATTGATCCATCCCATCAATAATCAAATTCCTGATACAATTCTACATGCATACAGTAGAAAGAGGAAATTGGATATTGAGTCCCAAGTTTGACTCTAACACTGACTCACTGTTTGAAATATAACATATAAATAATTTCATTGTGATAATATTTTCATCCATCTACTATACTTGAACAACCAAGGTGACACTGAAAGGTCTTTATTATGTTGATTTACTAAAATAAAGAGTATATTAACTCAAAGGCTTAAAGTCTGTACCACGGTGCATAAAATTTAGAAAAAATTATGTTAAAAATAAGTAAAATGTTTTCTAATTGTACATATTTAATAGTTTTTACATTATGCTTTTTCAAATTGTCGCTGCCTACTTCAATGATATCTGCTTATGTGTATAAAGAAAACATGAACTCCCTTAACTGCCCAGTACATTTTTTGTGCGACAAAATGGAATTATTTTAAACTCAATTGAAAAGTCAGTGTATCCAAGTGCCATTTACCAAAGGTATCAGGAAAAATGAATATTAAGAAATTAGATATCTTAGACACTGAGATCCTCAGAATTAAGGTACTGAGAGGTGACATAAAGTAAAAATGTGCTAGCAAATAGCAAGGGTCTTAAGTAGATCAATGATGATAATACATAACCACCCAGGAGGATCGCACAATTTGCAAACTGAAAAGTATAACTCAACCCTTAGCACATAACTCTGTGTGTGTGTGTAAACATGAGGTCCATGCTATATTATGTAAGCATAGATCCCATAGATCCTTTCTATTAAATATTTAGTCCTTGTACAAGCGGCATCTGCATGACCCAGGAACTCATTACACATGCAGAATCTCAGATGTCACCCCAGACGTTCTGGATCAGACTCTGTAGTCTAACAAAATCCCCAAGTGATTAGTATGCACATTAGATAAGCACTGGCCTAAAACATTACATATATATATATATATATATATATATATATATATATATATATATATATGTAATATATATGTAATATATATAATATATATATAATATATATATAAAATATTTTTATATATTTTATGCATAAAATATATTTTTTCCACAGCACAATTTACATATTTTTGTAGCAAAAAATATATAAAAAGCATGATGAAGAAGATGAAGAATAATAGACTGTGTTGTCTCAACTTACCCAGAATTAAAGATGACAGAGCCTTTGATTATGTCAATAAACTCCATGTTAATAATTTTCTCAGAGTCTCCTTCAAAATGAGTAACAAGTCTGTTTATATGCTGCCACTAAATAACAAGTTTAAATTGAACTGAGTATTTCTTTTTGCTTTTGTCCTTTCCTCAAAAATAAATTCGATGATTTAAAATCAAAATTACATTTACAACATTTTATTTCAGTCATGAATAAATATTATAATAGCTAAAAGATTTGACTTCTTTCTCCTTTTCTAGGTTTTCAACTATTATAATTAATTATAGTAAATGACTGACAAACCTAAAGTGTAAATACCTCCCACTTGCCAGAGAAGCAATCAAAGACCTTAAAAAGCAGATTTCAAAAACACACTTTGAGCTGCACTTTTATGAAAAAGATCTAAATATCAAATGAAGAAGGTGATATCAGAGATCTTATCCCAGAATATTTGATTTGACTTTCTCCAGAGGACTGTCACTTTGAGAAAAGTCAGACCATCAAATAACTGGCATAAAGGTTGTTTCATTTTTATTATAGCTCACAAAATTTCAGTTATTTTCTCGAAATGACCAGTGCACTAAATTGGCTAGTTCTTTTGTTGTCTTTGTAAATACAACTGATTCTTTATTATTTCAGTATCATTACCCACTGGTTATGAATACCATCTTTTCCCCTCAAGCTAGTCAAATTCAGCATTGTGTTTTATTATTATTATTATTATTATTATTATTAATGGCATACTTAATACGTCATAGTGTGCTTTGTGCTATTCAATCTTGTTTGCATTCTCTGCCTCTCTAGCTCTATGTGTATATAGATACAAGAACATAAACACATGTATTTTTTTACCATATTTAATTTTTATTACTGATAGTTATTCTCATAATTAAAATGAAATTACTATTTCTTTAAATTTCATATTTCCTGCCTCCCCTCAGCCTAATATAAATTATAGGTTTAAAAGCTGGCTGTTACTAGTTTAGTCAACGCTTAGCTCTCCCAAAGGAGGCTTAGTCCTTGTACATGCCCCCATGTCTTTGCTTAACACATTTAGTAAACATTGCTATGTTCTAATTTCCTTTTCACTTTATGGTCACTGACCAGAGCATAAGCTTCTTGGGGCCTCATTCACTGCTGTAACCCCATTAGCGCACTGCCTAGTAAAAAGCAGGGGCTCAGTGACTATTTTCGGATGAATGATCATACCATTGTTCAAGTGAATAATTTTGTTTTGTCTAATCATAAACTCATGATTCATGACTCATAAAACTTATAATCACAAAAATCTAAAAATGAAGACACAGATGGTCTTATCTCCTCAGTACATCGTCCTCTCTTAAGCTAAAGAATACTGCCATGCTCCCTAGTAAACATCATTTTAATGATTAGCTAATGTGTTGTAAAAAGTCATATTTACTTTTACATTAAAGGGAATAGAAAGTAACATATTCATTAGTGAAGCAAAGTTCCTCTATATTCTGGTATTAAAAGAGCGTACAGATTATGTAGGGTACAATTTTATTTTAAAAAGTAGTACAAGGGAAAAAGTCTTTTTAAATATTAATTTGTTAATATTTATATTAAGATTTGCTAATTTAATTTGGGTTCTCTCTTTCCAATTAGCTTATTTAAAGGTATTGATCATGTCTAAACAACTTTTCTCATGACTGAACATATTTTACATTTAGATATATACACTCAAGATTTATATCATATTTTAGGCAAAGGACCTTAATATATAAAATAGCATCATTTTCTCTCCCCAAACAAATATGCTCGATCTCAGTATATATGTGACTCTGCAGCCCTGGAATTTGTTCTAAACTTGACAAATATTCGATTAGAGACCAGTTTTAATTATTGTATTTGAACGTTTTGATTAATAGGAGTTATGCTTCATTTTGGTCATTATACAGGACATAAGCATAGTATTAATTACATTGTTCATTGAAATCTCGCGTGTCCTATAATTGTCAGTGTATCCAAATGCCATTTATAGAATTATGAGAACATACTTTCATAAATATTTTAAATGTTTTTATGGCTTTTACTACATTATTAAAAAGATAAAGTCCATTCCTATATTTCAGAAAGATGATGGTTATGATTAACGACATGTTCTCTAAAGACATTCTTGTAGGATGATCCTTACTACTCAAAAGACAGGACTTCTTTTGGCATAGGGTTTTTAGCTCCCTGAATTTATATTTACAAATTTGTCATTTTAAGTGAAATTTAGACATGGAATAGCAGTAGTGATATTCAGATACTGACAAATGCTTTATTGATTCTATTTCAGAAGAAAAAGTGGTTATATGAGAACTGATTCCTTATTTCATATAATTTTAAATATCTATATTCTTTTGTATTCACCATTTGTCTATATCAAGACTATTTCATCTTTAAAGCATTTCATGAACATGAACATTTGAAAATAAACCATAAACTATATCATAAGAAAAACAAACTAAGAGACAGATAAAATATCTAGTTCATCCTTTACTTTGAGGAGAGTAGTCTAGATTCATAACTGGGATAATTGGCCATCTGTACATTACATATAACATAAACAAAGCAATCCTCTTGGACACATTCCCGAAGAAGCTTTCTATCTCTAACTTGAATGGTATGAACATTGGAATGATTTGCAAAGTTTCTAGTTTTAGAGAAAGAGCAGTTTGCATTTTTTAAAAGATAGCAAATAAACTATATGGATGTGTTCTGCTTGTTTTTAGTTGTTGTGAAAGTATGTAACCATTAATTTACAATAAAATTCTTCATACCAGATTGTAATGAGAACACATTATTTTATGAGGCTGATTAGAAGAACGTGAGGAAAACCAATGCTTTGTTTTTAGATTTACTTATTTTTTGGTTGTTTTTTTAATAATAAAAGTTGAAAATAATTAACCCTTGCTCCCCTGATCTAGATGTTAGATTAAATGAGCTATTACATATGAAATGCTTCCCAATTCTTCATGGTTCCTTATGTATTTTCTGTTTCTGACATGGAAACATTGACCCTATAAAGGACACTGGCCTGGAGTCCGGATACCAATATCTGGTCCTTATTCTGTCCCTATCTAGGAAGTGACTTTGGGAAAGTTTTCACCCTTTTTTGTAGACTTAAACTCATCATATATACAATGTCTAAGGATTTCCATATTAAGATTTTGATTCTAAATTTGCCCATGAGTGATCATTTAAATAAACTCATCATTTCTTCTCTAGAATGTGTTTCCAAATAACATACAGCACTTAATCTGACAGGAATTTAATAGAAATCTTTCTCATCTTGATGTTGAAAGAGGCTGTTTATATTTACATGATTACATCTAAATTTGAGGTAAATATCCTACTGTAATTACAGAAAAGTCCCTTATATTTGGAATGGGTAATGTGAAAGATTTTAATAAATTTCCCTCTTGGCTTATCATTTTCTTTACAATATCATTAAAATTATTTTTTACTATTAATCACATATAGAATTGTTACTTGAAAAATATCACTCTAGTATCTTGCTATAGTGATGGTATATATTAGGAGAAGATACAATTGGAAAAAAAGAATGGAGATTTTTAAACATGTACCATGGAAAAAAAAATGCTCTCATTTAATAAGCTACAGATTGGTCATCAAGAATTGTTTGTGCATAGAATTTTAGTTATAAATATTCTATAATTATTTTTCCTCTGAATTTGTGCATATGAGAATTTTTTTTTTTTTTTGGAAAAGCCCTATAATTTGTTAAATGTAATTTAGCAGTTTGCTGTGGATGTACGTTTCCTCAAAGCATTTTATAAAATGGGACCCAAGTTCACATTAAAAAAAATAATAATAAAACTTAAAATAATGCTTTGACTATTTGCCTAGCCTATTTTCTCATTAAGTAATATTTTTAGTATATTGAAAGTTTGTTTCATATTTCACTAAATAATAAGTCTTCTCTAAAATCATAACAAAGGCTGTAATGGCACAGTGAGAAACATGGCTCTATGGCTGTGCTCAGTATGGTAATGGTACAGTTAATAAGCTAGGGTGTTCTTTAATGCTAGGAATGCTGTCTTTGTTAGTTTTTGTGTGTAGGAATTCAAACATCACCATGGATAGTCATCTTTTAAAAGCTTTTCCACGAAAATGAAGCTTGAACAAAATTCACGATTATTCACCTTGTCCTGATTTTTCTTTCTAGTTTCATTTAATCTTCCTAACAACTCTAGGATGTAATATTATATCCTGCACTACATATCAAGAACTGTTTGGGTCCCTCTTAGTCAATATTATGCATGTTTCCTAGAAGAAGTAGGCAATGAGTAGGATTTTAAATAACTGAAAAAGGAAAAAAGTCCAAGAAATTATTCCAGAGCAAGAACAAATCCCTGTCTGGCAACTCTACTTAACTGCATTATTGTGGCATTTGGATTGGGATGGGAATGGAGAGTCCAGCAGAAGAACTGGGAGGGAATAGAAGATACGAAATGTCCATCTTCATGAGGGAAACTATTCAATGAATGAAAGGGTTTCAGAGTGGCCAGGAAACACAAGATCTTTGGCCAGGAGTGTGTAAAATTAAACCAGCGAGGTGAACAGACTTTAGCAGGTCTGAGAGAATAGGTAAACCAGAAATAAGGGAGATACTGTAAAGGATATCTGTAAAGGATAGTGTGAATTCGATGGAAACAAAAATAAACTGCTAATGGGTGAGTGGCCCAGAAGTGTCCTATGACTAGTTAGTTAGTAGTCAGCATGTCAGAATTTTGTTCCAAGAGGTAAATTTTCTTGACTCCTCACAGAGAGATAAGAGATGCTTTAAAAAGTAGTGGGTAGAGCTCTAAAACACAATTATTATTCTATCTACATGTGGTGGTGTGCAGTCCTAGATTTGACATAATTTTTTATACAATTTATATGTTCCAAACTATTTTAAAAAAATATATAAGGGAGATGATTCCAGGCAAAAAGAATCTATGTGATTAAATGAGCTGTGGTAGGAAAATAAAGATGTGAAAAGGAAATGTCAAGTAGCCAAGGTTAACTGGAGATTACCACATGTGTTGTAGATTAAGGCAGATTTATAGAGAGTCCTTATTGTATTGGCCCTTGGATAATAGATTAAGAAGTGTGGAAAATATGAAGTACTGGAAACATTCATAGGATTTTGAACAGAGAATGGTATCATTAAAGTAGATTTTAGAAATATTGATCTGAGAGTGGTATGCAGAATGGAACAGAACTGGAAAAGGGAACACTATGAAAGCAACAAAAATAGGTTCCATTTATGTCAGACATAGAGCTTGCTGTTTGGCATATGTTATCTCATTTTATTGTCACACTTTATATATGATGAGACAACGTTTCAAATTAGTTATTGTTATTGCCATTTAACAGAAATAACTCTAAAGTTCAGACACTTTGAGATGCTTAAAATCAAATGGCTGGTAAGCAACAGAAGTGGGCTGAGTTTGCTTCTTTTAGACTCCCAAATTAAGGTTTTGGTGTCAGTACCATTACAAGCTATTGCAGTTCTCACCAAGAAGTATGCATGAACTAAGATACCTCTGGAAGTATAAAGGTAAAGATTCATGTTGGGAAGACTGGCAAAGGAGAATTGTCAGGACTTGGCAACCCATTGAACAGAGTAGTGGCAATGAGGTAATAAGATAAGCAATTAAGATTTCATCCTGGATGTGTAGAGAAATGAAAGTCCTATTAATAACACAGATTCAATAGGAAAACTGTCTTAGAGGTAAAGAGGAGTCAGAATATTTTAAATAATTACATTTAGTATTTGGCTTCAGTAAACAATTATTACTATAAAAATTTACAAATAAAGTAAAAAATCCTTCTCAGTTAACTCCATGGGAGGTTTTCTAAACACTTTGCAAATACCTGCACAAGTAACATCTTTTAAACTGTAGTCTTCCAGGCCACAAAGTAAGGACAAAAGCTGCCAAATACCTAGCCAGTAGCAAGGCTTTAGGATTAATGAGAGTGCCCATAAAGTGCTTTGAGCTCCACAGAATACGTACAATATAAATGAGCCACATTATTTCAGTGACAAATACTATCCATATACTGTCCAATAGATTTGAAACAAATGCAATCTTTTGTTGCTCCTTCTGATAGTACATATTGTCTTGTTGTCACCTCTTTTCAGTCTTTTGAGATTCCAATGGAAAAAAAAACAAAAACATTTCTGCTTCATACCCAACTTGTAGAGTATACTGAGATACACAAATCACACAGATAATAGGACAGACTATGACCCCTTTCTCATAGTGCCTTTGATATAAAATGAACTAAAAAAAGCACCACACTTGCAAGGTTGCTTCAAAGAAAATATAAATCATATAAAAGCAAGATGGGTATGTGTTATATTAAAGTCAAATTCATTTTTCAGTACAAAAGAAGACAGTAACTACTTCGTGCATTCACTTTATTTGAACTATTCAAAATTTCAAAATTATTTCAAGTTTCAATGAAAATTTCAATAACATGCTAGATTTATAAGACTCCATATTATAGCTGTACAACCAAACTGACCCAGTGTTGATATTAAAATGGAATAGCTCTCCATAAGAAATAAGAAACTCTGAAAATATTAACTAATATCTAATATCACTTTAATACCATACCATAATATATAGATTCAGCAGTCTAAATCTGTTTTAGTTAGTAGAAAATATGCAGACTTTTAAAATATAGTTACAATAAACTTTCATGAATCTACCTCTATGTGAATTTTATATTTAGCAATTTAGGTAATACTGAGATGAGAAAAACTTTGTGAGGAAGTAATAATGTGTAGAGAAAAAATTATTTATTGAGCCTGTCTTTGGGTAACAGAGATGTAAATAAAATTTAAGATGATAATATATGTGAGACTCATATGAATTTAGCTAGAAGACAAATTAGAGTTACATATAATTTAGTTAAAAATATGAATGGGAATCAGAACCAAAATATGAAAGATTCTCTTTAATAGTGAGATTGAAATCTCTAATTTCTGTATGGAATGTTTTCAATTATAGTATATTTAAAAATAATACCATAGAGATTTTTTAAATGTCTTCATTGCTTTCAAATTCCCAAATTGACAAAACATATAAATGTTAACACATACACATATTAAAGATGTAAAGATCCATAGAATAATAATCTATATTTCTTTTGGGAGTGGTGAAGAATTTTATTAATTTTTAATTATCCAAATAAATACATTAATGCATTCTTATCATGAAAACAAACACTACAAATAAAACTTAAGGTCATTTTGACCACACCCCAC
Source organism: Pteropus medius (assembly GCF_902729225.1). Taxonomy (NCBI): domain Eukaryota; kingdom Metazoa; phylum Chordata; class Mammalia; order Chiroptera; family Pteropodidae; genus Pteropus; species Pteropus medius. Next base: position 4,692,853 of record NW_024342473.1, on the reverse strand, counting down.
ATTTTAGTACCCCATACTACCTACCTTCAGGAAGTAGTCTTACTAATATTGTATATCTTAAACTTTATATTCTTTTTTATAAATACAAAATTTTTAATAACTGGATAACATTATTATTTCATTTTCTCTTTCTTTAGTGATATTGCAATACACACATCACTCCATGGTAGTTCTCTACACTCAATAAAAATTATTAATGATCTTTTTATGTACATTTGCTGAGATCTATGTTATTCTTTTTGGATACTGTATAGCATTCCATAATCCTAATATTCTACAATTTATTTGGTCAAGTCTAAATTTTGTTATTGCAATCAAAACCTTCATGAATATTTTTGTACATACATTCACTTGTGTATATCTGAGGGGTTTTGTAAGATTTCTATGGAGAAATAGAATTTGAGTCAGAGAATGAGAATTTTTAATTTTAATACATCCTGATAAGTTTTCTTCCAAAATGGCTGTACCTATTTTCACTGCCATTAGTACTATAGGATTGGAACCATATTCCTTATTCTCCTCAAACCTTTCAATCCAAAGAAACAACATATGTGAATGCCCCGAGTAAAGAAAGAACATAGCATCATTTTTTTATGTTTATTTTTCAATTACAGTTGACATTCAGTATTATATTAGTTTCAGATATACAACATAGTGGCTAGACATTTATATAACTTATAAAGTGATCTCTCTGAGAACATGGCATATTTGAGGAATCAAAAAAGGTCACAGATAAAACATAAAAAGTATCTTAGGGAATAAAAAGGATTGTATCTTTATATGAAGAGCAATAGAATCCATTAGGTTTCTCTGATCCTCCCAGGGCATTTGTAAAAAAAATTTAAAAATACAGAAATTCATAAAGAAGGATAAAGAAGTCTTCTTTACTGCCGTTAGTCATATTACCCTCTCTCTACCCCTCTTGAAATCTCTTAACAAATTCAAGAATTTATAAAATATTATACAATAGTATGAATCTAATACCATGAAGAACACTAAGCAGTATTTGGGTATGGATGGAAAAAAAATGAATTACTTGAATGTTTTCCTACCCAAGAAAGAGAGATATAAAAGTAGACGAAGTTAGAAAATAAATCTACTGGAAAAAGCTAAAGAAGTGTTGGTAATTTAGCTTGGAAAACAAACAAACAAAAAATCTAATGTTTTTTAGGGTATAAAATGTAAGTCAAATAGAACGATGAGCTATTTAAAGACAGAAACAAAACTATTTCAAGTTGTGAATATCGAGTAAAGCCTTCGATGTGTTAAACAAAAGTTTTCCTTACCAGAGCTCTTCTGAAAGAAAGGGTTTATTGAGCCAAATGCTAGCCAGAAAAGGACCAGGTGCTGGGTCATGCAGTCTGAACCACCAGCAACAGAGCTAGGTGGAAAAAACAAATGTTTGCACTGTCTTGGAGTTGATAGGCTTTTAAGGAAACAGTTTGGGGAATAAAGATGTAAGTTGTTTTGAAAGAATTTTCATTGGCTATAGGTAAAGGGGAGGTGGGAGAAGGTGAAGCAGGCATAGTTCTAGGATAGGTGCATCGTCACTAAGGAAGAAATGTTTGTTCCTTTGGATTGGTAGTGGGCAACAATCCGGAAAGTTCTTGCATAAGCAAGAAGTAAAGGCACCTAATGTTCTGTGGTGCCTGGCTATTCTCTTTAGATAATCACTAAAATAGCCACCTGAAAGTTAATTCAAATTTTTGACATACATTCAGGAATGCAAACAGTCTTTTGTTGGTTTTGCCCTGCTGTTGTTAACTGATTAACCTCTCTTATCTCTTCCTTCCTCACTCGCACTGGCTATAATTAATTTAGGACATTTGAGAATTTTTTCCTTGTCAGTTGACAGTGCTGTGAAATTGTACTTGTGTTGCTCTGAAAGTTTAACAACATGTTTTAAACTGTTCTTGTCTGAAGATAATTTTTAAATATGTAGATGATGTATGTATCTGCCTTAGATCAGCGATTACAACAGTATATGGAGAAAGAATAGTGAATCATTTAGTAAGTATAGCATTGTTGCAGAAAGAGTGCAAGAAAAGAAATTCATTAATGTTTAGAACTTTTATTTTCATAAATGTAATGTATTCACAGTGCTTAATTATTGGAAGCACAGATATCTTAGTGATATGTTATGTGAGAAACAATTCTATAAAACTGTTAGAAGTAATTTAATTGTTTCATCTGTGTTGTTAATTTTAAAATAGGCTGTTGAAGTATTTTCAAAGTTGATTTAACAAGTTTATATTTTCTGAGACCTGAATGTGGCAAAGTAACTGGAGAGCAGCATATATTCAAGAAATAAGCTAGCAGTCATATTTTTTTTTTTCCTCTGTCATTAAGCCTTAGACTACCAGAAGTGAAGTTTTTTGGCCTTAAATGTGTGATAGAGTTCGAAACAAGTCTGGCAGTCTTTCAAAAATAATTACCTACTAAACCTCATCACAAGTCTGAATAAGGCATCATGTCATCATGAGGTTGCTCAGGTCACTTAGTCAGCACATTTTCTTTCTTCTCAAAATAAAACCAAGGACAGACTTATATCTCTTACAACTGTGGCACTTTCCCTGACACTCTGTCAGCTGCACAGGTGCCATTGAAAAGATTCAGCTACTGATCAGATTTTTATTTTTAAAGCAGGAAATGTATATAAAAATATGAAGTTGAATTTTTAAAAAACTTCTGTTTGTCAGTAGAAATAATAAATATGTCTATTATATCAGAAATTTTATATACTGAGCTCTGTATGTGGGAAAGGTTAAGGTAGACATATAATTTTATCAAGCAAGAGTTAGCTACTTTGTAATTGCAACTGCACATTCAAACATTAATTACCCTAATACCAACTGCCATAAGTATTGTAACACTACATATCTTTGTGCACTCTTATAGACATTTGCATGCATATGCATACTCATTTATAGTCTATGTGTGTAAGTGTGTGTGGATAAATTTATATGTAAAGGTAAAGAACATGAGAAGAAGGAATTAATAAACAATTCTGTCTTTAAATGGGTCTAATCTTATAAATGTGCAACAATGACAAAACATAAGTCACTGATCCACAATATTTTTTGCCTGGCTGTTGAATATCAGAAGAAGTATTTCAGTTCTCTACATCAGACTCTACGCTCTCTTATATTCCACAAAACAAAATCTGAGCTCACCAACCCCAATATTTTTTGGTCAATTTAATGTGTCTCAGGAATAATCACCAAGGAACTCTTCTTTCCTCAACTACAAAACAAGAGGTTGGGCTAAAGGATGACTTAAATCTGTTTCTGTTCTCACAAATATAGAATTTTGCATATCCCTACATATTTAATCACTATATGAATAAGTCTGTTTTCAATGTGCAATAAAATTATTTTAAAAAACAAATATTATTACTCAACAAAATATAAGTCATGCTATGTGATATGTTGTAATTTTACAAGATTTTATCTGCTCTTTTAACTTGTCATCCTCTAGAGGCCATAGACGTTAAGGCCTATGGGGACAACCAATGACAAAAATGTGTAGTGCCTCAGTAGTAGCGATCCCCAATCTTTCTGGCACCATGGACCCGTGCTCCTATTAGAATCTAATGCCTGATGATCTGAGGTGGAGCTGAAGCCATGATGCTAGAGCTGGGGAGCGGCTGCAAATACACATGAAGCTTCACTCTCTCTCCCGCTGCTTACCTCCTGCTGTGTGGCCAGTTCCTAACGGGCCATGGACCACAATCGGTCCACTGCCTGGGGGTTGAGGGCACCTACTCTATAGGACTATGGGCAATGGTGGGGCCTCTGGCAACTCAAGTTCAAGACCCCACTAAAACATTCAAATTCAGTTTTGAAACAACAGCAGCGATAATAGCAACCTATTGACAGTCAACCAGAACACATCTGTGGATTAGATTTGGTTTTCAGGTAACATATTTTTCTAATGAGTATGTTGCTTGCAGTTTTTCTGCAGTAAATAAACAAAAAAAGCCCTGAGGAGCTGGTCATCTGCACTGCTCTGCAACTGTAGGCCTGTTCTTTTATCCTACAGACTGTCAGATATTGTTTCTGACAATGGGTTTGCAATTTCTTCACCTGAGTTAATGATATTTAACAACAGGGATTTTTCTCCAAGCTGTTATAATCATTGTCATCACTCTCAAGCAAAGGATTGAACTGAAAAAGTTGCCACAAAGCAGATTTTCGGAAGAGTGCGGTTACCAAGACTTATTAATTTGCTCATTATTCAGAGTTTCACTGCACATTCAACCATGGGGGTCACCATCCCTGAATACCAATGAGATTCATTTTCACATTTATCTCAGCTGTAATAAAAGAAAAAAAAATATCACGGCAGATGTTTGTTCTAGATAAACATTCTTTTTCTTTAATAGGAATATAGTGTATTGTCATGATAAATAAACCATTTCATTTACAATTGTACTTCAATAGTGTAACTTCAGAAAGGGATGCTACTTGCTGTAGCAGAGTGAGGGAGGCACCAGGAATGAAGTGATAAAGACATAACAGTAAAACCACAGCCTGTTTAAAATATAGACCATCCTGGGTAGATAGAAGTCACAGGAGACCATTCTCACACTTGTACATTTATTAGTATGTTCTATAAAAACTCTCATCAGCATATTTAAGATCATCTTATTTCCTTCCTTTGCTCCTCCCTGTATTGAATCTGGCCCTATTTTCTACTGTTTCTGTATCACAATGCTCTTAGCAGTCCAAGCCAGAAACTTCTATAACATCATTTAATCAATGACTTTTTCTCACTCTTTATATCAAATCAATTCCCAACTCCAATAAATACCACCATCTGAGTATCTCTTAAATCTGTTTACTTTTCTTCACCACCATGTATCAGCTGGATGCTATATAATAATCTCCAAGTTTTAGATTGTGAAAGAATCACCTTGGTGCCTATTTAAAATTACAAACATTCTCCTAAACCTATGAGTAAATGAAGACGGCATTATTGTGTAGACACTTAGATATTTAAGTAGCAGTGCCTGGCCTTTTTACATTTTTCTGCAATTAAAGAGTATAAGCACAAATACAAATTAAACAAGAAAATAAATTCTCCCTAGTGCAAAAAGAAAATAGAGACTCCCTTCCATTTTCTTAGACTATTTATCTTATAAAACTTGTAATTGTGAATTCTTTCTCTGTCTCTGAAATATATGTAAATCTTTAAAAAAGCTAAAGAAGCCTCTTGCAGGTTTTACAACCCTGAAATGTTTTTCTCAGGGGCATATGAACCATTTCTTTGAAATGCAGTTATCAAGGATGATAACATGCCCCATCTCCCAATTTCTGTGAAAGGAGAGCTTAACTTCAACTGGCACCTGGCTCCAAGTTTCAAACCTATCTTCTGCCATAAAGATATAAGAAATGTACTTTTCGTTTGGATAAAGTCAATTAGCAGACACAGGCAGCCACCCAAATTACCAGGTGAATTTAGGATGAACTATGCATGACAGATGGTGCTGTCAAATTTTCCTGCTTGAAGATTAGTTATTAGTTATTATTTATCTTGAGCAAATGTACAATATGTTGTATTTGTTCAGCTATATAAAAGACTGAAATTTATTTCTGTCTTTGCAATCTCCTTAGCAGATCGCTTGTGATGTATATCATGTCCTGGTTTAATGCTTATTCGAAAATATAATAGTTTTCTATATTTGCGGAGAAAATTTTTAATCTGGCAGAGGATTTTGTTTTTAATTATATTTCCCCCAAAAGAGACAATCTTATGTTAGGTTATTTTACTTCTTAAAATAAGTAAATTAATTACAGGCAAGGGTATTAAATAAGTGGAAGGGCACTGTAGTTAGTGCCAGTATATCGGTCCCGTTTTAACGCTATTCATTTCATGACTCATACATTCCTGGGACAAAAACAAGTTTTAAGTTTTGGTTTGCAATAAACTAGCCCATCTCTTCTTTTGTACATCTCTATTATGTCTTTAAAAAGACTTGTCTAATTTTATTACAAAATGTTTTGAAATTTTTCCTTTCTCCTCACAACTCCATAAAGTCAACATAATTTGCTGCCTTTTTAATTATCCCTAACTTGCTGGCATACTCAACTTAGATTCAGATCTTTACTTTAGGGTTAGAGGAAACTTAAAAATCACCTACACAAATTCTCCATTTTACAGAGTCCTACAGAGTTTAACTGACATGTAATAAAATCCAATGTCCTTACCATGGCCTGTAATGAGGTATATCCTTCTCTCTTTTGACCTTATTTCCTACCACTTTTTTACTTTCCTTCAGTCTCCCTTGACTTTTTGCTATTCCTGGATTCTGGTAGACAACTCCTGACCCAGAGTGTTTGCAATTGCTCTTACAGGCCTAGAAATACTTTCTTTCAATTATCTGTGGGTCACTCACTCATTTTCCTCAGTTTTTTTCTCTGGTGCTATCTTTTCTATCAAAGGCCTCCTCAACAATATAATAAAAATACTTCCCAAACACAACACTCTCTATCTCCTTACTCTACTTTAGTTTTTTCATAGTACTTATCGATTCTAACTTGTATATATTTGAAAATGAATGAACAAATAACATTAACTTTATGGCATGACAATCTCAAAGTTACTTTGAATGTTTGCTTGCATTTGTATTTTGATTTGTTTGTACTTCTGTGTATGACTCACTAACACATACAATTATTTCAAATAAAATCATATAAGAATCTCAAATTTAAACCAGGAGACAATCGAAGCTATATTCTCACAATATAATTAAGAATATAAAAGATAGATAGATGATCTAGAAAAAAAATCAATGCTCCTGCTATAATCAAACTTCATTAGCTTCAAATAAATTCTATTGGATAACAAATACCAGGAAATGGGTTTGGTCCATTCTCTGTCCCTCATAAACTACATTAGTGGGTGTCAAAATTATTGTGCATTATAATTACTTGGACAGCATACTAAAATACAGATTTCTAGGCTCAACCCCTAGAATACTGATTCAGTAGAACTGACAATTTAGATTTTTAATAAGTTCCCAGGTAATGTTGATGTGGCTACTTTATAAACTACAATTGAAAACCATTTTAAAGGTAAAATACCTGTAACTTGGTATGTAGTACTTATGACTACCTATTCACTATAGGCGATTAGTCTTATGTGCAATTGATACCTGTATCTGAACTATATATGAATTCAAGAAATAATAATATGTATAAAATGATTTGAGGATATATTCTTGATATTTTAAAAAACATAATTTGTTTTATACAAAGAAGGTTAGAACAATAACAATGCTAAAATGAAGAGAGTAAAATCTTTTCCAAATTTGTCCTTAAATATACTATAGATAATTTCTTATTAAATTCTTACAACTTTTAAGTATGATCAGAAAATTTCTATTCATAAATTTTGAGTAAAGGAAAAAATAAATCACCTTTATATTTGTGATGCAGACAGGCAAGCACATATATTAGAAATAAAAGGTAATATTTGGTATCTTAACAAAAGTCTTTAATTTTTTAAAAACTCTATGGAGGAATTATTGATATATAAAAACTTCTATGCATTTAATGTATATATCTTGATGAGTTTGGACATATGTATATGCCTGTGATACTATCACCACAATCAAGGTATTATATATATCAATCACCTCCAGGTATTTTACTGATTTTATTGCCAGTCAGAGCCAGTCTCTGATTCTTGCATTTTAATTCTTTCTTCAAAGAGATAATTGTGGAATATTAAAATCTAAAGGAGTTTTAAGAGATCATATTGTCCAACCACTTAATGTTCAACTTGAGAAAAAGGTATTCAATTTTACAGTGCTTTTCTAGTATGGGCATTAAAACTTGAGTGAATGTCGAGTTACCTTTAGAAATAATTATGGTTGGCTCTCTGCATCTGTGGGTTTTGCATCTAAAGATTTAATCAAACATGGACCAAAATATTCTAGAAAAATCTATATTATTTTTGACATGTACCAAGTAGTTAGGCTTATGATGGTTGTGTCTTTACTAAGCATGCACATCTTTTTCTTGTCATTATTCCCTAGACAAGACAATATAACAACCATTTACATAGCACTTACATTATAATAGGAATTAGAATCTAGGATGAAGTAAAGTATATAGGAGGATGTGTATAGATTATATGCAAATATTATGCCATTTTATATAAGGGACTTGAGCATCCAAAAATTTTAGTATCTTCAGGGCATCCTGGAACCAATTCCCTAAAAATACCAAGGGACAAGTGTATCTTTTCAAAAAGGCTTTTAAAAAGTTAATATTTATTAATAGAAAGGAGCTTTTAAATTTAAAATACATCTACCGTATGCTCCAAAAGAATCTTTAAATAATAATAAATGTTGACCAAAACTGTGTATCTATCACCTTATCTTGTTTTAATGAATATCTCAACTCTGAAACCACTCGACAATCTTGAAATGAGTTTGAAATTATTGCAAATGCTTTATTGTATTCCATGACTCTTCACTTATGCAAAGAATTAAGCTCAGGTACCCAAAATATATCATCCAACCAGTTCTCCCCTCAGAAGAAATAGAGAATGAAACAGGGGTGCATAATAATCAAGGTAAACAAGCAGAAGAGATAAGAATTACATGAGGAGGATAAGAATATGCTACCCCAAATATGACATTTTGGCATAGGAACTATTTTGAGCTGAAGATATTAGCTCTCTGTACGCCCCACCGCCCATCTGTCTAAAAGCAGGACATAAATTTCCCTTCATAAAGATAACAAATGTTCATTTGTAAAGGTGTCTTCCTCTACCATATTAGAAAGAGGAGAATGATTCAATCACAAACTTGAGTCTGCATTACAAAACTTACTAAATAACCCTTATCTTCCATTATTTTCCCCATATATTTGCCTTCCCAAATTTATCATTCCTAGAAGCCCAAATATCCTTGTCTTCGTATGTCTAGTTACTTCTCCGTAATTAATTGCTCTTTGTTAAAATGGTTTATAAACCCCATATCTAAACTCATCTTTGGGTTTTTCTCTTTTCTGTGAGGGCCTTTTGTGCATACTAATAAGTCTTTTCTCCTATTAATCTCTTCTCTCAGTATGATTCATTGACTAGCGGGTAGGGGAAGAGGCTTCTTTTCCTTCCCTTTACATACAGTACTTCTGAAGAGGGGCATATCTAATTTTCATGATATAGCTTTACAGCTATATCTCAGGAATAATCTAAATGCTGGTATTTGTATCTTTAAAAGAATCTATGCATGGTGTGGATGAGTAGCTGTGGCTGATAAACATTCACTATATTAGGTCAATGTCTTTATTTTGTACATGAAGAAACAAGGTCAAGAGTGTCTACTCCATACTTGACCTTTCGTTAGTAAATTCAGAAAGAATGCTTTTTTCTCTTTTTTTTAAATGGACCTTGACTGGCTCATGGTGGTTGGGTACAACTGAGTCTAGTTTTCACCATAAGCGCCTGTTGCTTTATCTTTGTTTGCTTGCTTTTGCTTTATTTTTATTGCTTTATTATTTTTGCTTTATTTTTATTATTTAATCTTTATTTTCTTAATTGGAAATATTGCCACCTATATAAGGCATATTGTATTCCTCCTTAATCTCCAAACATTTAGGCATTTTAGTTTTCCCTACCTCATTTCTTCATAATGGTCTTTTCATATTCCTATATATCACCAAATTTGTAGCAATTTCTTAAAAATTACCAGATCATCCTGGAAAAAATATTCAGATCATCATATATATTAAAAAAAAAAAAAAAGAGCAGTGATTAAAAACAAAAACAAAGAAACAAAAAAAACAACACACCACACACCCAGAGAAGGCACAGAAGAACAAAGGGGGATATACTGACATTACGATTTTTCTTAATCTTTATTAGGCCTGTTTGAAAATACACTTGAATCAAAATAAATATTACTTAAGTGTAGCACACTTGCTAAAGAGTATGCTATACCAGAAGAAGAAAATGGATGGATAATTTTCTCTAGGAGCTTTTCAAAGTATGATTCCTAGAAAATCACTTCATAATTTAACCTGTAGCTCTTGTGAAATTCGTTTGTTGAGTAATGCAAAACAGAGAACATATAACTAAATTATTGGAATACTCGCCATACTGACTTGTTTCCAGGATGACTCTAATTCAAATTATTTATGCCCTTCAAGACAATAATTCAAGAACCCTCTTCACATGGAACTGAGAAGGCTACTTGAGCAGAGATGGCTCTCCCCGGTGAATTTTTTCCCAGAGGCAACATATATAATGTCAAAAGAATGCATTTTGAATCCCAGTTCTGACACTAAATAGCTGTGTGAACAAGAGTAAATTCTTTAATTTCTGTGTGCATCTGTGACTCCAAATCTTTAAAAATAAACTTAAAAATGTTGATCACTAAAGATATTCAGGTTTAGCCCATGTGATACCAGTGAGCTATGATCAATAGTGCAAAAATTCAAGTGTCTTTAAGTCTTAACACAAGCTACGATACTATAACAATTTAATTTTAGTGCCTAAAGCTGAACTAGTGTAGAATCTCCTTTGTCAAAGGAATATCAGACCAAGTGGAAAAACAGACTACTGTGAACTACATTTCTTTTTTTCCAGTTATGTGCCCACTCCCCCATGAACATCACTGTCATTGATGCCACTCTTTTTTGTTTTGGTTTAGGTTTTTGTTTTGTTTTTTATCAACCAACACCAATTAGGCTATTATGTACAAATCACTTCTAAATTCAGGACAAAGCCTGGCATACCATTGTTCATGGATAATGAGAAAGTAAACAATCTAAGCAACATTAAGGATTTTATATGTATTTATTTTATGTGCTGCTTTGCTCAGAGGGAGAAAAATAGTGCTTGCTATTCAATCTCATAAAGTTTCTGCATCTAAGAACATTAGTGAAAGATATTCAACGCACTTTAGAAATACAATCCAATCACATATTATTTGTACGAGAATTTACATTAAGTCCAACAACAAATATACTTAACAATAACCTGAGAAAAGTGAAACTTTTTGAAAAATTTAGCTGAGTAATTCAGATATTTCCCAAGTTAGAAACTGTGTTACCCAGGAAAGGATGTTTGCTCCTGTCTTAATTACTTAAAGTTGATGTTCGGTAAAAACAAAAACAAAAACAAAACAAAAAAACACGCACCCACAAATCTTTATTTAAAGTCTTCCAAAATACAAAAATATTTTATTCATAATCTCAAAAATTCTTACTCTTTATTTCTGTTTTCTTGTCTCATATACTTCAACTCTCCACCTCTCCTAGTTTCCCCAAATTCTCCCAAACCCAATTAGTGCAGAACTCCAATTACCTTTACTCACTTATCTTTTTTTCCTTCCCATCAATTTTAGGTCTTTCCACCATAACTCCCAACTATTTCCAAAATCAAGCAAGCAAGATTCTGAGTCTATCTAAGTATTCAGTTTCATCCAACAAGCAGATCTTAATAAAAAGTCTCAGGACCCCAAAAGTCAAAAAGCATTTTCTATATATGGTGAAGGGTAACATATATGCCACCACAAATATTGCCCCTTAGACATAAAGATTTCTCTGAGCTCAATGCAATTGAGAAGAAACTGATACAAGAAAAGCTTTCTGTCCTCCCCCTATTTGCCTAAAAGTAGGACATACATGTTTAAAGGTGTTCTCCGTCCCTTCTCTACTTGAAAAGATAGAACTTTATCACCAGAGACAGCCTTATATCCTTCATCAGCCCAGAGATAGCAACAGAGAAATCTACGTAAAAAAACAAACAAACAAACAAAAAACAAAAACAAAAAACAAAAAAAAAACAAAAAACATTGCTACCTAGCCCTTACAGTCCATTAGTTCCCCTATTCACAATTTGCCATCCCTAGAAACAATCCTTTTCCTTTGTCACTTGTCTAGAAATTTATTGTTCTTTTGTTAAATTGCTATATAAATGCTAATCACCCCTTTGAGTTACTCATCACTGAGTTCTCCCATGGGTATGCAAGAAGTGTGTGTTAATAAATTTCTGTTTGTTTTCCTTCTATTAATCTATCTTTTGTCAGTCTAATTTGCAGGGCACTGAGCAAATTTGAGAAGACAGAATAAAAAAGTTAAGTGTTTCCTCCCCTATACTAGCTTTGAATAGTCAGATGTTGTATACAGTCACAGTGTTAATAGGCTCTTATTACTAAACATCAGGATTTTTCGTAACAGATAAAACTAGCATTACACACTACAGTTTTTTCTTGTCAGCTCTAAAGAACTCATTTTATAATCGCATTTTTTGTAGATTCCCTTTTCTTTATTTCAATATTCTATTTAGAATTTTTTAATTAGTGCCAATAAATTAGAACTTCTGTATGGGTGTGGATAACTAATGGGTTTATGTCTCATAGAAATTCTAGAACTTAGATAATTACTGAATTAGCTTTCCTAAACTCATTATCATATAGGAGTTGATATAACCTCATAATATTAATTGAACCAAATAGTTAAAAAAAAGTATTTGAAGGCATCATAAATTCTAGTTGATAGCACTATGATGATGAGTTTTAAATACAAAAGTGACTATAATACTAATTTTTCTTCCAGGATTGTTATTAAATAATTTATGGCCAGTGATTAACGGTTCTAATTATATCCACTTTCAGAATTGCTTCAATAATTATTTATTCTCTTCTTCTGAGTAATTAACTGGAGTAGATGCATCTTAGTTTATGTTGCTTTGTCTCATAAAAAGGAATTAGTATTGTCTATTGAACAATTTAGAAACTATTATAATTTGAATAGTTATAATGGCTGGCTAGACTGTTTTTATTTTGTCCTCTACATGCTGGCTGCTAGTTTTCTAACTAAAACTTCTTACTTAACTGGCATTCATTATTCAGCTATGTTCCAACTGTAACTGAATTTGTGAAGATTTTCATTACTTAATGTATCATGAAAAAATTACTTAGCACTCTGTAAAGTCTAAATTAACAGTGATTTATCTGTTTTATATTTTTAATTTTTAAATATTTCTAAGATGATAATATATAATCATTTAATGCAACGATTTAAGTGACTCAGCCTCATATCCTTATTTGTTTTCGCACAGCATCTACATGCATCATGTGTTATCAAGTCACAAGCACAGTTTTCACAAATTTTTTTCAGTCATCTCATTTAAAACATTCTCTCCCACATAACTAAAACCTTAAATTATTTAAAAATAATGTAATAAGAACTGTTTGACTGAAGAAAAGACACTTAGGAACTAGTTTTCATAATAGAAATAACTTTTTTCTTTTGAGTGTAATCTCTGTGTATACTATTATAAAATTTACATACAATTGAGAAAATTTAGCACTTTATTACGCCTAATTTTTTTCAAAAGTAAAAAAGGTTTTTCTTTCCCTCAACACCAGTAATCTGTCACTAGCGTAATACTTCTTATATTATATAAACTTTATTATTCATTGTTATGATAAACAAAGTCCAAAGTTACTCAGAGATGTTTCCAGTAACCGAACTGCTGATTCAATTACAACCAAATGCAGTCTTCAGATGCAAATTGTTTCTAAATTAATTCATTTTGTTATACTTAATTGTAAAAAAGTTCATATATACATACACCTTTTAAAAAAGTGCAAATGTACCATTTTCTGCTTTACTTTTGATCACTCCATTTTACATAATACTCCACTGCTAAGCATTAAACATTTTTGTTCCAATTTATTATTGCTATTTTAGAAAGCAATTAAAAATAAATCTGTATTTTTTTGTATTAATGTGTTTATTTAAAATATATTTTTGATTGGAATTATTTTTCTAAGGGTATAAACATCTTTGTGTTTCTGGCTATGTACTGCTTCACCTTAGTCTTTCAGGTTTCTAGAAGAATATTGCATTTATTTATATCGATAACAGTGATTTAGCATACAAATTTTAAAACCAGAGCTTGGTGTTGAGGTTTTTTAATTTAGTTCTGTTTTGTATTACGTTGCGCTACTTTGGTAGTTTTAAAATCTCTTCCTTGGCTGGAAAAATTATATGAGTTGATGCCTTATGAGAGTGTTATTTGAGTCTAGTCTGCTTTAGTCCTAGTATCTCTCATTGTTATTTTTTCACATTATTTTCTGCATAAATTGCAGCTGAGCTGCTTTATTCTGTTAGCCATTGTACATGCTATTCATTTTTTCTTAATTAAACTATATGTGTTTGTAAACATGGGTGCACAGGTCTACGTTACACAGGTTCATAAAGAGGAGAGTCAAAGAGAATAGTCAAGAAGGAAAAGTTCGTTTTACAGTTATAATCCCCTAAGAAAACTTTTCTACTTATAAGTGCTTCCTTTTGATCTGTATTACTGTTCATCATTTATTCTTAATTTACATTACTCAATGCCCCCAAAGGAGAACTCATCAATAGTCAATCTCTAAAACTTTTCCCATACATTTTTTTCTTAGCCAAGTGAACTGCAAGCATTTTCCTGCATAACTTCGCAATATTTTTTTTTTATCTTGTAACTCTATAGATCCCTTACCTTAACCAATTTTAAACTTGAATCTACATTAAAATCAAGACTACTTTAATGTTTACTCTTTTCATACATCTGTACCTATCGACTCATAGTTACTGGAATTGAAGAACCGTTACTTTAGCACATTTCAAAGTCACTTTTTGAATAATTCATTTTTAACTTAAACCTGCACTAAAATTTCAGCCTTTTTCTTGACATATCGTAATAAAAGGAAGACCTTGGGCTATAAATTTTAGAAAAGCCTTTGCTTTAGAGAATATTCAATTTAAAAAAGTACGTAAATAAGGTTATTGTTCAGAAACATTAGCAAAATGTTTCAAGGCATGTTAAGTATAAAAAGTAGCTAACCAGCAGACCATGTGTGTTAAACGCTGATAGAAAAAGATGGAGGGACAAGATATACTGAATATTAAGAGGAATTAAATACACATAAGGCATCTATGCACTAAATGCTCATATACAAGAAATATACAAGTACTTAATATTCACTAAGGCTTTAATTCTGCTACCTATTGCCAACAAGGTTTCTGACTCTACATGTCGTCTGCCCAAGAAACACAAATAAAACCTATGGCTATTCAGTAGGCTAATTGGTAGGCTGCATCTATCGGCCAGGTATACTTATCTCTGTGTCTTTCCCATAGAACAAATATGTTATGGGGCCAGCGTTTCTACCCCTCTCTGGGTCCCTTGCTTAAAACTCTGTACTTCATAAATACACAATCCTTGGGAAAACCTAATGTGGTAGAGCTAGGTCATATGAACACTGTATACCTCAGAATTCAGGTATTTCGGTCTTTCCAACATACCTGTACCTTATCCTCAGTGTGTTAACATATTCCATCTCTCTTCTCCTTGATTTCCTCTATGTGTTTTAATAAACCATGTGATTGAACAATTTAATTTGGTTTGTGAGGCTCCTTGTTTCATGACATCTGAAAGAGCTTCCTGGCAGTGTAATTGGAGGCTACCTTTGCATCAAGGTAATGTTCTAAATTTCATTTCAGTTACTGAGCATACCCTCAAAATTAGTATATACCACATGTTTTGAGTTTTTAATTAAAAATAAATTGTTGGATTACTATGTATACCAGGAATTCAGTTGTGACCCAAAATGTCAACTATTTAAAGTGATTAGATGGAAAATTTCAGGAATGGCTGAAGTTTATCTAGATTTTGACAAAAAGAAAATGAAGAATGCATCTGTTTTTCAAGAACTAATTTCAGTCTTTTCTTCTGTTCTTGAGATAAGCACTTATTTGAGCCTTATGTTGTGAAGAAACTAATTCATCAATGGGAATATTCACAGCACCATCTGGGAAATTTTTTCTTCACATTTTGATATTTAATAATGATTATGCCAACCAATGATATCTTTAAAAATAGCCCGTTTTTTAGAAAGAATAATTAATGCCTAAAGATCATCCCCATCCTAAAAATAACAAGAAAAACTACCACTGTGCTTGGCTGAATTGCTCTTTAGTGCATACTATCCAAATATTAAAAGTTTATTTTTCCTACTTTATCATATACCATATTTAAAAAAAAAATTTTTCCTATAACAAGGTCCACTTTTTAAAAATGTCCAGCATTCATCTACCCATTAAATATTTTGCTTATGTAGATCAATGGACATTCCAACACAACAAAATGATATGAACTACACACACAACACACACACACACACACACACACATCTTTTGTTGGCATCAAGATGAAAAGGAAAAAAAGACTGTAAGGAATAGTAATGGACACCCTAATACTTGTTTAGATATCGTCTTAAAGTACAAGTTGAATCTGGTTTAAATTTAAGGAAAATGTTGAATTCAGACAGTCGAATAGCTTTTACTAGAATCGGGCCTCAGATTTTGGGCACAGCCTTGGATATTTAGAATAAGCATGCTACCACAAACTACTATTTACAGAATTTATCTAAGCTTTTAAAATCTGGCCATGTTAACACATTATTTGAATCCCACTTTTCCTGTACTTGGGATTTGCAAACAAAGCTCTGGCTTCTTGCCTATGTGTTTTAAATTGATTTAATAAAGCATTCTCATAACCCCTGATCAGTTACTCTCTCAGTAGTTCTAACAACTTGTTCTTACTGTTGAGTAAAAATACTGAGCAAGATAATCAGTGATTTTACATAGTTGTTTTGAAAATAAATTCATCAATAAAGAAAATTTAACCACTTTTGTTCCTGATTTTTGAACATCTTAGCTTGTGACTGCTTTTCAAATGCACACAGTCATATAACACCACCACCGTCCTCCCCCTTTTTCATCAAATGAAACTGCTTTCCATAGATTATTCTCTAATCCTGAGCACTTTTCCTTCTGGTTTGCTCATTCAACTTCTCCTTTATACATTTTTATCACATGTTGGAGATCCCCCAATTCTCTGTATTATGTCCATGTTACATTTGACCTTATTTTTTTCCTAAAGGCATCTGATCTATACCCAGTCCTTTGAGTATAGATGGACTCAAAATTGACTCAAAATTTTACCTCCAATGCACGCTTTTTTTTGAATTTTAGACTGGCATATCCAACAGACTACTTAACCTCTTTTCCTGAATATTTGCAAGTATTACACTACATGTCCAAAACAAATGAATAACATAATTCAAAGCTGTTCATCTTTCTGTAGTCTCTTCTTATGGCAATGTCCTTTCAATCCAACTACTTATGCATGCCAGAAACAAAGGAATTGTAGGCCATCTTCTATATACAATTTAATAGAGAATGCTGCTCTGTCCTCCTGATATATATTTATTGATGCCATTCATTTCTACTGTTGCTACTCTATTTGGGAGACCAGCATCACTTCTCTGTGCTATTAAAATGATCATTCACTGCCCCACTATATCTATTCTTCTGCCTTTTTAATTTGTCTACAGCACTGCACTCAAAAATGAACTTTTAAAGCATAAATATAATCCTTAATTTCCTCCAGTTTTCCATGTTCATTCCATTCATGGAATCATAACCTATTCCACTCACTCTGCACCTGAAACACCTGCTGGGTTCTCTATGTTAAGGCCTACTTACGCCTCAGTGATCTATTGTCCCTCTCTCAGGAAAGTTCTCCCTGACTTTGCCTCTTCCATCAAAATCTAGGTTGGAATCACCCTCTATATATGCTTACTATACCATGAACATATGATAAAATTCTATATTTATTTGGGAAATTATTTGTCCATCCCTTCCTATAGACTGGAAGTTTCATGAGGCAGGGTGTCACATATTTTTGCCCACAATGTTTCCCAGTGCTTTAACAGCATGCTTAACATGAACAGGTGCTACATAAACATTTGTTGAATAAACTAGTAAATGAGCATAGCAGAAGACTTTCTGCTGAACGTTTCCTGAATTTTCTTTTGCAGTATTTGGTTCCACATAAAGCCCTTGGACATGAAGGGTTTCTCTGTGTTTTCTCCTGGTGGTATACAACTCAGACATCTAGGATCTTTGAAATAAAACTTAATAGATGATTGCAAAAGATACCCGACTTTTTAAATGTTATTATCCAAATAGTATATGGACATGGCTGAAAATGAAAAGTACAGTTGATTATGATGAAAAGTGACTCCAATCTCTCTCCTTCGTACCCAAAGCCCACCTCCAAGAGGTACTTTAAGTGTTCAGCCCTTTAGTGCATCTAGTAATTACTTTTATAGCATTATTCTAGATATATCAAATATTTAGATAACAAATTAATTCTCTGGTATAAAAAAATTACAATTTAACTTCTGCTACCCTTCTCTATCTCTTTTCAAAGCTTAACAGTTATATAATTATGTTTAGTTTTCAATTGGTTGTTTTTCTGCTTTTGAATAATAACTGCCCATTCACATTTCAGCAGTATCTCTAAAATTTTTTTGAAAGATGAATTTTATTTTTAAAACTTTGCAGTTTATGATTGTAACATTATATTTTTATTTTCCCCCAAAAATGTATGCTAACAAATGAATAGTCTCATTAAGTCATGGTATTCTGTCTACAAGTTTACATATTATTAAAATATGCCTAGAAACAAGAAAAAGAATTGCTCCCTAAGCAAATAGGTTAAAATATATTCAATAGCTCATGCATATTTACCTCCTTTTTTAATAAATAAAATTGTTTAACTATATAAATTAATAAATTTACAAATTATCTGAAATAATTTAGTAGTGTCTTAGGGCAGGGAAGTTGAAATAAAAAATGGAAAACTTTTAACCTAATTGAATGAAGCTAAATTGCACCTTGGCGTTATAATGAAGAAGAATTTTCCAGTCAAATGGCTAACCTTGTAATCAGCTCATTGTTCTGCTCCTGTAGACATACTTGCCACATAAACCAAATGGCAGGGTGACCTTGAGATCAAATGAAGACTCATCCTCCCCTTTACTTGTTCTGTCTAGACAACAGATGTATCCTCTTTGCTTGTTCTGTCTAGATAACAGATGTATTCCCTTTGCTTGTTCGTGGATAAACCCTACAAAAGTAAGGGGCCCAGATTTTCAGAGCACTAACTCCTCTGGAATCGCCGGCATAATAAACCTGAGTTCTCTAACTCTCCGAGTGGTGCTTGTTTTCTCGCCAGTCTGATTTTCTGCAACAATAGTTTTATATTTACACATTATACTCCAAATAATTAATTAATTAATTAATTAATTCCACTTGAATTTAAACTTAACATAGATATAGGATTTTTCACATGCAAGATGAGCCAACAATATTTAGGTGAGATTCACTCAACCTATGAATTTATTGAGGCAAATTATTGAAAGTGACTGTTGCAAATATTTTTTTAGAATTAAAAATAGAGGACACTTATAAATCAATGAATGTTTAGACAAGTTTTGCAAGAAGTAGATAGGTACTAGCTCAATTCACATGCTCTCTCTCTCTCTCTCTCACTCTCTCTAAAGGAACAGAATGGGAAAGGAAATTCTTAAAGATTTAATGACTTTTAGAAATTTCTCCATCAATATCTCCAGAATTATAGAGTATAGGGCTCAAAAAAATTCTGCATTAAAATTAAATATCTATGATTGATATTCAGAATATACAGAAGAGAAAACAACTTAGAATTCATGTAGAAAAAATGTCTTCATAAGTTATTTAAGATAATAGAATATTAGATACATGCATTAAAAAAAAAAAGGTTAATGTAAACTAGATGGAAAACTAAGTTTTGATCAACAAAGATACATAGGTATGCCATAAATATAAACATCCGAGAAAACAAATAAAGCTCGGTTCTATTTTATTAATAAATCTACTAAGTTTCTGTAAAAACTCAGCAATCTGTTAACCTCAATTTGCCCAATTATTTTCTCTTGTTTTATTATCCATTCTACGATATAATTATTTTTTGTCCAACATAAAGTCTTCACTGATATTTATTCAAATAAGGACAAAAAAAAGAGAAGCACATTTTAGAATTTTGATAAAGATAACACAAGATCATTGGGAAGATGATAACATCTTTTATATTGAAATAAATAAACCAGACTGATACATTTTACCATAAACATCTATAATTGTTCGAAACGCATCACTATCTTATTCATTCTGGAACATTCTTTACATTCTCAGTTTCTTTAATCGTTTGAAATCTATTAGACTGGACTTCAAATGTTATCTGCATCCTTTATTATATCAAAGGCTTTAAAGAAAATGGTTATCTGATAGTAGTTAGAATGCTCTTCTGGTTATGAAATATTTATGCTAGTTTTTATACTTCTTAAAGTTTTATGGGTGATTGTACAAAGTTGAGGAAACAATTAGATATTATTAAAATAGTGTTCAATGATCAGATAACTACCAAGTAAGTGAAAATTTTTGGCAAACCACTGCAGAAGCAGTATCTTATGACAATTTCCTAACACCTCTTTTAGTTTCCCGTTACAATTCTAAAACTAGGACTGACAGGCAACCCTATTACTAGGCTGTGAAAATAAGACCAGTGGAACTTTACCAAGGAATCAACAAGACTTCACTATGGTTTATTGGCAGAAAATAAAACAAACAAAATTGTTCAATTTTATGCATTCAGGATTAGAAATAAAACCTATATCATCCAGAAACCACTTATCAATTGCTTATCTCTGACTACTGCCTTCTAAATCAAGTAGAGTACTCTTCTTACTTTACACTCTGCTAAGTATCTCTTCCTTCATATTTATTTGGAGAACATAATTTCTAGAAAATGAGTGGATAAAAAGGAAGGAGGATTCATACTGAATTATGGAAATACATTTTTCCTGGGGTAGATATATAAAAAACATCAGGAAACATCATAGAAGCAGTACGTATTGAAGTCTGTAATCTAGAGGTACATATATAAAACATACAGAATGTTTTTCTTGGTATCAGATTATGTAAAAACCAAGTAGATAGACTACAAAAAGATTTTTCTTTAAAATGAACCCAGCTACACTACATGAATATAGATACTAAAAATGTGAATATGAACTGGACATTGGTCAGCTATCATCACATAATCTAGCTTTGTTCGGTGTAAGTGAAGAAAAGAAAAAATATATTTAACATAAAAAATCAGAAAAAAATTAAGAGAACTAGTTGATATCTTAAATAGAATTCCAAAATCTATGATTTTTATTAAAAAACAAACAAACAAACAGAAAACCATAACAAAATAACAGAAAAAGAAGGCACAAAACATGAAGAAGGTGGATAGGATAATAAAGAATAAGAAACATCCTCAAAAAGCAATAGGCAATTAACTTTAAAAAGAAAAGGAGGTCCAAGCAAGGTAAAGTTATACGGTATATATAGAAGATAGAGAAGGGAGGCCCAATATTTATTCAACTGTTTAAGATGTAGATCCAGATCATTTTCAAAAGGAGTAATAATTAAATTTATTGAATAATAATGCTACTAACACTAATAAATTGTGCTAAAACAAAAAGCAATGGAGAATTTAATCCTATTCAGATCTTTTGTAAGACAGAAATCACTCAAGTGGCTATCTAGGTGGTCTTATCTTTCTATTGAACAGAAAAGAAAATCACCTTACCTTACCAATTTTCTCTAAGTTAACTTCTAAACTGACAGAGTTGTTAAATGCTGTGCCTTAGTCAAGAATAAAAATAATCAAACGAGGATACACTACCCTAGACATCACATAGTTGCATTTATCCAAGTTTTGATAATAGTCCGTAACAAATTAAATACAAATTCTAAAGCTAAAATTTACAAGTTACTGACTGACTCACTTCCTGCCCCTCTCTGACCTCATTTTAAATCACTTTCTATCTCATTAAAGGTTAAGTCACAGTGGCCAATTTTTTGGTTTGTTTGTTTCTTGAAAACAATAAACTCATTCCTACTCAGGGTCTTTCCCATGTTTTTCCCTTGGACACCCTTGCTATGTCTGCCTCAATGCTATTTCCTCAGATAATCTAATCACCACATCACCCCTTACTCCCCAGTATCATGCTTCAGCATTATCTGGCTTTATTTTCTTCATGGTAGTAACACTATCTGAAATTATCATATTATTTGTTTACATGTTTGGTGCCTGTCCTGAAATTCTAGGATATAAGCTCTGTGAGGTCAGGCACCTGATGTCTGTCCTATTCATTAATTTATCCTGAGCACATGCTATACCCACAGCACTAATAGAATTGACTGGTCCTAACCAGGTACTCAGTAAAGAAATACATGTGAATAAATGAAAACATGTTCAAACAATCTCTAGTAACACTAATAAATTATAAGAGAACTTTCCTATAATACTCAATTTTAAAATCATAAAAAACGTATTAAAATAATGTTGATTATAATACAGTACTTATCTCTTAGGATTACTGGCAAATTAAATGAGATAGTGCTCACAAATTATTTAGTATAAAATATGATGGCCTAGCATTTAGAAGGTTTTTATAATTATCAGGTATTCTCCAAAAAAAAAAAAGTGTGTAAAGGAATTACTAGGGCATTAAGATTGATAAATTTGAATGTATGCAAAATAAATTAGAAAAAAATATTAACATATTTAATTATGCTTAAGAAATCATCATAATAAAAGTCCATAAGGTTTTTAAATAACATTAATATTTTATGGCAAAGTCCCATATTTGTAAAAATGTTCAGTAAAACTTAAATTCATCTCAGTATCTTAAAAGTTTGGTATATTTACTAATGATGATGAAAGTTAGATTACTGTTACACATCCTATTCAAAATGAGTTCAATAAAGTATACATGGTCCCTCCCCCCTTTTTTAATTTAAAACCATGCATTTCCTTGAACATCACTTAGTAATTATTACATTAAATGGTAAAGGAGTGTTATGAAAATAACTTCTCATAGAAATAAAATTATGTCAAATCACATGAAATGATCATGCAAAAGACTGATCCTTTATTTGACTTTTTGTAAGAAGGTGCTCGAAGTTACATTTTAAATCTTGAAGACTACTACTTTATATAGCTAATACAGACATGTTATACAAACTTAAAATGAATCGGAATGTGTATAGCTATATATGTATGAGTTAGAGTAAAATTAAACCTCACAGGATTAAAGTTAGATTTAAGTGATTGTGTAGATTGCAATCTAAAGTAATAACTTTTTTGAAAAATCATTTTCTATTTCAAGTCATTTAATTTGCCTACTGAAATTATAAAAGGCACAATAAAATTAAAATATTTTTCCTGGAAACACATTTTATTCAAATATAAATTTAAGTGATTAATTGCTATTCTCGGTAAATATGATGTTTCAGAAATGTGTGTTGTCAAAGTAATTTATCCTACCACATGGATAGTAGTGAAGTGCTGATGGTACTTGATATATGAGGCCATTTCCACTTGGTTTAGATATATCTTGGAATGAAATTCCATTTAGAAGTGCAACCTTAGATTTTCTCAGCTGTTTATCGAAGCAGGGATAAAAGGCTTTGCATTACACACTTCTCTAACTCATCATACCGATCATTCATTTCTGTATCAAAGGTTTCATGCTACCTGGTAAGTATTTAAATCTAGTTACTGTCTTACATGTACAGTTGCTAACAGATTATGTATTCTGCCAGTCAACATGCTCTCTCTGACTCTCTACATTACTTTGCCTTGACTGAGCTCTTGTTTGGAGGAAGGTTTAGGCTCACCTGGCTTTTGCAAGTGATCTTCCTAGGTAAGTTGCAGCTATTAGATGTTTAGAAATACATCTATGAAGCAATTTAGATTCTATGAAGCAATTTAGAGAAAATCTAATTTTATTCCCTGAAGAAGTGAGAGGTCCAGACTCTAATGCAGATTCCCACAACCAGTTTCCAGCAGAGTTGGTGAGGATGGAATCATAGGCATACTTGCTCCAAAGCCAATGCTTGCCGTTTCCACTACACTGTGTTATTCAGGCATTGCTAGAAAATGGCTCATGTAATTGTGTGAAAAATTGTGATTTTAGAAACCAAATTAATTCAGAAACCAAATTAAGATATTTTAATTTATACCATCTATTCCCCAAAATGATTTGAGAATGTATAATTAAATGCATGACATTACAGAAATGTTACCAATAAGGCTAAAGGAGCCTGTACTTAGTAAAACAATAGGTTCTTCTGTTACTGCTATTCCCAGGCCTGAGTGAACATCAGGCATATGTTTGACACTTTGTACATATTTGTTGCATAAACAAATAAATGAAATTTAAAAATTAATGAATTTATAGGATGGCCTTCAATTCTGGTTCAGTTCTGATATTAAATGAGTTTAGAATTTCTGCATAAGTAAATCTTTGTGGCAGCCAGATATTTTTGTTTTTGAGTATGTCAATAATGTCCCATGAGTTCTTTAAAAATTACTCTTCACCAAATTTAATAAAAGTTAAAACAGAAAATATAACCCTCATCTTTTGTTATTTGAGTAGACATTTCTTTATTTTTGTAAAAAAAATAACTAAAATATTTTCTAGTCTCTTCTTTTAACCATACTAATGATTCTCCAGAATTTTAGAGAAAGGCTATTGACTAATAAAATAAAATGGGAAATTAAAAAAATTATATTTGGTCACAAATACAATATTCATTTACTGATGAGATACCTATTTTAGTATCAAAAGTTTTAATGTTATTATTTGTGTTATTTGGTATATTACCTGGTACCCACTTGAAGGATTAAATGTAGACCCAAACACTGGCCTGACATGACATTTTCTGACTACAAAATAAAAAACATCTTCTGGTCTTCTGCAAAAAAAAATAGTTTTTCTAGCTCCAAGGGACAATTCCTTTAGGTTGCCTCTACTGCACATGTTCAAAAGAAAGACTCTGAGACTATAAAAGGTCTAGCATAGGTCAGACAGGATGGAGAGGGTTGGGCATATACACAAAAGACTGAATTAGAACAAAACAAACAAACAAACAGAAAAGGCAAAGAAAATCTCACAGAAAGCACCAGAGGGAAGTAATTTTACACCAAAGCACCTTTTATCCTGTTTCTCCATTCTATGTTATGAGGACATACATACACAGCATATGTGAGCCAAAACAAAACAAAACTAAAATTAAAGCTCGAATGAAAAATTAGCATGTGAGGTAAGTCTATATAAATATGAGCTCATTCATTAGTTTCATATATATATAGTTTTATATATATATATATATAGGATTTACAAGTATCAGTCTCTATGCTAGGTGCTAGGAATATAAATATGGCATTATTTTTCTCTCAAAAAGTTCATAGACAAATAAACCAATCATTTGCGGCACTGAGTTCAGTCAAAGAGGAATGCACAGTGTGTTGGGAGAGCCAATATATTAAGAGCTGGAGGAAAAGGGGGAGCAGCATATTACATAGGGTTTCTCAGAAGATGTTCAAACTTGATCCTAAAGAAGTGGCCATTAGCTGGTATAAACTTAAGTAAGAGTGGGAACAGAACATTGGAAAGGCACTGAAAAGAGAAATAGAATGCCACTTTTGAGGACTACAAGTACTAAGAATGATATGGCTGGAACAAATAATATAGACTTGTTTATATAATTAGACTATTATTATACAGATGAGGCTAGAGGTAGTCGAGATTCAAATAAAAAGGACCTGGTTTACAAACTTGAGAAGTTTGGGTCATTCTAGTAAGCAATGGGGAGTCATTCAAAGATCAAACGCAGATCATTTACAATTATCACTCCAAAAGCAGTTTCTCAGACAGGACTGACTGAGACAAAGACAGGAGGCAGGAAGGAATATTGGTCAGCTTGGCTTAAAGAATCATTTCACTTTTATGATGTAAGTATGATTTACTTTCTTAAATAAGTAATCATCTATCACATTAAACTAATTTTTTTCAATTTGCTTTTATTGGCTTTGTAGTTTTGTTTGTATCTAGTATATAAATTATACTGTTTTATGTTTCCCAAATGATTTTATTCAGTTTATTTCATTTATTTCATTCATTTCATTTAACATACCCATACCTGTAGATTAAAGATTAATACCTGGAAACTATAGTTTTGAAGAAGATACAATATATTTTCTATCAAAATATTAATTCAAATCAATGTAGCAGCATAATTATTGGTATCCAGAAATCATAGGATACATGTTAAGTAGATTTAAATGAGAAAGAGAAGTCACTCCATGAGAAGCTTAGTTCAGTCAGGTTTTATAACATCTCCTGCCACCAAAATAAACTAGATTATCAAGTGACTCTCCTTGAATACTTATGATTTTCTACAGAACTTTATTCTTAGAATGCCAGAAGCTGTACCAAGAAGTAGCTATGCCATAGGAAAGTGCAACACATAACAATGTATTTTACCTCAAGGTAAAACCAGTTGAGTCTCAGAATGATATAATGTATGAGATATATGTATGTGTGTGTGTGTGTATTATGCTTTTAAATAAAATCTTCAATGAAAATTGATCTTTTTATTGTGATAATTTCAAAAAATAACTGACATTTTAGAGGCAAAAAAACAGGCATTAATAAATGCCTCTGGCCTAGGGCAGGATTGGTTGGTACAGTATTTAAAGTAAAACCTTTTACCATTTTTATAGTATGCACAGGAAATTTTAACATTGGTACAGATCTGGCTAATTACAGCGAGAAGTGACAATGGAGAATTCCTGGCATCTTAGGTTCCAAGTGACGCTGTGAGCACTGGGAAATCAAACTTCTACATACATGTACTCATTTTAATATACTGGTATGTCATGGTATTCCAGCTGGGAAGCTCTGGCGCACTTCAGAACTGAGAATGGTAGCCATGGCAGAAAGCTGCTAGCTTTAGGAAAACAATTTGTTATATATAAGCAAATTGGTTTGTCCAACAATAAGTTGATAAAACTGCACATGCTACTAGCAGATAAGTCAAACACTGAAATAGCAATACTTTTCCATTCAGATGCCAACTGCTTGATTGATAATGGCTACTTGGAGAATTTTGTTGTAAAAATCTAAGGCTTTGTCTAAGCTCAGTCAGAAATAATGCTAGATTGATTAATGACATCTACGATGGGTACAGTAGGAGAGAGTAGCATTATTAGCTGACCTAGACCATAAGGTTGATTGTATAACATAAATGTATACTATGCAACTCTTTCCTTACAAGTATTGAACAACAGGCTTTATATCCTAAATTTGTTAAATTGTTTTTGATTATAAATAATTTAAATAACATATCTAGCTTAATCTGTTGTAATTTTCTTTGTCTGGTCATGCTTTCAATGTAATAGCTTCTTTTTATAATTTTATCTCTTCCTATTGATCAAATAATGTCTGGCTTATTTTATTCCTATGTATCTTTTATTTTTAAATAGAGATTAAGAAGCAACCTCAAAAGAGGACATAAATGAGCACAGCCATGGTTCTAGAGGAATCTGGATGCCTGTACCTTCCCTGTTAAGTTCTAGACAGTGTTTTCTGCAACACAAGAGACCACACAGCCAATATGGATGAACCCTTGGTCCTATGCTCACTGGCCAACTCAGAAAGATGAACAATAAAACCTTGAAAATCACTCTACTCTGTAACTGAGAAGAAACAGATTAAATTATCCATGATGAAATATAGCCCATGAATATTATGAGAGTAATGCAGATTAATAATTTTTTTACTTATTCCAAGTTCACATATGTAACTTTCTTTCAAGTATTTAACATTAAGTCCAGTCTCCTTTCATGAAGAAAAAGAATATTTCATTTGTTCAAAAAATAGATCAGCCCTTTTATCTTTTAAAATAAAAATAAATTCTCATCCGACATGCTTGGTATCTAGAACTTATCAGTTGGCAGCCTGAAATACTTCACTTTAGAAATTTATCACTTTTAACACTCAATTAAAGGGCATTACTGTAAAGAGCCAGATGAAATAATACAAAAGATGGATACACCAATTGGAAAAGGGCGGAGATTAACAGTCTAGTTAAACAAGAAATGCTAGTGACTAATAAACATTCCATCTTGATAGTCATCAAAGAAAGGCAAATGCAAATGAAACATCTTCATAAAGGTTTAAAATAAAATAGTGTTGGAATTCAGAGAAGCAGACACTCTCCCACAAGGGTATAATTTGGTAGTTAATTTGTCAACATCTATCAATACCTTTAAGGGTCATATACTTCAACCCAGAAGTTTCTTTACTGAAAATATATCCTAAGAAAATTTTCTGCAAAGGACATGCTTAAAATTTTTTTGGTTGTCTCTTTAAAAGTATCTTAGCTTTAAAAAAATGAGTTTAAAAGCAATACAGTGTGAATTAGTCAGTGGTTTTCTCATCTGAGTACTCTAGCGGAGAAGGGAAAGTGAAAGATTATGGAGAATGGGGCAATGAGTGCTTGGAAAGGATAAAAGTTGCAGAAGCATCAAGGATTAAGAATGAAAGTGTCCCGGACGTCAACTTCACAGTACTGTTGAAGGTCACCTCTGGAGCTGTCTTTTTATTCCCTTCTTTGTCTTTAATTAATTCGTACCATTTTTTTTATTGGTTATCTGGAAATCTAACTTGCATGTATCTGCTGCACAGAAGTGGCCCTCAGCTTTGTCTATGGCCCTGCTAAACAAGCATCATTGCTTCCATACGGATCACTCCAAGTGACCAAAACTCTCTCACTGAAATATTTAACACATATAACCACAGTTTTGTTTGTTTGTTTGTTTGTTGTTTGTTGTTTGGGGGACAATATCTTTAAGAACATCGTGTTCAATATTTCAATTTTGTAAGTGAAGAAACAAGACTAACAAGGTAAGCTGGCTTGACCGTTGTTACATAGCTGGTGTCTATAGTATTGCAGGGATGACAGCCTGAGTGTTTAGGGAAACTCTTAGTCAAATCCCTCCATAAAACAAAAGCCTCCTAATCTTCACCATAAAATTAATATATTGCCCTTTTCTCATAGGCTGTGAAACTTAAACAGTAAAACAGATGTCCCTTATACTTACATAAGTCACATGAAGATATGTGTGCATCTTTCTCAGTAAGTTAAAGAGCACTTTTTATAACAAATGGAACATGCGATGCCCACTGAATTCTTACGAGTACCTCTTTACCCAAGAATTATACATGTTTTAATGTTGTTGTTACATAATAAAGAGGGACTTCTCCTGCCCACTGAACCTGCTTTCAAACGAATGTCATTATTGCTCAGCACTTCTGTCTCTCAGGGAAATCAACTGGATCAGAAATATATATGCATCTCATGAAGCTGAGACCCCATCATGAATTCCAAGACTGGCTGTAGATTGTTTCTGTTTGTGCTGCACAACCCTTACCCAGAATTTAGTGGCTTCTCTTCCTTCTTAGAAGAGGACATTCCTACAGGTGATAGAGGTAAAGTATTTATCAAAAAAAAAAAAGTGTTCAGTGAATGGTTTAATCATACTTCAGTTAAAGATACTGACTTTCAGACTAAAGTTGTTAACTAGCTGATATTCATAAAAATCAAGACAAATGAATTTGAAAAATATGTATTAAACTTCTACTCTGTATCAAGTAATGAGCTAGGCCTTAGTCTAAAGAAAAAGTGGTCACAGGTCATATAGTTAAAGACTGTTAAACTCTGGAAATAAATGGACCTCTTCATCTATCTGAGCTTTATCTGAGCCTTCTTAAGACGTTAAGGTTTTCATGATAGAGAAAAGAAAAAAATGTTACATAGATTTGAAAAAAAACATAATTAGAATATGCTTGACAAAATATAGAAAATTACTAAAAGATATAGTTGTCAATAAAATCATGCAGTAATAATAACATTGCCTACTTTTATTACTGTGTGCTACATAGTGGGCTAGATGCTTTATACAATTTATTTCATTTAATCTCCACACTAAACCTATGAGTAAGGTAATTTTAACAATATAGTATTGCACCTAAAACAATATGTAGAACAGAGATTTTTTTCTTTCAGTATTAAATGGATAAATTATTTTTGTTTTAAAGGAGGAAACTGACTCAGTGGTCTCTCTTGGTCAAAGTCACTCAACTAGCAAAGGTTCAAGCTTTAAGGTAGTATAGTAAACATCATGATAGAAACATACACATAATCACATGAGAATAAAAAGAAAGGCTCCCTAACTTGCCTGGGGAGGAGATGAAACTTCATAGTAATGCTTCTCAAATCAGGGAATCTGTGCACTTAGCGCACTGTGTTCTGATAGTCTGTTGCTATGTCATCCTCCCTAATTAAACTATAAGTCCCCTGAAGGAAGCAATATGTCTTGATCCATCTTTATTTTTTTTATTGCCTTGGAGGATATCTTGTACAGTATAGGTACTGGTTAAGAGTTTGTTGATTGAATATATGACCAAAGAGACAGTGTCTTTACTTAACTAATAGATCTACACTGAAAGGTGGCCTAGCCTAGGGAGTATTTTCTAACACTTTACTGAAAATAAACTACATTGTATGAAGATCATGACTCACACCATTTTAAGTTTTACCCTATATGCATAAGGTCATAAGGTATATTCTTTTTTCCTATGATATATGATTACCTTGAAAGATAGTCATCAAAGGAAAAATATTTGTCACATATTTGGGTTTAATTTTATAATTTGACTGCAAGATTCCATTGTTATTCATCAGCAAATAAAATTTACCCATCTATGCACAGTGAGTTGTTTATTGAATACAGCAAAACTGATTCCAGCAATTTGGCAGGTGAAAATTAAAACTATGCTTGCTTTGTTCCCATGCTTGGTAATATGCAAAATAACAAAGGGAAAAGAACAGCAAAAACAGTGCGTATATTTCTTGGGAGTCAGAGGTCAAGGATTGATTCAATCTGCCATTTCATTTCCCATAAAATATAGTATAATACAAAAAAGTTCAGTATGAGGCTGGCAGGTGTTGTTATTACTGTAGCAACTTGTAATCTTTGGAAACAGTGGCCTGTCTTTTTTAGGGGTGAGTTTAGTAAGGGTTCAATCTGTGTTTATTATCTTGTATAAGCAAAGATTATGCAGAAATCAGTAATTTATACTTAATAAGATTAAATGGAAGTAGCATCTGAGGTTCTTCCTTTGCTGAATTTACATCCCAGGCATGTGGTCATCTTGAATTTTAACTCACATAATGGACAGTTTCCTAGAGACTCAGGGATATCAGTTGGATCTGGGTTCCCTAAAGAAACACATTCTCAATGTATTACCCTCTCTTTCCATTACTCTATTTCAATTTACCAAAGGATAGCTACTGAGGAATCTGGCTGCACCTATCTATGGTATAGCATTTTGTAGAAATTAACATCTTCAGTGATGAAAAAGATGAGTATAGTATAATATATGTCTCAAGGCTACAGAAAGCATTAGATAATCAAATCACCAGTTTACAGACCTGTGCACAAATCTAGTTTCTGTTTCTTAATATATTGAGTAAAACACAATGAATCTCAAATTGGTATCATCATTCATTGTTTTCATTTGTTTTTGTTTCTATTTTTGTTTTTGTAAAAATCTTAAGAGCTTTCAACAGGAACCAAAGTGAAATGGAACTATTAAAACAATTTAAAGGAATACATACTCCTTTTCCTTTCTATCAGTAATTGCAAAGAGTATTGCCAACATACTTCTTGTGTATCTCCAAGAATAGCTTTAGAATCCTATTCTAATAACTTATCTGCAGATATATGAATTAAGACACAGTACAGACAGACACAATAAGGAATGGTTTACAGGAGAATTAGCTTGTATTCTTAAAAAATAAAAAGGTCATGAAAAACCAAAAATATTTTATAAAAGACTGGCACTCCCCTCCAAAAGAGTATTTGCAATGAAGCAATATCTATAAAGGACATTTTTAAGAAAATTGTCAAAATTTGAATATGGTCAGTGGGTTGAATCAAGAATAATATATCAATATTAAATTCCCTGATTTTGCTCATTGAACTGTAGTTATGTAAAAATGTATTCTTTGGAAATACACACTGAAATGTGTAGGATAAAAAGCTGATGTCTTCAACTTATTTGCAGGTTGAGGCAATTTACTCTCAAATAATTCAGAGAGAAAGTATGACTAAGAGAATTCAGAGGGTGAGCATAAAGTCATGAAATAAATGAGACATGTTAACAGCTGGTGAATCTAAGGAAAGAGTGTACAAAACTCTTGTGTATTTAAACATATTTAAAATTTTTAAGAGAAATTTGTAGCACTTAAATTTAAAATAGTACTATTCCAAAAATAATCATATTATAGATGTATTTTGTATTTGGATATTATTTAATCATTAGTAGTTTCCAAATATGTTAATATATTTGACCTTATCATTGAAACAAATCTAAGATTGTAGATGTTTGTACTCCCATTTTAAAGATGGAGCAACTTGGAAACAGAACTACTTCAATCTTTAGTTTGAAAGACTATGATTTGTAGTCCTTTCTGAGATAACTATACCACAAACTGTGCAAATTGCCCTCATTTAGGTCATGAAGGCAAGCCTGTGTTTTGTCCTGTGCTCACTAACCAGCTGTCAAGCTGTAAGAATTTGGGTGGTTGCAGATCAGTAAGCAGCTCTATAATTTAGAGTCAATCGTCTAAGCTGTCTTGTCTCCATTTTCATAGAATGTTATTGGTTTTTATTCCAAAGCTGTGCTAGCCCTTCTTGGCATGATTGATGGTGCAGGTGCACAGTTTTAGGAAAGAAACAATAGTAAGCCCAATTGGTTTATACTGCATTATTAAGAGAAAGGGGGAAAAAATCAATGTTAGACAAATAGAATTGAGAAAAATCATTAGGAAAATAAATTTTATACTCATGTTTTCAAGAATTACATCAAAGAGCATTTATTTTATTTGAAAAAGGTATGCAGGTGTTCTTTGGGGAGAGAAGACAAGACAAAAAGAGGATCTAGAAATTCTTATTTCCAGAATTCTTATTTCATGAGAATATGAGGCTTATCTTCTGAATTTATAAAACTTTTCTTTATTTAAAATTACTTAATCAATCTCTGATTCTTTGTGTATGAGGACTGAGGTTGTGAGTAAATAAAAGTTCTCTAGGTTAAAGCTTCTTTAAAAAGGTTACCACAGTCCATAAAGCAGCAGTCTCCCCAGTTGAATGCAATTCAGTGGCTATACTAGATGATCCACTGAGTACTGGGTTAAAAAAATTATATCTATATAGATACATAGATGATAGATACAGATAGATGATAGAGATTATTTTTATATAAAAATGTTAATATAATAGTACAGTAGTACTGGTGTATGAATTACCTATTAATGTAATACAATAGAATACTTGTATTTATTTATTAATAAATATACATATGTTGAAGATACTTGTGCAAATATTTTTAAATAAATGGTGTATTCACAAAAGCAATTTGGAGACTATAGCTTCAGTACTCCTAAGAAGTGTTTGCTATCAAGGGGAAATAAAGGACGCTACAATTTAAACATTCAGTACATAAGTCTAAGTGCTATAGAAGATCAGATGATTCATTCTTTCATTGAGCAAGCATTCATCGGTTCATATAGATGTAGCAGAAAGGTGGTAGCTAAAAGCACTATATTCTGGAATCAGACTACTTGTGTTCAATTATGGACTCTGACACTTAGAAACTGTCATTTTGGACAAGTTTCTTAACCTATCCAAATCTCAACTTCCTCATTTGTGAAATGGGAATAACGACTGAACCTACCTCATAAGACTATTGTGATAATTAAAAGAAAAAATGCATATGAAACACTTAAAGATGCTTGGTACATGTTAGCATTCAGTAGATTTTGATTGTTATTATTCATGAGTATAATCTGACAAATATTTATGGAGTATCTAGTATAATCCAGGTACTGTGGTAAACATGGGGTTATGGGTTCTCATGTGTAAGGCCTTGAATCAAGTTCTATGGAAAATAAACAGATGATTCAGAAAGATTCTGCTTTAGCATGTGTATTAGTAATCTATTGCTATGTAGCTTGAAGGGGTTCCAAACAGGCCACCTAGGATGTCTGTGCTGCTTTGGAATGTGGATTATTTTGAACTGAAGACACTTGATATCTTATGGGTTCAGAGAAAATTTTGCCCCTCCTTTAATTACCTAGAAGCCTCTAATCTATGGGGCTTGCTCATTTTGAGAGTTATCACCAGAGATAACCTTTTAGGAACTGTGTATAGAAAAGAATGAACTTCAATTTATTGAGCATGCTCTTATCATCCTATGAATGACCTTCCTCCCCTCTGAAGCCCCGAGGCATTTTACCTTTTTCCTTGGCTCAGAATGCCATATATACCTTCTGTATGTCTCTGAACTTCTCATATATGTGGGAGTCTCTGACTCTCTTATTAAGTGGGGTTCCTATACCTATGTATGTAATTAAATTTGGTTATTTTCTCTTATTAAATTGTCTCATGTATATTTCATTATTAAGCTAGCCAAAAACCTAAAAGGGCAGAAGAAAATTTCTTCCCCCTTCACAAGCTTAAACCATAAACATTTATTATCTCACAGCTTCTGTGGGTCAGGAATTGTGACCTAACTGGTGCCTCTACTTTGAAGTTTCTCATTACTACTTATTTATATGTAATGAATTGTAAAAGATATGCAATGGATTCTACTAATACTCTCCTGTTGTTTCTCAATAATCAAATGGTAATAACATCTATCTCTGTAACTAAGGTAATAATTCTGGTTATGTTAGAAATTTTGCTGTGTGGTTCACATTATCTTTGTTCCTTCCACATAATCCTGTGTTCGCTCGGATGGCTGTTTCTTGCCTCAAGGCCCTTATAACCTATTAGATATTTTTATTCATTGCCTATTTATTTTGGTAATAGCTAAGAAACGTTGAGTCTCTTTTTCTCTCCTGCCTGACTGCTCTGTGGCTATATCTATGTTCTCTCTGAGATTTGTTCCTAGTGAAGAAATTCTCCCTATGGGATTACCAATAGCATTCTTTTTACTGTCATGGTAAATATTCCTGTTCTTTGTAGTCTCTTTTTTATTAACAAGGTAATTTTTTGTTTTGAATGTGAGATGGAAAAAAGTTCTTTGTTGATGTCCCAAATTCTTCTAGATTTTACTGATGACATTGATTTTGTATTCATTTGAAGAGCTGTTTTGGAATGTTCTAGTGCAAAACTTGCAATTTAGGAAGATGCTTTGTTTCCTTGATCAATTTAACTTCATTATAAATTAGGTCTTCAGTTCCTTTGGATCCTAAGTTAATAAAACAATGGCTAGGGATATATACTTTAGCCTTACATAAAATTTTGTGCATAAATTTTTAATGTTTGCATTGTAGATTAAATAGGCATTATTTATACTCCCATTGCTATATCATAATCCCTCATCATTTGTTTATACAATGAAACTTTACTATTATCACCAAATTCATTTTCTATAGGAAACTAGAAATAACTATAGGAGCAAGGAATGCAGTACGGTTTGTTTGATTGTTTTTTGTTTTTGTTTTTGTTTTTTCTCTAACCTTGTAAAAGGAAAAAAAAATAATGAGCTACTACTCTCAGGCCTCATCTAGGTCATGTCGAACAGACCAAGGCAAAGGACAGACTCCTTTGTCAAGCAGGAGACCTCCACAATGTCCTATCTACTCATAATTAGTACACTTTGAGTGTGGTTATTGAATGATCATTTACTAATCTCATTAAACTAACAGTTCAAACTCCAAACCTATTTCATCATATTACTCAAAAGCACATTAAAACAGAACATTGATCTGTATAAATATGTCACTTTTGTATAAATAAAGCCCCAAAGAACAAATTTCTGTTCAAAGCATAGGAAAAGACAATAAAAAGGAAAAGAGTTGCAGCTTATCGTTATCATGTCACTCAAATTGCCCCGTTTTTGCTGGTAAATTTGATTCTTATCTAATATATCTTGAAATGTAAAGAAAGCCTTCAATAATAGATTATATTTTGAAAGTCTATATTATTTCTTTTCTTACTCTTTTCTCTTTTGTAGGGATATACAATCACATGTATGTTTATATACTATATTCACCTCCAACTTCAGCCAAAAAGGATGTGATAAGCTATATCTATAATGAAAACATATAGGCTATATTTAGGTATATAGATAAAAATACCTATTAAGCTGACTTATTGATCTTATAAATTAGAGCATTCTTTATGGTTATTTATATATTATTAAATGGGAAAAAAGTACATGAACAACTATTTTATAAACCAGGTTAACATAATATTCTGAATAAAGTAAAATACAGTCACTAAACCAGCTTTGGTAATCATTCACAGAGTAAGACAATTCCCTATCTAGATCATAACTAGTAAATGAATCTTATCTTAATAGGATATAAACACATGCTTCAATATGCCATAGAAAACACTACTCATCCTATGATACTTAATGTTATTTCATTTTTATAAAAAACTTATTATGGAAAATTTCAATGCATAAACAGGTGAAAAGATAACAGAAAAATAAAACCTCATATACCCATCACCCAATTTAAAAAACTCATCTATTTTGGAGCATTCTGTTTTTCATTTATACCCCACCTGAATTATTTTGAAGCAAATCCCAGGTATTTTTTACTTCATTTGTAAATATTTCAGTATTTGCCTTTAAATTAAAAGGCATTTTTTATATTATGTCTGCAATACTATCTATCCATTGTAAAAAATTTAAGATAATCCTCCCTTTTTTTTTTTTTTAACTCTTAGTTGTACTGAATCAAAATCATGGATAGCAGATAGATGTACACATTACATTTGGTTGATTGATAATTTGTCTTTTATTTTATAGGGCTTCTCTTTTCCTTTTTTTTTTTTTTTTCATTGTGATTTATTTTCTAAGAAGCTGGTCTTTTGTAGTTTTTCACAGTATAGATGTTGTTGCTTCCATTCTCATGGTATCATTTAAAATACTCACCTGGTCTCTATATTCCTTGTCAATTGATAGTTTATAGATTCGGGGTCTTGATCTAATCGAATTCATATTTTGCACAAGAACACTTCATGGGTGTGCTATGCACTTCCATCAAGAGGCACGTAATGCATTTTTCTCTCCATTTTCTTCTTTCTTTCTTATTAAGGTCCGTTGTTGCTACTGCTTAGATTTATTATTTTATTGAGGGTGGCAAAATTGTAATATTTTAATTTTATCATTTCTTCTTCATGTGTTAGCTAGAATAGTTCTATAAAGAGAAAATTTCCCTATGGTATAATTTTTATAGGACAATCAGTTTGCATGCTTAATTATTTTTCCTGTCTACCCATTTTCAGACTGATGAGTTGGTTCTCTAGCAATCTCCTATGGTCCCTAACAGATTTATATTTTAATAGCATACTCAGGGATTATTTCACTTTTGAATATAGGGTAAAGAAAAATATTAAACCAAGATCATACAAACAGTTGAAAAATATAATAAAACAATAAAATTAAAATACTAGATTTATTCAATATACTAAAAGCATAATTTTTGTTTAAGAGCAGGCATTCTTCAGCTTTTAGAATGCTAATAATACTTAAAAATGGGCAATAAATAAAATAGAACAATATAGTTCCACTAAGTTTTATTTCTAAAAGTCTACAATGTATTGTCTGTTTACTATATGCCAACAACTATTCCAAACACTTTACATGATATATCCTGATGAATATTCAAAATTTTATGAAGACTAAATTATTACTTCCAATTGACATTTGAAAATACCTAGCCATGATAGAAAGGCTGAATGACGCTTATGATTGTAGTTATGCTCTGTTTAATCTTGGGTCCCTAAAATCCCTAGGGGATCTATGAACAGCTTCAGGAAATCCACCATCCTTCTAAACTTATTGGTGTGCATGTACATTTTTTCTAGACTCTGCACAGATTTAACCAAATTTTGAAAGGAAACTATAATCTCCACCTTCCCCCAAAATTCAAGAGTCAATGTAATATCTAAGTTGATCAGTGAGAGTATGATGAAGCCATTGAGAATTGAATACCTGGTCATTTTTATTTGTATAAATGTTCCATAGATCTACCTGATATTAGAGGTACTAGCTAGCTACTTTTCTTTGGATATATTTTTCCAATATACATGAATTTATATCTAAAAACTTAAAGAATCATTAGTATATTTCCTATCTACATTTGAATATATTTTTTGGTACCATATAAAACTTAGTCATGTACATTTTTAGATGTTATTCACTCTAATACTAAAGTTTCAGTAGGTACGTATTTGTCAATGCCATTAAATACAAAAATCTATGTTTCATTTAACTTTAAAAAATGCTTAAAACTATTTCAGAAAACAAAGACCTTTGGAAAACACCATCATTAAATAAAATATAAAGATTACAAATAAATACCATTCATTTTAACATATGCACAAGGCAAGAATACCAGAAATGAGCCTGACTGATTTCTCCCTGCCACTTCTAACAATGAATTTGTACTAATAACTATATTTGTATTAATAACTGTAGACAAACAAGACTGCCAATAATTTTCTCACATAATTTTTCTACATTATTCATATTCATTTTAGTCAGTTTCAGCAATATTATTGGTGCTATTTAAACTGATTTTCAATTGATTGGCCTTTTTTTAGAATAACTCTGTGTCCTTTATTCTAGCCTCTACTTCTAATTGTTAGAACTAAATCACAATATCAAATATTTTCTTTTGATAGAATTTCAAAAATACACTCCTCAACTTATTGATAGTTTTAATACTGTATTTTAAGCATAGATCATGCTTTTATAGAAAAAAAAAAGAAAGAAATCTTCCTTTTTTTCCTTGATGTGTAATCTATTTCATTTCTGCCTAATGGTATTTTTCATTGCTATGTTCATTAGGATAATCATCCCAGAAATATAAACACATAAATGAAATGCTGCAGGGGACAGATTACCAATATTTCTAATTAAAGATATTGTTGGCCATAAGCTAATTAGAGTAAGCAACTTTTTAACTATGGTACAAAAACTATAAAATATAAATTACTGGAATTAAAAATAGTGTGCTAGTTGAAATTTTATCAGGCTATGTAAGGTATTCTTACATTGAGTTTAAGATGATTTGAGTTGTATTTGTTTCTCTGGATTTTTTTTTTTTGTTTTAATTCTCTAAGTATTGGCAAAGACCATACTTAGCAAATTGAATATTTATTTATTTATTTAGCATTTAAAGTCATGCTTTTTATTTCACAAGTCCAGTAAACAAAATTTATAAGTGAAAAAGTGAAAAAAAAAAAGGAACATTTTAGTTTTTATCAAATCTCCAACAATGGAGTCATTTCTAGAATTTCTTTTCTTAAGAGTATTGTTGTAATTAAACCAATAGCCTTTTAGGTCATAAACGTAACAATTACTCTGAATTTCCACATATTTCACCTCATACCAAAACAGAGAAGTTGAGGGACCTACAATTTATCTGAATGGTTCCAGCCTGGGGACATAGGGTGGACTTTGGCTGTGGCAGGCTTCTTATAAAGATGGCACATAGACATTATTTCTATATGTATAAAATTTTATAATTTTTACTTTGTGGGAGCGCATGCCTCCTCTGCCTTCCTTATACAACTATTCTAGGGACTTTTCTAGTCAATCACTTTTTATAGCCTGAAATCCTCTTAATACTTATGATACTTTAAATTATTTTATTCCTCTCTCTCCTGAAAAAAAAAGTGGAAATTATGAATTTCAGGGAAAAAAATTATCAATGGAACAGAATAGAGAACTTAGAAACAGATTTAAAAAAAAAAATCAGTAAAAACAGCTTAC
The DNA here is from genome assembly GCF_902729225.1 of Pteropus medius. Lineage (NCBI taxonomy): Eukaryota > Metazoa > Chordata > Mammalia > Chiroptera > Pteropodidae > Pteropus > Pteropus medius. The sequence continues at coordinate 4,653,189 of NW_024342473.1, read as the reverse complement.
TAGTTGGCAATAAATAAAACTGGAGTCTTGCCTTAAATGATATATAAAAATGGATTCTGGATGAGTTAGAGAATGAAATGCGAAAGATTAAAATATAAAGCATCAATGAGAGAGAGTATGGAGCAACTGAAAACTTCATACATTGCTGGTAGAACAGATACTTTGGAAAACCGTTTAGTATATAGTTATCATACAATCCAGCAATTCCACCGTAGGTATATACTCAAATGAAGTGAAAACTTATGTTCACACAAAAACCTACACACAAATGTTTATGGCAGCTTTATTTAACAGAGTGAATATTTACATTCAAGAAGGAATAGACACTGCATCCACAATTCTCCATCCATAATTCTCCCCGCCTTCCACACACACACGTCCTTTTATCCCTCTGACTCTGTAAGTCAAGTGGAGAATTGAAATATTGTCTCATTGATATAAGCAAAATTCATACCCTCACTCAAGTGGAGATTTTTCTCCCTGCTTGAATTAATCTATTTTGTTTTTCAGTGGAGAGATCATTTCTAACGTCCAGAGTGAGAGGTAACCCTAGCAAATGAATGAATTTTCATCTCTTTACGTTTGTGTAAACAAGATAACTGTGAATAAGTCTTTCTTATTTTACCCGGAGAATATAATTCTAGAATGTTTTAAGTCTTAGGCTAAACACTAAATGTTAACCCTTTGGAAAAGAGGAGGATAGGAAAGAGCTCTCCTGGCTCTGGATGTCAGTCAAAGAGCAGGCTTGTTTGTCGGGATCACACTCTGTGACATCAAACACTGGCTCCAAGGAAGGAAAAAATGTTTTCTACAAAACACTAGAAAGAATGTGTTTGTCTGAAGCTAAAGTCAGAGGCTTTAACTGAATTCTAAAGCAAAATGAAACCTTTGAGATTTAACGGAAAACTCAGGACTATATAGAAAGCAGAACAGAAATTGTCACTAGTAATTCTTAAGTAATTCTCTAGTTAGTAAGGCATTGAGGAAAAAGACATTGAGTTCAGAGTCTTTTATACCAATATGCCGAACATGGCACACACGAAAATCATAATTTTTACCTAAGACATAAAAATTTGTAAGTAATGAATGATAAACCAAATATCCACATAATGAAAAACTATTCGGCCATAAAAAGGAATGGAGTACTGATAAATACTTCCATATGAATGAACCTTAGTATGAAAATATCATACTAAGTGAAAGAAACAAGTCACAAAAAATAATATATTGTATTATTTTATCTATATAAGTATTATATTATTTCATTTATATGATATGCTAGAAATAAAGAAATCAATAGAATCAGAAAGTTAATTAGTGGTTGCAAGATAGCCTTCCCTAACTCCTCTCTTAAAATGTGGATTAACTTCTTCCTAAGTGATCTCATAGTCTCTATATTTACCTCTATTGTATATTTTCTACACTGTGCTGCAAGTTTTTTAATCTCTAAGCAATTTGAGTACTGAGACTGTTTCGTGTTACATTGCTGAATTTCTAGTGTTTAGAAACAATTATTCATTCAATGTAGTTTTGAGTAGCTAATATATGCCAGGCAATAGAGACATAAAACAAGATCTTGACCTTGTAGAATTTATGTTCTAAAAGGATACACAGTAAGTTCTCAATAAATATTTGTTTAATAGATGAATAAATGGATTTGAAAAAAATTTAAATTGACTGACAATTCATGAAAGTGTCTATATTTAAAATAAAATGCTATATGAATGGAAGTGAATTCTTTGTTTCAATTTAAAATTTTCAGACTTTATCATATTCCATAATAATTTTGACCAATACATGGATGTCAATTCTTACTAAGTGAATTTCATCACCAGTATTAAAAACATCATTCTAGATTCAGTTAATATTCAGAAATAATGACAAGAATCATCCAATCCATTAAAATGAAAGTAATATCACAGAGAAAAAATAAAAATATATTTGGATTATTTGCATAATTAAATTTACATCACCTCTAAAATAACAAAACATAGACGGTGCATTCAATGTTTAGTCCTAAAGTAATCTAGAGGTAGTTTAGGACTCATAAATATTCTATTAAAAATAATTATAGCACTAATCAATTTAATGCAATAGGAAAAGATCGCAATTGTTTCACCATTTATCATGGCATAATAATGCTTCTCATCTACAGTGAGTGGAGCCAACACACATACACAGTCTACTAAACGTATTTCGTTAAATTTGAAGTACTCATATTTAGCCATTTCTTATACAATAAAATAAGGTCAGCATACTTGAATTCTTATGCTTATTGTTTTGTAATCTGCTAAGATTGAGAATTGGCTTAGATAAACTACATGGCTCCTTAAAATCTACAATCTATGATTCTATGAATTCAGTATAGTTACCTTGACATATTTCTTCACACTTTAGAACCACATATTTTTTAGAATAGTGTTTTTACCACTTTCCTCAGGAGAACACTAATGTACCGCAAAGTGTTAAAAATCAGTTTATGGTAAAAGAAGGAGAAATTGAAGACATTTAGTAAATATGAGATTTAAAAAAAACATAGTGGTTAATTTATTGAATGAATTCTCAGATTCTTATTATTCTGACATATTTCTGATTCTCAAGAAGAGGAAAAATAATATCTAGTTGCTATTCAACTACAGAATCCTTTTTTCAGACATACCATAAGTTTTTCACAAAAATCTATTAGGTACACTGCTTATTTATCTACAAAATTTCTAAGTAAACAGTATGGAACATCAATTGTTTATAATACTCATTCTCTTTAGACTATAGTAAATTTGATCTTCAATGGATATGGTTTTATGATTTAGACCAGAAGTCATCAAACGTTTCTGTAAATATTTTTGTGGCACATATGGTCTCTGTTATGACTACTCAACTCAGTTGTTGTATCATGAAAGCAGTCACAGATGCTAAGTAAATAAGGGCATAGATGTGTTTTAAATAAAACTTATTTTCAAAACAAGCAGTGGGCCACAGTTTGCCAATCTCTGTTTTAGAGAATGAAAATTGATTCTAAAATCAAAGAGAAGTTTAAATCTGTTATAAGAAACTACATTAAACTATATGTGGTTTGTTAAGAATAAATTAATTTTGATTTATTAGGTTCAGATTTCTAGTCTTAAAATCTCTTTAAATCTATCAATTTTAATATTGCAGTGTTTTGCTCAAAGAGTAATCATTCTTGTAAACAAGGGTCACTGTGTTGCTGGGCAATTGGTCTTTTCTGAATTGAGTAAAGAATAGATGGCAAAGTTCTATATTAAATGTTAATATATTCTAAGTTTGAGGTACACTAGGTATAAGAATTCCCATGATGTTTTCAAAACATTGTATTAAAAAAAAAAAAAAAAAGATTCCTGTCTACAAGTTTTTATTTCACAAGCATGAGGAATTTTACCTTAGACCACCTGGAATGTGTTTAATTTTCAAACTGTTCAAATTTTAAAGAAGTATGAAATAATGTCATATTGTTTCATGAACGATTTGAAAAGACTTCTTTGTGTTGACTTCATTTATTTGTCTATTTTTTTCAAGGACTCTTTCCTTGAACCATTTTTAGTTTTTATCCAAACAGCATGCTTTTATCTTGAAAGGTGGAAAATATAACAGTACTTCATTTCTCTAAGGTGCTTCCCTCCTGTGGTACCGATATCCTAAATTAAGAGCTTCCAGTGAAAGTGTTTAAGATTCTGTATCAAAAGATAGGACAAGACACAGCAGTTAGCCCAAGATAAGGGCAAGTGAGCAGTGTGGTAGTAAGTGGGTTAATCTGAAAACTAGGGCACTAAGGATCATCCTTCAAAATAGAGCAATCTCATCACATTGACAGGTGGCATCAAAATGCCGACAATAGTACTATTGCTGCCGATACCTGCTGCTGGTCTCACTGTCCCAAATCTGCGGTCATCTGTTGCCCCACGAATGAGACATATGTCCAACAGAAACATACACATTATATTCTTTGAATCTTATTCACACTAAATTTTACAAATCAATTACTTCTTATGACAAAAATTAATATAACTTCTAATTATTTAAGTCAGACCATTTATATTTTGGGGACCTCTTATTTAAGAGAACCGAAACATGATCTATACTACTTACAGCTTTAGACTATTATCCTTATAAAAATTCATTAAATAAACATACTAAGAAATTAAAATATATTTTCTATTAAATAGAGTACTTACACATATTGATTAAACTAGTTATTAAAATGAGTATATTTCTTTATGTCAGAAGATTATTAAGTATAAAGATTCACATTCTTGAGAATTTATCAAATGCAGGAAATATTTTTAGAAAATAAAAAATGCTAAATCTATTTGTTACTAAATTTATTTATATAAAAGGAATATGTCTTGCATTTGTCTCCTTTTCACTCTCTAAGTAAAATTAGAATTGTAAAATAGAACTAAAATAATTGTTTTGCATAGAAAACTATAAACATCTTAATGTTTTAAATCACTACCTGGAAAAAAATTTATCATCAAAATTACTTTAAGAATGTGTAAGAAAATTTATTCCACCCTTTTAATTATAGTAAGCTTATAACAATAGATACTATATTTTATTAAATTGACCTAAAGTATAAGATTCGGACAAAGTATTTCAATTCTGCAATAAAATATGTTCTTAAGTTGTTCAGTAAAAAACCCACTTGTTTAATATTTTATGTAATGTTAAAAATGAGATACATTATCATAATTAATGCCTTATAATGTAAAGGGTAACTTTTATTAATTTTCCAACATCTGTTTTCTCTCATAAAAAATATCTACATAGAAAAAAGATATTGAAGATTTAAAAATCAAAACCACTTAATATTTCATAACTTAACAATATTAATATTTTATTATATTCAGTTTCCTGATACAGAGTTGCTATACTTTGTAAAATAGAAAACATGGTAGGGAAAGAAATATAGTTAAATCAGGTCTGTATAACCACAGACAATATTCTGCCTTCAGCAGTTTCATAAAACATGTTAAGCTTTACATAAAAGTCTACAGTATTATTAAATATATGATTTCTGAATATCTAGGAAGAAGAGACTGATTTCTAAAATACAGGATGAACTTACTATGAATTAAAATAAATGTCCTTTTAGTTCCTATTTTCATAAGCCTAATAAGTTTGTAGCTAGAAAGAATAATGCAGATATTGTATATAGGGGTTTCAGCAAGAAATTTGATATTTTTTTGTCATGTAATATTTTTGCAGACAAAATGGAAAGATGAGATCTATATGATAAAACAGTTAAAAATAAAAGAATGGAAAAACCTGGGGTGGCTATACTGATACTAGACAAACTAAGCTTCAGGACAAGAAATATTAAAAAGGATAAAAAAGGGATATTTTTTAATGATAAAGAGGATAATTTATCAAGAACACATAACAGCTCTAAATGTGTACACACACAATAACAAGGATTTAAATTTACACTGATGAAAAAATTAAAAAAGATATAAAAGATGAGATTTGACAGGTTAAGGAGTTGGCAGACACAACATTGTTAAGATTTCACTTTCCCCAAATCGCTTTACATAATCAAAATTCTAATTGGCCTTGCTGTAGAAATTGGCAAGTTTATTCTAAAATTTATGTTGAATTTCAAAGGGCATTAAAAATCCAACATAATTTTGAAAGAGGAAAAAAAATTTGGAGTATTAACTTATTTTTTTTATTTCAAAACACTACAAAGCAGGTGTAATCAATAGAGATATACTGCTGTTAAGAATAGACAAACAGACCACTAAAACAGAATGAAGTTCAGTTAATAGACTCGACCTTATACAATCAATGAATTTTTAACAATGTTGCCCAGGTGAATGAATAAGGACAAGAAAATCACTAAATCCTGTTTGCCAATTTGATATCTACAAGGAAAACAAAACAAAACAAATTTTGCCTTTACTTATTATGCCAAAAAAGCACATAAAGATTCTCAAAATCATTGATTATCAGGAAATTGGAAATTAAAGCTTCTATGAGAGACAAATACACATATTGTTAAAATAAATATAGACTGACAATGCAGGTGTTTTAATGATGTGGGACAAGGGGACTCACATATAATATTGGTGGGAGTATAATGTAGTATAACCACTTTGAAAAGCGTATTGACATTTTCTTATAAAGTTAAACATACACTTATTATATGATCCAGGAATTCCCCCCCCTGCAAGTACTTGCTAAGATAAATTCAAACATGTGTTTACAAAAAGATTTGTTCATGAATGTTTACATCGAGTTAATTTATAATAGCTCCAAACCAGAAACAATGAAATTGTCGATTTTCGAGAGAATGAATGAGCAAACTATGATATGTGTATATCATGAGATATACTCAGCAATAACCCAAAACAAATTAATGATACACACATCAACATGAATAAACTTTAAATGCGTGCTGTACAAAAGGGGCCAGGCACAAAAGAATATATATGATTACATTTACATCAAATTCTAGACTAGACAAAATAATTCTATAGTATTGGAAATTTGATCAGCAGTTTCCTGGGGCAGGTGGTGGTGGGATTGACAGAAAAGGAATATGACAGAACTTTTTGGGTGATGAAAATGTTTTACATCTTGTTCGTGGTGGTGGTTACACAATTGTTTAGATTTGCCAAAGCTCAACATATTTCACATTTAAAATGGGTGCGCTTTATCCATATAAATTATACCTCAATAAGGTTGATTAGAAAATAAATATTAAATAGGATAATCCTAGCTTTGGTTTATTCCACATGAAAAAAATTTAGATTGCTTTGGTTGATTGTATGTTCAAATTAAGCCAAGCAGTTACCAAAAAGATTTCTCAGTGTGAACCTGCCTAAATAGAAATGCAGTAACTGTAGGACAAAAGTTAGTATTACCACTATCTGACTACAAGTATAACATTATGCCTAGTTTTGTGTGCTTTATTTTAAGAAGCCACTTCACTTTGTGAAGATAATGATGCTCTTAATAAGGGATCTCAAAAAAGAACGTTCAAGGTACCAGAATTGCTTTCAGCTTGGCAAAGAGAAAACTTGGGATCTTGCAGCTGTCCTAAAATACTTGAAGGTTAATGTGGCAGAAACTGTTCAATGCTACAACAATTTTCCCCTACTTCTTTAGTAACAGTTTCATTGGGTATGGCAATGTGCCCAGGTATAAAAATTCTTTTCTCAAACTCCATTTTAGCTAGGACCAATGAGATAGAAACAAAAATTGTTAGGCAGGACTTCAAGTAAAAACTCTTAAAAGATCAGACAGACTTTGCAGACACGAGTCTTTCTCCTCCTTGCAAATGGCATACTAAGGTAAAAGCTGTAGCTACAATCTCCATCAGTAACTATGAGAAAAAGGCAGACTTTGGGTCTAATATCTTTGAGACATTGAATTAATGCCATGCCTCCTATTGGACTTTTCATTTTGTGAGAACGATTCCCTATTAGGACAAGTCCACTATTGATCGTTTTTTGTTATATGCAGAAAAACACAAAACCCCTTATGCTAAGTAGACACCAAGAATGCATAGATATATTTACTTTGACTTCAGAAGGCATGGTGTGAATGAGTTACGAAAAAATAGGTATTTAGTCAATATACAGAAAAAAAAATAATGATGGAGCCTTACTGCAACCAAATGGGCTTCCTGAAAATGTAATGACTTCTGCACTATGATTGCTCACTAGAGGCCATAGGGCAACGTGT